>NC_051158.1:62828068-62946355 GCF_013339745.2 Dermacentor silvarum | reverse complement strand
TTTTAATGTAGCCAAAACAGCGTGCAATCGTTAAAAACACCTAGTAATATTTTAAACAGGTAACGGGATAACGAACCCTTCTTACAAAACTATTTATCCTTCTCGACCGAAATGCCGCGGCTGTCGCAATCCAAGTTGCGTTGCCAAATCACGTATTTCAAGGCGTGCATGTGGACTCCGCATCGATATGCAATAAAACTTTTATACCTCCACATCACATGAATAATATTATTGTGTTTGGAGAGACAGAAACCACGACTCGTCTTCTCTGACAAGAAGGTAGTTAATTCACGTATTCCAAGAGCGTCGTCTTCTTCGGACTAATGTTTAACGCGGCTTCACCACGCTAGGTGTCTGAAGCAGCAACCCCATGTTGGTTGAGAGCGCACCGTTGACTACGTCGGAGAATGGCTGACCCATGTTGAGCTCAATTTAAAAGCAGTAATTTCATAATGATGTCCGTTACTTGACGGAAGACGCGGTAAGGGCCAGAGTAGCATGAAAGTAACTTCGACAAGTAGCCAGCGTGTCGCGACTTTGACCAAAAGAGCGTCGAGATGGCGGGAATCAAATGGCGCCGCTGATTTTCAATACTCCGCCATTCGACGTCGCGAAATATCGCGCACCTCTTCTTCCTTGAGTACGGCTTCTCAGGAGTACTCGGACATGTAATTCAGAATAGCAGGCAGAACAGTGTCCGAAGGTTAGCGTAGGATTATGACCAAAAAAAAGGAAGTATGGAGAAAAACCTGCACTACCATGCCGAGAAGAATAATATAGAGAGGTAATGAACGAAATTCAACCTCAAGTCGCGATAGTCAACGGAGACATGCATGCTCTATACACAGTATATTTTGCCACCGATCAAGCCTTGCATCTTGTTTTGTGTTTGCTCTTTTTTCCATTGTTAAGTTGATCCTGTACCCCCATTATTGGGGAGTACAATGATGTAGCCTTAGGGGCTACAATATTGTGAAAAAAGGTAAATTAAATTTGATGATGTATTAATTGGAAAGCCGCCAATTTACCACTAAAATTAAGAGCCCTTCCGATACTGTGAAGATGGAAGCCAGCAAAGCTGTGGTTATGGTAAGTCAGCTGTAGGAAATATTCCGCACGATGAGAATGGGTGTATCGTCATTGGGCATCACACAACCGAAGATGTCTATCATGAACGTTCGGTTGTGGCCGCCGCGGCCACATTCCGATGCAGGCGAAATGCAAAAACGCCCGTGTGCTTGCGTTGTAGCGCAAGTTAAAGAACCCAGGTGATCAAAATTAATCCAGAGCTCTCCGCTAGGGCGTGTCTCATAATCAGAACTAGTGTAGCACGTAAACCCCAGAAAGAAGACCAGAAACCCACGTTGAAACCTGGCCGTCACACCTAGGAAGGTGGCTCTGGCGTTGCCGAGGCATGCACCACCGTTCTCGGGTTGGAGGGAAATACAACGCTGACGTATGGCCTCAACATCGCACTTCCGCAAGTAGGGGTCGGCGGCTCTTCGCCGACGTTTGGCCTCAACACCGCGCACCATCAACTCGGACTCCGCGGCTCTTCGCTGACGCTTCGCCTTGACTTCGGAAGTCTCACGCTAGAATCGGCGCGTCGACGACGAGCCCTTTCCCGAGCGCGTTTGCGGCAGCGTTGCTCAAACGCGTTAAGACACGTTGTCCGCTCTTCATAAATGGCTCATGCCCCATTAAGTAATGGCTCTACCTCCATAAACGCGGCTTTCCCACTACGACGACAGAAGTAAAACTCTACTCTGGAATGATTCACAGCAACGCAGCCAGCTGTGAAAGAAGACAACGATGACGAACGCGGGAACAGTGGCACAAGCGCGTGCTCGGCACGGCCAAGGACGTTGGAAAAAATCAACCTCCTTGGGCACGGCATCCAACGGCACGAGTGCAAACCAAGGAACGCCAACTAGCCAGCTACGGAAGAATACGACGACGCTTGAGCCAATGCTGATGGTGATAGCTTTTTAGGGCGAAGCTCCTTAAGCGTGGGTCTGTACATCCTCTGTATGTAGCCACCTCTCGTTAGTTCTTGGAGTGTTCACTGATGGCGGTACTTGTACATCCGGCGTCGGAGTCGCCGGATGGACAAGGCTGCAGAGCGGCGAGCGCGCAAGGCGGCGGCAGCGCGCGCCTCGCAGACAGAATCCCGATGTGCGAGCCCGCGAGGCAGAAGCGCTCCGTGAAGCTGCGCGACACCGCGGCCAAGATCCTGCCGTACGTGAAGAGAGGCCGCAGCGGCACGGCTGCGGCGTGAACAGGATCTGCAGAACGTCAGAGAACGGGAAGCGGCGAGGAAAGCGCGCGTATCGGCAGGCAGACCCCGATGCAGTGAGAGCTCGTGAGGCGTCTGCAAAAACGCATCAGGCGAGCTCAGCCCGAAGGTGCCGAGCTCGCAAATTTTCCACTGCAACCCATACAGGAACCGCTCTCCCTTCATTTCACGGACCATAAAGCCGTCATAATGAAGGGACATCGCAAGCCATCCATCGTCTAAGAACAATTAAAAGTGGATTTGTATATACACACACAGTGTTTCTCACGTCTTTCTTGATGATGTAGTGGGCGAACTTTCACTGAAGAGTCACGGTTTTACCGATGATTTCCCCTCAGAGAGCTTCGCCCCACTCATCATCATTCACCCGTGGATATTGACACGTACACATGTTTATTTTTCACCGGTGGCCGCTTTCAACACCGGCTGACAAATGTTAAACGTTATCGCTCCGCGCAGGACGCGCCTGCATTGGAAGCTTCTCGGACGTATCAATGCTTCTATCCGTCGTCTGTGGTCACCGACGCCCATGTAATCTGATTGTGTGAGTGACGCGAATTGTCTAGAACTTTCTGGAAGACACGCGGGCATCAGGGATTAATCTGGAACCTTCGATGACTCAGGTATAAAAGCCGACGCGTTTCGCCGCTGATCAGATTTTCGACGATCGCCGACTGTGTTCGCCGCTATCGTTGTGCTTCAAGTGTAACTTGCTTTGTGGGCACAGGTTCGCCCAATAAAGAATCAGTTTCGTCATTCACAGTTTTACGACTGTTTGCTTCATCGTCACTACTACGTGACATCTGGTGGAGGTGCTTTTATGTCCTTGTACCGGACCCCCCCGTCCAGCCGTGAGCCAAGCCCCACACCGTCTAGAAGACGTCGACGCCTACCCCGACCAGCGAGCTAGTCGCAGGCTACTGAACCTGCCACCGAAGTACGAACCCCTACCTGAGAAGACCAAGAGGACAAAAGTCATGACCTCGGCAGCAGCTACCATGACAGCCCTGTGCCACCATCTGCGGTCGTGATGCAACAATCCAGGGAGCCGCCGACTTTCGCGGTTCGCCATGTGAAGACGCCGAAAGCTGGAGGGCATACGACCGGGTCGCTACGTTCAACAAGTGGGACTGCGACGAAAAGCTGCGCCATGTTTACTTCTCTCTTGAAGACGGCGCCAGAACCTGGTTCGAGAATAGGGAACGTTCACTAACAACCTGGGACCTCTTCCGAGCCGCCTTCCTGGACAACTTCACGAGCGTCGTCCGTAAAGAAAGAGCTGCAGCCTGCTGGAAACCGTGTACAGCTCCCGAATGAGAGCATCGGTATGTACACTGAAGAAATGACTCGATTGTTCCGGCACGCCGATCCAGCTATGCCCGAAGACAAGAAAGTGCGCTTGCTCATGCGGAGAGTTAAGCAGGAGCTATTCGCCGGACTGGTACGGAATCCACCAACAACAGTCCAAGACTTTCTCTCGGAGGCTACGACGATCGAGAAAGCACTGGACATGCGCAACTGGCAATACAATCGCCGTTCGACGCCACACTACGCCGAAGTCCAAGGACTTTCCGACGACCTACGAGACACCATCAGGGCGATAGTACGCGAAGAGCTGCGGAAGTTGCTACCGTCATCGCAGCCTCAAGTTGCTTCCATCGCCGATATCGTGCGGGAGGAAATCCAGCAATCGCTAGGACTTCCCGAATCGCCGCAACCCCAGCCGGAAGCGATGACATACGCCGCCGTCGCCCGTCGTCAAGGCCCCCCTCCACGCTCGCGCCAGGGCCCCGTAACGCCGCAATTCCGTCGCCCAGCGCCACCGCCGCAGCCAGCACGCCCGCCCGTCGCCCAGCGCAGCTACCCGAGAAAAACGGACATTTGGCGCGCCCGACCACCACCCGCTCTGCTATCACTGCGGGGAAGCCGGCCATGTCTACCGCCGATGCCCATACCGCGAGATGGGCCTACGAGGGTTCGCCGTCAACGCGCCACGTCCACAGCTTGGTGAGCGACCACGTGACATCGCCGACTACCTCGCCGGAGCTCAGTGGCAACCACAACGACCCTCACGCTCGCCGTCACCAGGCCGCTACATCTCGCCCCATCGCCGTCAGTACACCGGTCCCACTCGGGGCCGATCTCCCAGTCCTTACCGGGAAACTAAAGGCAGCAACCGATGGAGGTGCGGTTGCTGTACGACGCAATACCGAAGATCCTCCGCCGCCGACGAAGAAGATTCGCGAATCACCACGACGAGGTATCAGCACACCACCTGGCAAGAGCCCTAACGACAACACTTCGCCGCCGAAGAAGACCTACCGACGCGACGTAGCAGCAGCGGAGCAAGCCGACGCAGCCGTGATCCGACGCCACGACTTAACGCAACCAGACGACGGTCTACCGACTTAGACGTGCTAATCGATGGTCATAACGTCACTGCTCTCGTCGAACTGGAGCCGACTATTCCGTCTTCAGTGGCCCGTTCGCCGCCAAGTTGAAGAAGGTGAAGACTGCCTGGCAAGGACCCGATATCCGTACAGCGGGAGGCCACTTAATAAGCCGGCTGGAATCTGCACGCACGAGTCACTGTGAACAACCGCACTTACCGGCGAGCTTCGTAATCCTGCAGCACTGCTCCAGGGATGTCATCCTAGGCATGGACTTTCTAAACCAACACGGTGCAGTCATCGACTTAAGGTCCAAGTCGGTAACGCTTTCAACGCACAACGCGATACCACCGGATACAGACATCAGTTACCATGCCTTGAATGTGCTAGAAGAACAAGTCCCGTTCCGCCTCGCTCCAGCGTAATGATTTCCGTCGGTACGAAGTGCCTGCAGACATGGAGGGCGTCATCGAGGGCGATCATCACTTACTGCTCGACCGTGAAATTTGCGTCGCTAGAGGCATAGCTGAGCTACGTGCAGGGAAAGCAAGGGTGATGCTCACGAACTTCAGCCCCGAATACAAGCACATTAACAAAGGCACCACGGTCGCCTACATCGACGAAATAGTACAAGCCAGCAGTGCTTTCGCCTTCACGGATTCCAGTGCACCTGCAACGACGACTATAGTACCTGAACCAACTTTCGACGTCAATCAGAACCTTCCCAGGCATAAGAAAGAACAACTAAAAGCTCTGCTCCTGCAATACAAGGACTGCTTCTCGTCGGCGTCAAAAGTTCGACAAACCCCTGTCGCCAAGCACCGCATCATAACCGACGAAAATGTCCGCCCACTCCGTCAGAGCCCGTACCGAGTTTCGGCGCGCGAACGCGAGGCATAAGGCAAAGTCGACGAAATGCTACGCGACGACATCATCCAGCCGTCCAAGAGTCCGTGGGCGTCCCCCGTGGTGTTAGTGAAGAAGAAGGATGGAACCCTACGTTTCTGCGTCGATTATCGTCGCCTCAAAAGATCACGAAGAAGGACGTATACCCCCTCCCACAGATTGACGACCTTGGATCGACTCTACAACGCAAAGTATTTTCGTCAATGGACCTCAAAACCGGCTACTGGCAAATCGAAGTCGACGAGAGGGACCGGGGAGAAGACTGCCTTTAACACCAGACGGACTGTTCGAGTTCAAGGTCATGCCGTTTGGTCTTTGCTCGGCACTGCGACTTTCCAACGCGTCATGGATACAGTACTGGCAGGCTTGAAGTGGCAGACTTGCCTCGTGTATTTGGACGACGTCGTTGTGTTTGCCTCAAGCTTCGAAGAACACCTGCGGCGCCTTGAAACAGTTCTTCAAGCTATCAAGACCTCCGGACTCACGTTGAAGCCAGAAAAGTGCCGCTTTCGAGGACGGAGCTCTTGTTTTTGGGCCATGTCATCAACAAGTCTGGAGTGTGCCCTGACCCACAGAAAACGGCGGCCATCACTGACTTTCCTCCGCCCGCCGACAAGAAGGCAGTGCGTAGATTTCTTGGCCTGTGCGCCTATTACAGGCGCTTCGTCAAGGATTTTTCACGGATCGCCGAGCCACTGACGTACCTCACGAAGGTCGACGTCGAGTTCAAGTGGGAGACGCCGCAAATCGAAGCATTTGAAGAACTGAAGCGACGCCTACAATCGCCGCCAATCCTTGCGCATTTCGACGAAAACGCCGATACCGAAGTCCACACCGACGCAAGCAGCGTAGGACTCGGCGCCGTGCTTGTGCAGAGACTGACGGACTAGAAAGGGTTGTAAGTTACGCTAGCCGGTCGCTATCGAAGGCGGAATCAATATTCCACAACAGAAAAGGAGTGCCTCGCCATCATCTGGGCTACATCAAAGTTTCGCCCCTACCTCTATGGCAGGCCCTTCAAAGTTGTGAGCGACCACCACGCCTTGTGTTGGCTAGCTAACTTGAAGGATCCTTCAGGTCGCCTCGCACGATGGAGTCTGAGACTTCAAGCATTCGACATCACCGTAGTTTACAAGTCCGGGAGAAAGCACTCTGACGCCGACTGCTTGTCTCGCGCCCCCGTCGAACCGCCGCCACAGGATGACCAGGATGACGACACTTTCTTGGGACCCATCAGTGCCGACGAATTCGCCGAACAACAGCGAGCCGACCGGAACTAAGGAACCTTGTAGACTACCTGGAAGGCAAGACCGTCACTGTGCCGAAGGTGTTCAGGCGAGGATTGGCGTCGTTTTTCTTGCAAAACGACATTCTCCTAAAGAAGAACTTCTCGCCTCTCCGAGCCAACTACCTCCTCGTGGTACCCTCAGCATTGCGTCCAGAGGTTCTGCAAGCTCTCCATGACGACCCAACGGCTGGACACCTCGGTTTTTCCCGCACGCTCGCGAGGATACAAGAAAATACTACTGGCCTCGCCTCTCTGCCGACGTCGCCCATTACGTAAGGACATGCCGAGACTGTCAGCGACGCAAAACACCGCCGACAAGGCCAGCCGGACTTCTACAGCCGATCGAGCCACCTCGCCGACCGTTCCAGCAGATTGGAATGGACTTACTGGGGCCTTTTCCGACGTCGACGTCCGGGAATAAATGGATCGTCGTAGCTACGGACTACCTCACCCGCTGCGCCGAAACAAAAGCCTTGCCCAAAGGCAGTGCTGCCGAGGTAGCCCGATTCTTCATTGAGGACATCCTCCTGCGTCACGGTGCCCCAGAAGTCCTCATCACCGATAGAGGTACGGCTTTTACAGCAAATCTAACTCAAGCCATCCTGCGATACAGCCAGACAAGCCATCCCCGGACCACAGCCTACCACCCGCAGACGAATGGCCTCACCGAGCGCCTAGATAACACCATCGCCGACATGCTGGCAATGTACGTCGACGTCGAACACAAGACGTGGGATGCCATCCTTCCGTACGTGACCTTCGCATACAACACGGCCGTGCAAGAAACGACGCACATGGCGCCGTTCAACCTGGTCTACGGAAGGAACCCGGCAACGACGCTTGACGCCATGCTACCGGACGTCACCGACGAAGAAAATCTCGACGTTGCCACCTATTTGCAGCGTGCCGAAGAAGGTCGACAGCTCGCCCGACTGCGCATCAAGAACCAGCAGAGGACCGACAGCCGACACTACAACCTTCGACGACGCTACGTCGAGTACCAGCCCGGTGACCGTGTTTGGGTCTGGACTCCGATACGCCGACGAGGACTTAGCGAGAAGCTGTTACGTCGCTATTTCGAACCATATAAGATCACCCGACGTATTGGCGCACTGGACTATGAGGTCGTGCCAGACGGCATTTCGCAATCACAGCGGCGCCGGGCACGACCTGAAGTCATCCACGTGGTGCGTCTTAAGCCTTTCTACGCCCGCTGACAAACTTAGGTACTTTGTTACTTTGTTATGTTTTTTTTTGTTTGTCATTTTGTTATTACGCATGGTTTTGTTTTCGCTTTCGTGTTTGTTTGTAGCATCGGGACGATGCTTTTTAAGGGGAGGGTATTGACACGTACACATGTTTATTTTCACCGGTGGCCGCTTCTCCACACCGGCTGACAAATGTTAAACGTTATCGCTCCGCGCAGGACGCGCCTGCATTGGAAGCTTCTCGGACGTTATCAATGCTTCTATCCGTCGTCTGTGGTCACCGACGCCATGTAATCTGATTGTATGAGCGACGCGAATTGTCTAGAACTTTCTGGAAGACACGCGGGCAGCAGGATTAATCTGGAACCTTCGATGACTCAGGTATAAAGCCGACGCGTTTCGCCGCTGATCAGATTTTCGACGATCTCCGACTGTGTTCGCCGCTATCGTTGTGCTTCAAGTGTAACTTGCTTTGTGGGCACAGGTTCGCCCAATAAGAATCAGTTTCGTCATTCACAGTTTTACGACTGTTTGCTTCATCGTCACTACTACGTGACAATATGCTGTGATTTTTTTTCTGCACGCGGGCACGAACTAGGGGGAACTATCTCTTAACAGTTCGCTGTAAAAACCTGAATCAGCTAAGCCAGAAAACTTATAACCCAATGCATTTGACTTGTGTGCAAAAGATAAGTTTACGCCAAACACACTGGCATGCACGCCGGACAGCACCGTACCACAGTGATGTACACACCAGGTAGCACCAGGTTACTGTGTTGTGCGCACCAGTAAACAGTGGTATGTAAACCATGTACTCCTCTAGGACCAATGCACCCAACAGTTCCACTAGCAGCCTTTTAAACGTCTGTCCTGGCATCAGAGGATGATCACGAACAGTGAAGTCCATGGTTCTTTCTCTGTATCTGCAAAAGCAGCTGCTTACACGTTCTTGTCCTTCGAAAAGAAAAGCCCATGCTGCCACATAAGTGCTACATCAAGTCGCTGCTTGTGTTAAAGATTGTAGCCGGGATGCCCTGCTTCCTTGCAAGTTGGCGATCCCCGTTCTGTATCATTTCAATTCACCAGCCCAGCTGTTTAATCCAAGGCTTCTGAGCCTTCGGTATTCGGTATTCCCGCTTTTCTTGCTGGTAACGTTCAGCTATTCGTGCTGCTGTCTCTAATAGCAGATGTGTACTTTGTTGACGCTGATGTGCCTTCCCAGTTCCCAATGAACACTTACCAGTGTATAAAACATGCTGAACAGCTTCGAGCTTGAAGCCGGTGCTATAGCTTTCTTACCCCTCACAAGGCCTGCTGTCAATATGATCACTCCAGGCATGTGCGGCGTGACCAGGCCCAGACTGACAAAAAAAGCCTGCAAAATATACTGCCTTTGTGCAGACGGCGCTAGATAGCTCCAGTGTTGCTAGTGCCAGAGAACAGCTGGAACCCATAGTTTTCCATCATCATCAGTGAAACCAGGCCACCGATTGCTGAGCTGAGTTGCAAGTGCGGTCATTGTGCGTGGGGGTGGGGTATATGTGAATTTAGATTGTATGCATACTCACGTTGTTTGCTAATATAAAGTAACGAAACACACTAGCTATTTTGGGGTTATCGTAGCTATTCAACAGGAATCTCTTTATTGAAGCCAGCTTGGTATGCCTGACCTACAATACTTGAAAATATGCATTTTCTTCCAATTGACCCTTTGCCAGCTAAAACGCCTTCTTCAAAATAGTATATGGCTATTATTTGTGCTGCTTTCACCACTTGTTCCTTTTTTAATTAGGTTTACAGTGTGGGGTTGACCACGAGCATTTTGTAGCAGATACTGAGGCAGTCAACACTGATGATTCTGGATGGCTATCCGCAGGGCACTATTCCTGCCCGTCAAATGGTTCCAGAGTAGCTGTTTACATCATTAAGAGGAAGATAATCCGAGTAAGTGACCACTCTTGTGCAAATTACAACCATCACGCGCGCCACAGCGAGTCAACCAGCACGCTTGCAAAAGTAAGTATTTCACTTACCCATTGGTAAAGCACGACACACAAAGACACACAATACTAACGGTTACAGTCACGTGGTACACACGATGACCATTTGAGCAGTTTTGTTGTTGGCCTAATGACGTCTAGCTAGCAAATGTCAGAGCTGCATATGCACTGCGTTGTGAGCATACACATATAAATGTGACATAGCGAATGAGCTAATAACATACATTACCCTTGAATGTTTCAGTTTGCTGAGTGGACACGACACAGCTGCCATGCCGAACGCGCGAAGCGCGCGTCGTGGATTGAGTAACACCTCTCCCACCAAGGACACACCGCCGATAGAAGTACGAATGCGGGCTTGTTCCTCTCTGCAATCACTCTCACGCTCTCACGACAACAAGCGTATCTGCTAAGCAGACACTATTACGCCTGACAGAACTACCTCCTAAATTGCACACAACCCACGAATATGGCACTGTGATGGTGTGGATCGTGGCGTGTGGCCGTGACGGGACAAAGTGCCTGAAATACGAGCGTAGAGTGATGACTATGTTGTCTCCACAACAAGAGGAACATTATCGATGATGTTAATGGAATAACGAGACCACGCGTGACGGACAAGGGAGTGCGCAGAGCTTGAGAGCGAGCGGAAGTCTTGAACGGCAGCCGCAGAACGGCGGTTGAAGGGTCTGGTAGTAGCGGCCAGTGACCTGTTACTTGCGGACCTAGGTTGAGATCCCGCTCGCGGCTAGTTTCTCTTGCCCACCAGCGGCCTTTTGTTATAGCGACCTGGTGCAGTGCTTCGTGCTGGGGACCGGGATGCCTGAGCTACCTGCCTGCTGACCAAGCCAACGGCTGCTGACCAGGTGTCCTGCTACCGTGCGGACTTGGTCTTGGATCCCGCTCAAGGCTCAGCTCTCCTGCGCACCAGCGGCCGGCTGTCATAGCGGCCTAGTGCAGTGCTTTCTGCTAGACACCGGGCGCCTGAGCTACCTGTCGCAGGCCGAGCTCGACGTTCTATCGGCCGAGGCATTACTGGCCAGTTACAGCAGTGGCCTGGTGCTCTACCGACCTTCTGTCTTTCCCTGCTTCCACGTCGCGACAAGGTGCAGCATGATGGTGACGACGTAGGACGTGGCCGTCGCAACACCACACCAGCTGAACTGGCGCCAGACTACGCAGCGATGCAGCCACAACGACAACCATCACGGGCACTGCAATGAGGAAACACAGCGGCGAGTCGTGCTGCATGAGTGCTACGTACATCGCTGTAGACGGACAGACGTCCTCAGAACCTGTATTGTAGTCAGCGTGATTGTAAAACGTTCTGTACCGTGTTAACGTGTCTGTATATTGTCTGTATTGCATGTAAAGAGTATACCGTCTGCAGCGTCATTATAAAAGGGTCCTGGGCCCAAAGGAAACAGCAAGTCGTTTCCATCACAATCTGCCGAGCCTGCCAGGATTCTCCAGTAACATTCCAAACGCGGAGACCGGCATTCGGGTGCATACATGCAACACTAGACGACCGGCAAGGATTTAGACAAGTTAGCCACGAATGCACCACAGTTAGCTTTCTCTAGCGCTGAATTTCGCGAGTGGATTGAAAAAGATCAGGCTAGGCAGAGGGACGAACGAGCCGCTGAGCGATAGGCAGCCAAAGAAGCAGCATAAAGTCAAGCGGTTAGCTGACGAAGGGTAGCAGTAAGTATTGCAACTTAGCTCAAGCTTCAAGGAGCGCAGAGGGAGATATCTGCCCCATCCGCTCCGTAACGTCACCAAGCCTACCCTGCCTCGGTCCCCAGAAGTTACTGCCGCCGTTCGATGAGCGACGCGACGACCTCCACGTGTATCTCCAGAGGTTTGAGCGTGTAGCCACTGGACAGGAAGAGGCAGGTTGTAAGCTTGCAGCCAAGGACAGGAATGCAATGGATATTAAAGAATAGGCTAAATGAGCGCATGGGACTAGAGAAAGCGGAGTTGAGAGCATGGGTGGAACAGCAGCGGTCATTGGAGTGTGAGAGGCGTACTGATGAAAGGAAAATGAAAATAGCTCGCCATGCAGTGCAGCTTCAGGCTTAGCGAGCGCGTCATGAAGGAGAGCTATGCGTCCTCAAATTGCAGATCGCAGCTTGTGAAGCGCTCACTAGCGCTACGACTTCCGGCAGCATGACTGCGTCCCGATGTTGAAGCTGTAATTGGGGTTTTTGCCTTTTCTTCACCGTCTCCCGCCACCAAGCATTTGGGTTTTGGAACGGGCGACGAGACGGCTCAAGGTTGCTTGTCGCGTGAGCAAACATGTTGTTTTCCGTGATCACGAAGCTCCCAACGTTGAAAAAGCTCATGCAAAAACTGCCCTAAGCCACAAAGATAAGTCGCCCTGTCACTGTCAAAGCAGTCTTTAGGTTTGGGAGGTTTGTTGGAATCATGCACTTCAATCGAAGAGGCTGCTGCGCAAACTAAAGTTCATGTGAGCCTCGTTCTCCATGACACTAAGCAAGACGCCGCATTGTACTCGGTATAGCCAGCAATAGAGATTCCTAACAACTCACGGAGCC
Source organism: Dermacentor silvarum (assembly GCF_013339745.2). NCBI lineage: Eukaryota > Metazoa > Arthropoda > Arachnida > Ixodida > Ixodidae > Dermacentor > Dermacentor silvarum. The sequence goes on along the minus strand of NC_051158.1, from coordinate 62,933,709 downwards.
AATCATTCTCAATGTATGAGAGTCGAGTCATCCATGATTTCTAAGGAAACGATAGTATACAGTCAGTGACTCCAGTGGTACATGACTTAAACATGAGCACCCTATCCCATCAGCCAACGCCTCCTCTAGAAACTAAAGGAGGCGTTGCATCAGCTTATGCTGACTTCACCATGTCAGGTGAACCCAAGGTATAACAATGAACCGCCTGTAAGACATAATGATGCGCGTACTCACTCACCTTCACATGTAAATGGCGAAGACCACACGGATGTCCTGAATGTTCCAATGAATCATGAAAAAGCTGACTCAGGATTTATTCAGCCACCGTCACGGGCACCGCATCGATGACGCAAACAGGCACCGCAGCGACGGCGCACACCGGCGAGTCGAGCTGCATAAGTGCTAGGTACATCACTATAGACGGACAGACGTCTTCAGAACCTGTATTGTAGTCCGCGTGATTCTAAAACGTTCTCGGCCGTGTTAACGTGTCTGTATATAGCCTGTGTTGCATCTAAGAAGTCTTCCGTCTGCCGTGTCTATAATAAAAGATTCTGGGCCCAAAGGAAACAGCAAGTTGTTTCCATCACAGGCAAATTGGGTTTCTGAATGGCTGACCATGGACATGCAATAGAGTGCTGGATTGCGATCGCTGAGTGACACTTTAGCTCATTTAGTCAGCGCCTTGTCTGTCTACTCACTTCGTCCCGTCCTAGCGCTGTTTGTTCCCTTACCAATGATGTACCAACCAGCCCAGACCAGCACACTCCTTTAGCTCATTTAGCTTAATTGGCAGGAAATGCGACGTCTATATTTGCATAGGGTGGTGGCAACTGCCATCTCACCTTCCCCGCAACTTATCTTTGCAATGGCCTCCGATATTGCGCACCGCAGCTCATCGTGGAGCAGCTTTGGAGCAGTTCATCTCATTTGTAGAAAGAATGTAGCCTCGTTAATAAAATGTAGCCGACCATAGCAATTGTAGCAACATTCTCACCACTGGATTTATGTTCAATTCCTCAATGTTTCTTATCGTACTAATCATCCCAACAAGTATTGTACTCGGTAGACATTCTTTTTCCATGACTTTGTAATTGGTCTCGGCTTTCATACGGGTACGACTTACATAGGCCACGACATATGCAAGAATGAGAATTTTGCGCTGCTCAAGGACATTGCCCAGGGCAACTGTGTGGCTGTCATCTGTGTGTCATCTGTAGGGGCCATCGGGTCATAGTACCAGAAAATTGGGGGAGACGTCAGCAAGCGACGGTGATCTTCAAACGCCTCTTCGACTCTGATGACCACAAATGAAGGGATCCGTGGCTTCCAAGGAGCACCGTCAGGGTCAATATGATGGCGTCATAAGTTGGAAGCGTCAGAAGTAGGAACAAAAACCTACGAAACTTCGCAGTTCTTTGATGAACGTTGGTTTAGGGAACTGAGCGACGGCACGAAGTTTGACTGGATCGGGGAGAATTCCTTCCTTGGACACGTCGTAGCCCAGTATCGTCAGCCGCCTGCCTTTCTTCTTTAAATTTAGTTGTAGGCCGGCGTTTTTCAAACGCGCCAAACCCGCCGGAGCCGCTGAAGGCGCGTGGAGAATTCCGGAACGAAAACAACGACGTCGTCAAGGTAGCACAAGCGCGTGTGCCATTTCAAGCCGCTCAGAACGGTATCCATCGTGCATTTCAAACGGCATGACGCTAAATTAGCATAAGCCGTCGGGCGTAACAAACGCTGTCTTCGGTCAATCTTCATCTGGCATATGTACTTGCTAATACGATGAGCGCAGATCGAGAGTTGAAAAAAATTCTGCTCCTTGTAGGCTGTCAAAAGCGTCGCCAACTTGCGGAAGTAGGTAAGCGTCCTTGTGAGTGATCTTGTTGAGGCGCCGATAGTCCACACGGAACCGTACAGAACCGTCTTTCTTCGTAGCAAGGATCACCGGAGATGTCCATGGACTCTGGGAATGTCGTATCAGTTGGCGGCGGAGAATATCGGCCAATTGTTCATTATTCACGCAGCGTTCTGTATCATATACACGTAATGGGCGTTGGCGAAATGGCGATTGAGCGCCAGTGTCCATGTGGCGCGTAACAGTTGACGTCCAGCCAATGGAAGATTGCCCGACATCGAAAGAAGAACGAAATACTTGTAAGATGCCCAGAAGCTGAGATCACTGGCCAAGTTTGAGGTCATGGGCACTAGAAGAATTGAATACATCTATGGGCAATGGGCCAGACCTAGAAATAGAACCGAGCCTACTGAACGGGCTCAGTATGTGTTTTCTGGAACATCCGTAATGTACACGTCTTCGATAGCTTCGACATTGCCAAGACTTTCACCTCAGATCAGCATTGCAGTGTACGGGAACGGGCTACAAAGAAATATAGCGCTTGAGCCCTGTGTGACGTTCACCGTAGCAACAGGTAGCAGTAGACCTTTTCGAGTGGAAAAGCAGCCAGACGGAGAAAATAGTGCGACGGCGCCGGAGACGCTGCTTGGCAGTACATAGAGACAACCATTGACGAGTTGGGAGGAAGGTTGGTGTCGTGTCTGACGAGTAGTTTGTTCGGAAGAGAAGCATTGTCGACGAGCGTTAAATCTCAGATCGGTGATGACAGTTCTAGTTTGGTCCGTGCGCAATGAATAACAACAGCATTGTGGCGGGGGAGAAAATTACAGCCGAGGATAACGTTATGGCAGCACGACGAAATTACAATAGATTCGATGGCGTATACGACGTCCTCAATGACAACACGAGCGGTGCGCGCCGCAATTGGATGAATACGCTATGCGCCGGCTGTGCGGAGCGACAATCCAGAAGGGGCGTCGTGACTTTTCAAATCAAGCAACAATGTTTTGCATCCATAACTGATACAGCGGCACCAGTGTCCATGGCTGCAGAAGTATGAACACCGTGAACAATTACGTCTATCACATTCGTCGGGCTACGTTCAGGACTTTCGCGTTTCGACCGTGTCGCAGCCCTTGCCTCGTGGACTGCGACGATTAGGTGATAGTGAGTGTCTGAGTAGAGAAGTTGAGCGGCGGGTAATGGGCGTCGGGCGGAATGTTGGTGACGATGCCAAAGGTTCGTCGTAATAAGGGCGCAGAGCTAGATCCCACCATAAAGTTTGGCTTTATCGTGTAACACTAGTCGACTGCACGCGATTACAGTAGCGTGCGACGTGACCGGCGCAGGCACACGCAACACAGATTAGCCGGTTGTCAGATGTACGCCACCCATTCACTCTGGCAGGTCCCATCCACGTGGGAGGACGTGTTGTGCGGGGCGGCTGGTGAAATGGTTGCATGAAGGGCTGTGGTCGAAGCAGTCGCGGCAAGGGCACAGTCACAGTTTCCACTACACGTGTTAGCTGTGCAAATCGACGTAAAGAAAGCGTCGTATGCTGTTTGCTTTGATTTACTATAATTAGAAGTGATGCTGACAGCGAATGTGTAAAATCTCTGGCGTTTAGTCCAATACGAGAGTAGCGCGTAGATGTCAAAAGTTATGTTGCATGCGTCGCTGCCATTCGTCTGCGTAGTGCGCAGAACACACAAGCAGGCTTGTTTGCTTAAGGCGTTGTTGCATGACACTGTTCCTAATCTTTCAGTGGGTTGAGCATTATCATTGCCTCGCATGATCATCATGGCACCATGGCATTGTATCATGGCAGAGATGTTGGGAGCTAGGTTTAGTGGAGGCAAGTAATACACATTTTGACAGCTTGATAACTTTTGAGAACGGAGAGTCCACTAACTTTTATTCAAAAGCAAAAACAGGTGATCTGATTTGCTGTGGTGGCGTCTTAGTCGGGGAAGCTGCCGCGATACAAAGAAAGAGTAAGGGGTAATGACCCCCAACGGCTAGGGAAACGGGCTTTCCATGTGGCAGGTAGAAATAAGGGAAGCATGAACCTTTGAAAAGTTTGCACCACATTCTTCAAACCGTAAGGCATATCGACAAACTCAAAGAGGCCAAATAGAGTTGTGATTGCTGTCTTCGGAACGTCGCTGGGTTCAGCGGGAATTTGGTGGTATGCGGTCATCAAATCGATCTTGCTGTATATTTTGGTTCCTGCTAGACGAGCGCCGAAGTCATGTATGAGGGAGGGGGTTAGCGGGGTAGTGACGTTATTCAAAGCACGGTAATCACCACAAGGCCATTAGTCGCCACTGTCCTGCTTTGGAACCAGATGCATAGGTGAAGACCAATTGGTTGAGGAAGGACGAATAACTGGAAGCATGCGTTCGAACTCACGGCGGGTGACATCCAACTTCCTTCCAGCGAGCCTCCAGTGGCCGGGCGGCGACAGGTGGGCCGGTGGTGGTGATATGATGTGTCACCTTCTGTTTTGTGGGCAGCGCGTCGTTTCGGGGCTTCTTGAGCTGCGGGTACTCTGGAACTATGTAGTAGGTTGAGACAGGCCGAAATGTACAGATGCCAGATGAGGTGAGGTTGGACTGCAGGCCAAGTACATCGATGGACGTGGCGTTATCCTTTAGTTGCAAAGACGAGCGACTAAAAACTGCGACAGTAACAAGGCTGTTACTAATTTGTTTTGCGACGGCGTCGGTTCTACCCAATCTCTGCCTCCTTTCCCCATCCTCTCTACACTTCTATCTACGTGCCCTCTGGACTTGCGCGTTAGTAGATAGGTAGGTATCTCTACTGAACACTAGATGTACCAGTAGTCATAAACGCATTGCGTAACCAAGGAGTACACGAGGCATACGTGAAAACCTTGGTAAATATATTGTGACACTCTTACGTGCGTTCTGGGTTTACACCTAAAAAGGATTTGGGGCATCCAAGAGTGGTGAAGAAAGAAGACGACGTGCGCTAGCTAGCTGAATCTCAATCGGCACTCAGCTGATCCAGGCCGTCGCGACTCACTCTACTTGGCTTATTACTAAACGCCTTTTGTTGGCGTAACAGAGTGGCGGAGGTGCTGAGTACGACACTACGTACCACGGAGCCGCAACACCTTGAACTTCGCCGGAGCCGCCGTCTTGCCGGTCTCTCGCCACCGACGTTTATCATGTCTCAGGACGGAAGTGGACAAACGCCAGCGCCAGGTGCACCAGCTCAAAGGTCAACGCCAGTTCGACCGTTGCAGCACTACATGGAACCACGCTTCGCGTGAAAAACGGGCGAAAAGGTCGATGAGTGGCTGACACACTACGCACGGGTGAGCCGCTACAACAGTTGGGACTCTGTCACTCAGCTTGAGTATGTCGTACTGTTTCTGAGTGAAACAGCGCTGATGTGGTTTGAAAATAACGAAGACTCCCTGACAACGTGGGAGCGCTTCTTTGAAGAAATTAAGAAGTGTTTTGGAGACTCCTACGCCAAACATAAACGCGCGGAGCGAACCCTAGCTCAAAGAGCTGAGACTCCTGGAGAAACGTGCACTACGTACATCGAAGAGATCCTCAAGCTGTGCGAAATAGTGAATTCACAGATGTCGGAGGAAGACCGAGTCGGACATCTCCTTAAAGGAATTGCTGAAGATGTCTACAATTTCCTTATAGGCAGGGAACACGTTGATTCCGTCTCAGATGTCGTACGTCACTGCCGTACGTTTGAGACATTGAAGACTCGTCGCATTGCGCCAAAATTTGGACGACTGGCGAATGTGACAACCGTAGACAGCGTCGATGAGAGCCCGTCCGCCGATCTTTCATCCACTATACGGCAGATCGTGCGTGAAGAACTGCGGTGACACGAGGTACTTGCGTGCAGCGTCATGCAACAACCTGCTGCCTATTACCCGCAACACACGGCGCCTGCAGCATCGTGCGCTCCGTGGCAACCGTCGGTATGTGTCACGCACATGACCCACAGAGAAGCTCCATAGGCCTCGCGAAGGCACATTTACGCACGAACAACGACGAGAACACCCTCGCCCCGGCAGGTTTCCACGCAGACCGACTGTTCCTCCTGTTCAGCAGGTTCAGCCACTTCACTCGGTCACACGACCCCCCACGGCTGAGCGCTTCGAGGAGCCGTTCATCGATCGTTGTTTACCTGTGTGCTACAGCTGCGGTGACTTAGGGCCACATTGCCAGGTACTGCAATCGCCGCCAACCACCGAGGTTAGACCAATCTACGATGTCAAGGCGGTACCGCGATCCACTTGATGAAACGTACTCACCCGCGTACACAGATCCAGGAAGCAACCCTCGCCAGCAATGTGGACGTTATCTTGGGCGGTCAAATATTTAACGCGGAGTTCGCAGTTCTGTCTCATTCTACGCATGACATAATCCTGAGCCTTGATTTTTTGAAACTGTGTGGTGCCACTGTCGACTGCAGAACAGGAGAAATTAGTGTAGATACGAGCTTTTCGGCCGCGTTTACGGAAGGCCCACCAAATCACGAAATTGTGCTTTGTGTATCCAGTGATACAGTAGTGCCTCCGTTGGGTGCTGCGTGTGCTTCGGTCACCCGTTTCCCTACCACCGACGTAACGTTTGACGCTACCGTGGAGCCCATTCATCTGAGCTGCATCAAGAGGAATGTGCTGATACCGCATTGCACGCTCTCAGTTGTTCACGGACGCACAGGCTTATGGACCGTAAACTGTTCCAGTGTACCTGCAATACTACTACAGGGTCTGAAACTTGCCGCCTACCATGAAGATCAGGTGCAGTCACTAGCCATTCTTACAGAAGCCCCTGATTCTTCGGATGAACGCCATTTCGTTATTGCATGCCCTCTAGCGGACTCCTCCATTCTAACTATGGTGAACAAGTCACTCAGCATTAACCAGCGTCAGGAAGTGGCGAATATTCTGGTAAAACACGCCGGACTGTTTGACTTTTCACAGCAACAGGGGCCACCATCATTTCCCCCTTCTCGAATACACCATCGCTTAGATACTGGATCTGCCCAACCATTGCGACAGAAGCCGTACAGAGTCTCACCATCGGAACGCAAGGTGATCAACGATCAAGTCTGCGAAATGCTAAATAAGAATGTTATCCAAGAATCCTGTAGCCCATGGGCAGCGCCAGTGATCCTGGTTAAAAAGAAAGACGGTACATGGAGATTTTGTGTTGACTACCGTCGCCTAAACACCATCACCAAAAAGGACGTGTATCCACTTCCACGTATTGATGATGCCATCAACTGCCTTTCATCAGCATCTTACTTTTCGTCTGTCGACTTGAGGTCGGGGTACTGGAAGATTCCTATGCACAAGATAGACAAGGAGAAAACGGCATTTCTAACACCGGACGGACTTTTTGAATTTAATGTGATGCCGTTCGGGCTGTGCAATGCGCCTGCAACTTTCGAGCACTTCATGGACAACATCCTGCGTGGTCTGAAGTGGGAAGTTTGCATGTGCTATCTAGACGATGTAGTGATTTTCGGGCGCACGTTCAGTGAGCACAACGCACGTCTCGACCTTGTGTTAGACTGCCTGGAAAAAGCAGGTTTGGTGCTCAACTCGAAGAAATGCCATTTTGGAGAGCGCCAAACGCTGGTTCTGGGCCATCTAGTGGACAAGGACGGCATACGACGCGATCCCGCGAAGACTGCTGCTGTCGAAGCCTTCAAACCACCTCGCTCTGTAAAAGAGCTACGCAGTTTCGTGGGCCTTTGCTCCTACTTCCGCCGGTTTATTCGTGGGTTTGCCAACATCGCGTATCCACTGACATGCCTCCTCCAGAAGGGCGTTCCCTTCGAATGGACCCCTGAATGTGAAGCCAGTTTTCGTGAGCTGAAGTTTCTTGTGACGTCCCATCCCATTCTCCGACACTTCGATCATGCGGCTCCCACGGAAGTTCATACGGACGCTAGCGGTATTGGCATCGGCGCAGTCCTTGTTTAACGCGTCGACACCAAAGAACACGTCGTCGCCTATGCGAGTCACTCCTTAAGCAAGTCTGAGCGCAACTACACATTCACAGAGCAAGAATGTCTTGCAGTGATTTTCGCGGTACAACGCTTCCGGTCTTACCTGTACGGGCGCCCCTTCACTGTGGTGACAGACCATCATTCTCTATGCTGGCTAGTTAACCTCCATGATCCATCAGGCCGGCTTGCGCGTTGGACACTTCGCTTACAGGAGTATGATTTTATCGTTTCTTATAAAAGCGGCCGACGGCACGCCGACGCTGACTGCCTCTCGCGTCTGCCGCTTCTGACAATGGACTGCGACGAGGAAAACTTCGATCGCTATATCGCATTGTTGGAGCCAGGATTTCCTGATATTAACACCTTCAAGATCGAGCAGCGAAAGGACAGAACTTTAGAGCCACTGCTCAATACCGCAAGGAAGTCAGCACCATCCTCTCGTTTCTGCGTTCGGGATGGGGTTCTGTACAAAAAGAACTATTCTACTACAGGCCCACGATATCTCCTGGTGGTCCCGGAAAGCCTCCGTGTATCCATCTTCCGCGCTATGCATGACGTCTGGTCATTTGGGATCTGTGCGAACGCTCTACCGAGTCCAAGAAAGGTTCTACTGGCCTAAAATGCGTCAGGCAACCGACCAGTACGTATCCAGCTGCAACGAGTGTCAACGTCACAAGCGTCCGACGAGCGCTCCTCCTGGCCGACTACATCCAGTGCCACCCCCAAGCACTCCATTCGAGCAAGTCGCCATCGACCTTCTCGGTCCTTTCCCGCGGTCATCTGATGGGAATCGCTGGATTGTCGTGTGTACCGATCACTTGACGCTATACTGTGAGACAGCTGCTATACCATCGGCTACTGCAACCGAAGTGTGTATTTTTCTGCTGCGTTTCGTCATTCTCCGACACGGACCTCCCAGAGTCATCATCAGCGATCGTGGACGACAGTTCACTGCAGACGTGGTCGAAGAGATGCTTCGTCTATGTGCCTCAGATTTTCGACCTTCCACACCGTATCATCCCCAAACAAATGGCCTGACGGAACGCACCAACAGAACGCTTACATGCTGTCCATGTATGTTGCGTCAGATCATAAGAACTGGGCCAGCGTGCTCCCTTTCATTACTTACGCATTTAATACCTCCCAGCATGAAACTACGGGCTACAGTCCCTTCTTTCTTCTATATGCTCGTCCGCCTCATTACACGCTAAACACTATTTTGCCGTTTTCAAGTCACGATAATCTTTGTATATCCGAGACTGCCTCTCTTGCTGAAGAGGCCCGACGACTTGCTTCTTTACGCACTCTTGTTTCCCAAGAACGCTCGAAGGAACGCTACGACCGCCGACGCCGACACGTGATATATGACCCCGGTGACTTAGTGTGGCTGTGGAAACCAACAAGAAAACGTGGTTTATGTGAAACACTGCTGGCCCTTTATGTTGGACCGTATGTTATTACTGATCGCATCAGTGAATTGACCTACCGCATAGCACGCCTCACATCAAATGGCCGTTGGTCAGCAAAGACTGAACTTTCGCATGCCGCCCGTTTAAAGCCCTTTATCTCTAGACAACCTGTTTGATTGGCCCGGCGGCCTTCGCCTGCGCGGAGGGCAATGTGACACTCTTACGTGTGTTCTGGGTTTACACCTAAAAAAAAGTTGTCGCAGTTTCACCTGAAAGGCGAAGCATCAATTGCGATAGCATATTTGTAGAGAGCTATACGGAGTAATGATAGTACCTTTCTTTATGAGCTGTATAAACTTGGACATGCAGCAGCACCGGCAACACGCAGAACTGTTGTCGACGCCGTCGGCATTTTGCCCGCGTTCGCACAAAATGCGTGCGGCGTTGGTGACAGTTGCCGGAGCCTCTGATATAAATAGGCACTTGGTGCCGCAGCTAAACGTCGCCTCCCTTCCCTCCCCCTCCCCCACGCCCTTTCGCGCGTTGGAAGAAGGCGCGTTTGCTCTGCATATATGGTGATTGTAAAGGAGGAAAGAGACACCTACTTCTGCAGCCGTTAAAGGAGCGCGGCGCAGAACGCGCGTTTGTTCTGCGCCGTGGATTCACTCCCCGTGAAAGCGCGCGTCCCTCGCGCCCTTTCACTCGCACATACAGCGTTCGGCGGCGCGCGGCGACGATTTCATCTCCATTTACGTCATACGGAACCTCACGGCGACGGCGACGCCGACGCAAGAAATCTGCTTTGGAGTGTCCATATCATTGCTATCGCAATAAAAGGATTTGGGGCATCCAAGAGTGGTGAAGAAAGAAGACGACGTGCGCTAGCTAGCTGAATCTCAATCACCACTCAGCTGATCCAGGCCGTCGCGACTCACTCTTCTTGGCTTGATAATAAACGCCTTTAGTTGGCGTAACAATATTTAAAGATTTTAGAGCTACCTTGGTTCTCCACAAGAAAACTAGAAAGATACCTATCAAGAAAGGGGTCAGGCAAGGAGACAATATCCTCCAATGCTATTCACTGCATGCCTAGAAGTATTCAAGCTCTTAGACTGTGAAGGATTAGGTGTGAGGATCAACGGCGAATATGTCAGCAACTTTCAGTTTGCAGATGGCATTCTCCTATTCAGCAACAATAGGGACGAATTACAACAAATGATGGATGACCATAACCCAGAAAGTGTAATAGTGGGTTTGAATATTAATATGCAGACGGACAAGGATAATGTTTAATAGCCTAGCAAGGAAAAAAGAATTCAGGATCGCCAGTCAGCCTCTAGAGTCTGTAAAGAAGCACGTTTATCTAGGTCAATTGCTCACAGGGGACCGATCAGGAGAACAAAATTTACAGACGAATAAAATTGGCTTGGAGTCTATACCGCAGGCATCTCCAAATCCCGACCGGGAGCTTACTACTGTCGTTGAAAAGAGAAGTGTGCAATCATTGCATTCTCCCAGTGCTAACATATGGTGCAGAAACTTGGAGGCTAACAAAGAAGCTCGAGAACAAGTTAAGGACCGCACAAAGAGCGATGGAACGAAAATTGTTAGGCCTAAAGTTAAGAGAGCAGTGTGGATCAGAGAGTAAACGGGGATATCCTATATTCTAATTTACATTAAGAGAAAGAAATGGAGCTGGGCCGGCCATGTAATGCGTAGGATGGATAACTGGTGGACCATTAGAGTTACAGAATGGATACCGAGAGAGGGAAGCGCAGTCGATGATGGCAGAAACCTAGGTGGGGTGATCAAATTAGGAAATTTGCAGGGGCAAGTTGGAAATCCGCTAGCGCAAGACAGGGGCAAATGGAAATCGCACGGAGAGGGCTTCGTCCTGCAGTGGACATAAATATAGGCTAATGATGATGATGATGAGATAGGTAGGCGCTGCAGTTCCTGCAATGCTTTTTAGAGGATTCACAAATAATTACAGCTGACAAGAAGCTATTCTGGCGATATCTATGAAGTTCCAGAGGATATTGTGCACCTGCCACTTAAATAAAAGTGCTAAACGAGTTTATCGCGTCAACTTGCATCCTTGCCATGCTCCTGCCATGCGTATACACACGTTGAGCCGCCCCCCCCCCCCCCCCCCCCGACACGGCGTGTAAGTCAAAAGCAGCAGCAGCAGCAGCAGCAGCGAAAAAGTCCTAGGCGGAGACAAAGAAAGCTTCGTTTGCATAAATGTGATGTCTGAAATGCGGTCTCTCGATACATTTCTAGATCACTATTTGCGTTTGCATCGACAGTTATCGTGTTGTGAGGAGTGCTGCCGTATTTTTCTTTTTCTTTTGTGTACAATTTCCTCACAGGCTCAAAATAGGAGTACTGTGTGAGGGTCGAGAGTAAATAATAAATGTCAAAATAAATACAGAAAATATGAAAGGGAATACGAAGAAGGCAACATAAAAGGGTTAAATGTAGATCAAGTTATGTAAATGGTTAAAGCAATCATGAAAATACCTACTGTTAGGCAATTTCGTTTTGTGTAGAATAAGTCATTATAAAATGGGTAAATGTGATTGCAGGCAATGATGAAATTGGCAGTCACTAAACTCAGTTATGGATGGTTAGGTGGCGGTTTTTTACGCCGCAGAAGCACGAAGATTAACAAAACTATCACGCGGAGTGATTGCACGTGGAAGCGCTTATGTAGTGAAGGCTTGGGTGCGGACTAAAATAGGACTAAGAATGCGTTGATTATGAATCCGCCGAGATGTACGACCATCAGGTTACACTCGTCTGGTTGCCAGCTCATGTAGGCAGCGTCCATCCGCACCTCCCCAACCTCAACGAGGTTACCCACTCCCTAGCGCGAGGGCTCGTTAACCGCGTGAGAGACGGGGAGGCTGCCCCCACCGGTAGGGATCGCCTGACACGCTACAATGATGTATTGAAACCCTTTTACTTACAGCGTAGGACTTTACCCGGCCCACACAGCTAGCTATCCCGAGCGCAGGCTACAACTTTCCGCCTGCTACAAACCAACACTTACTCCTCGTTACAACAAGATCTACCCAGACATTTATCCCAATCCCACATGCCATATCTGCAATACATAGCCAGCCATACTTCCACACATGCTTTGGGACTCTACACAACAATACCCCGACACTAACCCCACGACCCTCCCTTCGAGATGGCCTCCAACCTCGACGAACAACTCTGGGCGCCCCAGCAAGCCTGCGAGGCGGCGAAGAGGCGACACCTCGACGGCACCACGTGGGAGGCCTAGGCCCAGCCACCACCTCTTGCTGGTTTTAGTAAAGTTTATTCAGTCAGTCAGATGTACGATCTGGTTGTGATAAAGGTAATGCGTTTTCGTCTTTGCTGTAAATTATTTTATGAGGTAAACAGGGCAAGCCCAATCTTGCTACGTTCTTCCAAGGCTGGTAGTGTTAGCAAGGCCTTTATGTCAGTCACACTACAGTAGCATTTGTAATTTCGAGTAATAAAACGTGCTGCGCAATTTTGCACAGATTCTAGTAAAATGATTTGTCATGCATTTCTTGTCAAACCGCCGTCGTGATGACGTCGTGCTCGTTCAATCGTCGCCATTTCAACTTTTGGGCATGACTGTAACATTGCCTTCGCCGTCACGCTTTCTACTCTAAACCAGTGACCAAAGTTGTTTACTAGGTTGGGACACAAGGTATGTGCTCGTGGAGTTGATGCCATCGTGGCCGTTGCATGCTCATCATTAATTTTTTTGCATTCGAATATCCTCATGCCTTCGTCACGCACTCGTCGTCATATCATGGTCCGCATACCGTCATCTTTCGATCGTAGAAATGGCGTTGTCGTCATACAGCCGACGTCATGCATTTGTTCTCATACCATCATCCTGGTGCCTACGCTATCGTTCTACTGTCGTCACTATAACCTCCACACCCGACTGTTGTCATGCCATCGTTGTCCGCCATGTTCATCACACACTCGTCGTCATGACAATGTCTTTGTAGCGCCCACCGACGCTGCTAAGCGGGAACGCTAAGGTCAGCGCTCTCGGCCGGTGCCTTGGGGCCGGCTGCGACTGAAGAGAAAAATAAAGTTCGGCGGCGCGTGCCAGCGGCGCAAGCACGGCACGCGCTAGTCCGTTCTGAAAGCCTGCTGAGCTGGTCCTCTTGTCCTGGCGCTCCGCTGCGACCCCTCGGTTTCCGACAGTGGTGACTCCGGCCCAAGAGATGACCGACCCCAGCAACCTCCCCCCTCAGGTAACCTTCCGCCTGACACTACCTCGTGCCCACGTGACGTCGCAGCTCTACAGCTCCGCCTGCCCACGTTCTGGCGCCACAACACGGAGGTTTGGTTCGACCAGGTCGAAGCCACCTTCGATCTGCACCACATCACCTCGGAGACTTCGCGGTTTCGCCACTTACCTTGCAACCTGTCTCCTGAGGTTGCTCAGGAAGTGGCGGACGTTATCGCTGCACCTTTGAGTGATGCCCCATACCAGCAACTGAATCAGAGCATTTTAGAACGTACCACGGCGTCTGAGAGCACGCGCATCCAGCAGCTGCTTACCTCCGAGGACCTTGGAGATCGCCGCCCTTCCCAGCTGCTCAACAGCATGCGACAGCTCCTGGGCACAAGCAACGTCGACTCGAACAGTGCGCTGTTGAGGGAGCTCTTCCTGCAGCGCTTACCACAGTCCACCCGCCTTGTCTTGGCCGCTACAGAGGGCTTGACCCTCGACCGCCTCACCCAGCTCGCTGATCGAATCCACGACGCGACTTCACCTTCAGTCGCCGCCCTCTCTTCAACGCCACAGTCATCAACCATGGCCCGCTTAGAGTCCCGGATCGACCAGTTCGCCGTTTCCATCGACGCCCTTCGGACGTCCTCACATGACCAGCGCGGCTCCACCTCATGTCCCAGCCGCCGTCCTTCTTCCCCGACCAGTCGCCGCTCGCGCAGTCCTCGACGCTCGCCTATCTGCTGGTACCATCGCACTTTCCAGCACCGCGCCCGTCAGTGCAAGTCCCCATGCGAATGGTCGGGAAACGCACCGCGAGATGACTGACGGCGGCATGTGACCTCGCCTTACAATCGGGCCGCCTTTTCATAGTGATGGATCGCATTTCCGGCCTGCGGTTCTTTGTAGACACGGGTGCCGAGGTCAGTGTACTGCCGTCCTCCAAGCGTGACCGCGCTTCTAAGTCACCTGAACCTACACTCGGCGCGGCAAATTCTACTTCCATCGCCACGTATGGTCTGCGGTCCCTCACTCCCGACCTAGGCCTGTGGCGCACATTCCGGTGGGTCTTCATCGTAGCCGAAGTCCATCAGCCTATCCTCGGTTCCGACTTCCTGACTCATTTCGACCTTGACGTCAGCATGCGCCGCCATCGCCTGATTGACAGCAAGACGCGCCTCTCGATCCCTGGCGTTCTGTCGGCTGTCGCTCCCACCGGCATCCGCACGCTGATCCCAACATGCCCGTATGCTCGTATCCTCGAAGACTTCCCTGAGGTGACAAGGCCCTGCAATTTAAATCAGCCTCCCAAGCACAGCGTCACCCACTACATTGTCACGCGTGGTCCACCTGTTGCAGCCCGTCCGCGCCGCCTCTTCGGTGAGCGTCTGGACATTGCTAAACGCAATGTCGAGACGCTCAATGCCCTTTGGGTTACGCAACGCAGCTCAAACATTCCAACGATTCATTGCCGAGGTAACGCGCGGCCTTCCGGCTGTATTTGCCTACATCGACGACATCCTCGTCGCGAGTCCCAATCCACAAGATCATGAGCGTCACCCCCGGGCACTCTTTCAACGCCTTCAAAAATTTGGCCTGGTTGTCAACCCCCAGAAATGCGTATTTGGATCTTCCGAGCTCGAGTTTCTAGGCGACCACATCTCGGAGCTGAGAATTCGTGCGTTGCCCTCTCACGTCAACGCCGTGAAAGATTTCCCAGCACTCACTACCCTACGCCAGCAGCGTGAGTTCCTCGGCCTAGTGAATTTTTCCCGACGTTTCATTCTGCACTGCGATGAGCTGCTACACCCACTGACTAACCTTCTTCGCACGACCAAGGGCTCCTCATCTGCGATTTTCTGGTCTGCCGAAGCTGACGCTGCTTTCAGAGCTGCTAAACAAGCCGTTGCCGATGCGGTACTTCTCGTACAACCGAGAACTAACGTGCCAACCCGCATCATGGTGGATGCTTCCAGTGTGGCCATCGGCGCTGTTCTCCAGCAGAAAATCAACTCCGAGTGGCGCCCACTGGGTTTCTTCTCTCGGAAGCTCCAACCTGCCGAGACTCGCTACAGCGTTTTTGGCCGCGAGCTGCTCGCCATCTACTCCACCATCGAGCACTTTCGGCACTTCTTGGAGGGCCAGCCATTTTATATTCTCACCGATCATAAGCCTCTGGTGTATGTCTTCCGTACAAACTCTTCCAAGCACGTAGCATGTGAAGTTCATCAACTGGCCTATATATCGGAGTTCACCACGGATATCCGGCACATAAAAGGCACCGACAACGAGGCAGCTGACGCACTTTCACGCACCACCTCCCTCGGCACTTCTACATCGACTGTGGATTGGGAGGGTCTAGCTCGTGTGCAGATGGAAGACCCGGAGCTGCAAGCGCTGCGTGACCATCCTCGTTCCCCCCGTCTACAACTCGTTCCTCACCCGTTTGTGCCTGGCTCCATCTGGTGCGACATGTCAGCGGCTACACCTCGCCCCTTCATTCCAACTGCCTTCCGTCGTGCGCTGTTCCAATCACTTCATGACATCTGCCATCCCAACGTCCGAGCCACGCAGCGCCTCGTTACACAGCAGTATGTCTGGCCAAGCATCAACACCGATGTTCGCCAGTGGGCCCGCTCGTGCCTCGCATGCCAGACCGCCAAAGTGACCCGCCACAAGAAGACTCCCACACAGTCGTTCTTGCCCCCTGGCTGCCGTTTTGACCACGTCCATCTTGATTTGGTGGGACCACTTCCTCACTCTCACGACTGTCGCTACATTCTCACAACGATCGACCGCTTCACCCGTTGGCCCGAAACCATGCCCATTCCGGACATCACTGCGGAAACGGTCGCCAAAGCTTTCGTTTCAGCATGGGTTTCTCGCTTTGGCTGCCCCAGCATCGTGACAACTGATCGCGGCCGGCAATTTGACTGCACACTTTTCACTTCACTCAACCGCCTGCTTGGCACTAAGCACTGCCGTACCACTGCATATCATCCCTGTGCCAACGGAATGGTTGAGCGGCTCCATCGCCAGGTCAAGGTTGCACTCACTGCGCGCCTGGATCGAGAGCACTGGGTCGACCACCTTCCTACGGTGCTTCTCGGCCTACGTGCCGTCCTTCATCGCGACCTTGGCTGTTCAGCGGCCGAACTCGTCTACGGTGCACCCCTGCGGCTTCCTGGAGACTTGTTCATTTCTTCGGCCCCCTCGACCCAGCCGCTACAGTACCTCCAACGCCTACAGGACTGCATTCAGCATTTGCGCCCCGTACCACCTCGGTCATCGGAGCACAGCATCTTTGTGCACCCGGACCTTGAGTCCTCATCCAACGTCTTCCTCCGACGAGATGCTATCAAGGCGCCTCTTACACCCTCCTACGACGGACCATACCGTGTCCTCCACAAGACGCAGAAGTCCGCCACCATCCTATTGAATGGCCGCGAAGAAGTCGTTTCGCTGGACCGCCTCAAACCAGCCTACGTCGAAACGCCTCCCAAGGAGCTCCCCCCGTATGTCGCGGGCGCACCCGTCGATATGCTTGACACCAAGACAGCCTCATCTCTGCCTCGTCGACGAGTACATTTCGCCGTTCCGTCTAGGCGGGGGGCCCTGTAGCGCCCACCGATGCTGCTAAGCGAGAACGCTAAGGTCAGCGCTCTCGGCCGGCGCCTTGGGGCCGGCTTCGACTGACGCGAAAAATAGTTGGGCGGCGTGTGCCAGCGGCGCAAGAACGGCACGCGCTAGTCCGTTCTGAAAGCCTGCTGAGCTGGTCCTCTTGTTCTGGCGCTCCGCTGCGACCCCTCGGTTCCCGACATCTTCATGCCTTCGTCGTGACGCTGTCGTTTTACTATCCTCATTGCTTCGGTAACGTCAACCGTTGTCTTAATCCCGTCGTCGTCATGGAAGCCTTCGTCTATCCGCCGGGTTCATTCCGTGTTTGTCATTTTATTGTAAACATGCTCTCGTCCATCGATCGTGATTGTGCCGCTGCTCTCACGCCATCGCCAGCATTGCGTCGTCACAAACTAGTTGGCATGCATCTCTTGTCACACCGGCTCCTTCATGCCATCGTGTTCACACTATCGTCATCATTCCTGCTTCATCAGCTAGTTGTCGTCGAACAATATACTGTCGTCGTCATAACTCGTCAGCATACCTTTGTCCTCACGTCGTCATCGTTACGCTGTTGTCATGACGACATCGTTATAAATCAGGAAACATCGCATTCTCGTCATGCCATCGTCGTTAATCAGAACTTCTTCTTCCATCGACGTCATTCCTTCTTTGTCATTCCATCGTCGTCATAACGCTGCTGTGCTCAGCGGCGACCTGCGCAAGGGTGTGCCATATCAAAATGGGACGATAGTGAAGAATGTGGCATATAGCAGAAGCAACGGAGGCCTCAGGATGACCACATCAGATGGTAAATACATTTGACTTAAGGAATGCGGTATGTCGCTACACTGCTGGAATGGAACTCATATTACCGTCGACAATGTTCCTAAGACGAGTTTTCTCTCTCTTAAAAATCATATTTTACTACAAGACCGTAGAAGCTTGGGCTAGTCGGTACATACTCGAAAGGGAAAACAGCGCGAAAAAACACAAGAAGACAAGAAGGGGGACACACACCAGCGCTGACTGACGACTGAATTCTTTATTCAGAAAGGAACACATATATACCAAAAAAGAAAAAAGAAAGAAAAGAAGAGTATATCACTGCGCATGGGCAAAAATAGACACTGATTAGATTTGGATTTCCCGCGAATTATGACGGTTCCGGAGATATGTTAGTTCTGCCTCAGACAAGGCCTTGCGCTACAGTGTTTGTGATCTGTGGCGTAATCCGGGGCTTGACTTTTCGCAGTGCATGATCCGCAGACGCTACCATGACGCGTGTGCCCGAGAAATCTTTGAGGCTGCTGCCATTGCAAGGAATGGTGCGTCTTGCGTCAGCACTCCGTCTGTGGCCTTGTCTGAGGCAGAACTAACATATCTCCGTAACCGTCATAATTCGCGGGAAATCCAAATCTAATCAGTGTCTATTTTTGGCCATGCGCAGTGATGTACCCTTCTTTTCTTTCTTTTTTCTTTTTTCGTATATATGTGTTCCTTTCTGAATAAAGAATTAAGTCGTCAGTCAGCGCTGGTGTGTGTCCCCCTTCTTGTCTTCTTGTGTTTTTTCGCGCTGTTTTCCTTTTCGCATATTTTACTACAAAGCAAGTGCCGACGTGGCTGTAGTCACATCGTCGCATGCTTGCACAAGCTCATTGGTACAAGCTCATTGGCACATACACAAGCTCTTTTTGTGTTCCGCTAAATGAGCACGGGGAAAACTAACCCTTATAGCGTATTTTGCACCTTCTTGTGGGAGTATGTAATTTGATCTTTTGCCGTGTTAGCTGTTCACATTGCCATACAGGTTAAATTGTGATTACTATGTAGAATTGCAGGACCTTTCATCGAGAGGAAATGAGCGTGCCGGAAAAGAACAAATCATTTATCAACAGAGTTTGTGGGAATAGCGCGCAGAGATAGCATTCCAGCCTGCCTTGAAGAATGGTCTGCTTGCTGTCTCGTCATCGCAGGGTTCCCGCTTGTGTAGTGTACTTGCAAATTTCCTTGGCCGAATGAAAGCGATGGAAGCGCCAAATAAAAAAAAAAACATTTTTCATTGCTCCAGTATTCGATCACATCATAATATTTATGTGAAGACGTGTTTTTATACAGGGTGTCCCAACGATGGTGCACAAAGATTTAAAGATACGCAAATGCCACGTAGCTGAACAGAACCAAGGTAATGTTGTTTGCCGTCGCAAGGAGATACTCAGATTACTTATTGCATTCCGTCTAACTACATAGTTACTCTTAATTAAAAATTAATCAACTTCTCAAATAATATAGTTAGATGGAAAGTACATGTGCATAATAAAAACATAGAACAACATAAAAAGCTCCCAATACAGCTTTCTGTTGCTCAATACGTGCCACTTAAAAGTGTTTTTCCGAGCCTGAAAAAAGCTCGCGAATACACGCAAAATTGCCGCGCGACTGGCCGCTCCAGGCACTTTGCGTTTTTTTTTCTAGGTTTGGCTCAAGTTCCGTGAAACACCCTGTATAGGTTACATATAGATATGGGAGTTATGGGATTATGGGCCTTTTCCATAGGGTAGCCAAGTTTTTCATGCAAAAAAAAAGGATTACTGTATTTAGTAATTGATCGCCAATGTAATGCGGTTGGCATATTTATTTGGACAAATTTGTAGAAAGGAAAGCATCAATATTTTTATTCGAGCCACTCAATACAAGAAATAGAAACCCTACGAATGGCTATCGGCATCGTGTGCATTCAATAATTCCATATTGGCTTTCTCTTCTTGACGTTGCTGAGATTCATCATATGCTGCGCACTCACGACTGTGTGTTGTCATGTCCAGCATATCCTTTGTGCACGACGAGAGGGCAGTAATACATCTGCTTTCATGATTTGGTTCAGCGAAAACAGAACTCCACAATATGCAGGTACTCAGGCCTGAAAAATAGGTTGATCAAAATGGGCATTAATAAATACTTTTATAAATTGTGTGAACAAATTGTAATACGGGCAATCAGGTAGCCACAGCCATTCATCTGATTTTGAAGTCATTTAGGGTGCTAGCAGCAGATTCCGACCACCAAAGCTGCCGTCTTGTCAAAAAGAAGTTCTCTTTAGCTATGCTCCCATTTCACAAATGTTAAGCAACGCCACCACTCGGAGTCTCTGTGGTGCGCATAAGATCGAGAAAATTGTTAAGTTACAAAGCTACGCGAAGGTAGAGTGTCGGGCTGCCAACTGTGCATTAGCACGAGTCCTGAGTTCAACGCTATGTGACGATGTTGGACGGTATTGATTGATCTTTAAGCATCCCGGCCAACGGCCCAACCCATGCCTTATAACCTTTAGTAACACATTCTGTAACGGGAAAATATATTATCTGCTCTAATGGAGACGCGTGAAAATGCCGAATTTCAACACACCATCTAAATTAAACTATCCTTAATATACACAGTGTGTCTACTAAATTTCAACACTGGTAGCACTGTAAGATAACCGATGGAGCCACCAAGCGGTTATTGTGTGTAGCTTTTCGTGCCGAGAGCGTTGTGCATTATGTGAAGAATTCACGAATTTATGTTCGGAATTTTGTGAGTTACAGTGAATTCAGTGAACTGTGTTTTGTATGTTCATCGTGGATAGTAAAGTGCAGCAGATAGTAGCCATCAAGCTTTGTGTAAAACTTGGAAAAACAGCCACGGAGACCATGGACCTGATTCATACAGCTAACAGCAATGATGCTTTTGCTCGAGCGAACATTTTTATGTCATCGTTGTTCTCTTGAGGGTCGGGAGGCGGTCACAGACGACCTTAGACCTGGCCGTCCGGTAACCGTTCCAACACACGAAAATGTTCAGAAAGTGCGAGAAAAGCTGTCTGAAAATAGCTGCGATTCCCTTAGGATGATAGCGGAGGACTTGAACATTGGTAAGGATACCGTTCGGAAGATCGTGGAACAAGATCTACAGAAGAGGAACATTTGTTCCATATTTGTGCTTCACAGTCTAACAGCAGAGCAAAAAATACCCGATGTCAGCCTGTATGGAGTGAGTCCAACTGGCCGAAAGTGTCGAAGAATGGTTTAAGAAAATCATAACTGCTGATGAATCCCTCTTGCACGCGTACAATCAGCTGCATGACTGGAGAAGAATTCCCCATCACCAAAAAAAGTTCCGCATCCAGACGTCACGTGTGAAGACAATACTAGTGATGTCTTTCAACTGGCAAAGTGTTGTGCATGAAGAATTCATTCCAGAAGGAGAAACTGTGAATGCTACTATGTACAGAGATATTTTAGCACGCTTGCTGCAGAGAATGGTACGGGTCCGTCCAGAAATGGTTCATTCGGATGACTGGTTCTTGTTGCACGACAATGCACCGTTCCACAGAGCCATTCAAGTACAGACATTTCTGGCAAGAAAACAGGTGACATGTTTGAACCATCCGCTATGCTCACCTGACCTGGCCCAAGCAGAGTATTTCTTCTTTCCAAAGGTCAAATGACACTAAACGGAAAACATTTTGAATCAATTTCTAACATGAAAAAAGCTATGATGAAGGAACCCAACAATGTCGCACAAGATGACTTCCAGAAACAAATTTAGAAACTATACAGCCATGCGATTGCCTGTATAGAACAAGGAGGGTCATATATTGAAGATTAGCAGCCAAATAAGGTTTTTCCCTTGTGTATTATTTTCTGATAATACCAGTCTTATAATTTAGTAGACAGACTGTGTACCATCCCAATATCGTGTTTTCAATTAAGCATCAAAATTTTGTGTTTGCTGTAGCTGCTTAAGTGGAAATGCCGCAATAATTCTAGAGGGAAAGGCAGTCATTTCCGCAAAAGAAGTGCACAATTGAAGAAGGACAAATGTATGCAAATTTTTCAATATTGGGGGCCAGAAAATTTGCGACGATAAATTTCTTCCCTTCACTTGGTACAAAATTTCATATTTTTGTATTTCCAGCGTTTAAGGCTAGACGTCCGCACTCTATAAATAATTGAGTCAGATTATCGTGCCAGGAAAGGATCACAGGTACACCGAGAGAGCACGGACACTTATACGACTATACGACTTTGCCTAAGGTTCCGCAAGGGCTCGCTCTCCTCTCGAGCACTATCACGTGGTCCTTCTCCTGTGGTTCCTCATAAAATATTTTTATAAGAAGTCGTTCGTTCCTTCCCCTCATCAATAAATAGCTGACTCCTTGCAGAGCTGACCTAGAGTGCGAAATGATAGTCATCTACCGCGGTACGTCACGGATAGCTGTTAATTCTATACAGTTGCATTATCTTTCCGTAGTGTATTAGAGGTGTGCGTGCGATTGTTGCCTAAGGGTTAAGAAAGTAGGCATTTAATTTTAAAATGCTTGCTTTATTAAAGCAATCTGTAGCAGCATTGACGTCGAAGAGGATGAGGGAAGCTGGGGCTGGCTAGGGACAAGTCATTGCCAAAATAAGCGAAGTGGGCATGTGTCTTATGTAAACAGTGGCCCGTGCTAGGCTCTTTCAAGATTTCTTCTGCCGAGGCGAATGTCCATGAGCTAGGATCTTCTGTTAAGTAAAGTTATACGCCTCGTCATTGTGGCTCATCGTCGTCAATGATTTTGCACGCCACAAAATTTATGACCACGGACAACGGTTATGGCTGACGACAACCGCAACGCGGGGCCACCGCCACAGATGACAGCGATCGAACAGCCCCTGCACCACAGCACGATTTGGCCTCACTTTCGCTGAGGTTACCCCAGTACTGGCCAGCGGACTCCAACTCTGGATCCCTCAAGTAAACCACCAGTTCGCCATAGCAGGAGTCATGTCGGAGACTGAAAAATTCAACCATCTCGTATCTTCGCTTCCGTCCCAGATTACCACCGAGCTTCGCGACGTTACCCTTCAACCCCCGGCGACAGACCCTGTCGAATCTTTAAGAGCGAACTCGTGAAACGCACGACAATGACGGAAAAGCGATGGCTGCAGGAGATTCTCCAAACTGAAGAGCTCGGGGATCGCAAATCTTGTAGCTCCTGCGTCGCATTTAACAGCTCCTTGGAGACAAGGCGACTGCCTTCGATCAAGATTTGTTTCTAGAACTGTTCCTACAACGTTTGCCCACCTATGTAGGCGTGGTGCTGGTGACCGCTAGCAGTCTACCTGTGTCCAAGCTAGCCCATCTTGCTGACACATGGACGCATCATGGACGCATAAAGTCCAGCGGTTGCACGCGCGGAACGTTCCGACGCATCCACAGCTGCAACCTCCGCCCTCCCTGCACAGCCTGCGCGTTGAATTCCGCGAGGAGATCTGCAAACTAGACAGTTTTAGAATAGCGTTTGCAACCAAACGTAAACGCATTGCATACGAAAAAAACAGCACAGCCCTCAATGCGTATGCTCCAAACGTTATTTGGTTTCTGTGGTTTACGTGCGATATAATATCGTACGTTATTTGGCTATTTTAATGTTCGTAATGCTTAAGGACGCTAAGAAATAACGTTGTCGAACATGGCGGCACCAATGGCTCCCGTTTCCGCGTGAATTTCCGTCATGGCTACGCTCTCACTCGCGTTGATCAAATTTTTCAGATCGTTCCGTGATTCCGGCGCCCATAGGACAATGGGTTGGCAACTAGTGCATGCTGACGACCATAGAGTTCTCACTATAACACCTAGATGGTAAACTGGCGCCACCGTCTATGCGAGTTTCTGAAAGGGCTGCCGTGCCCCCATGGGAATGACGGGATATGTGTCTGCGAGGCTTGTGTTGGCTGGTGTTGTACGAGGCTTCGTCTAAAACGTGGATATGGCTACGCAAATAACGCGTTCTTAAAATAAAATTTACATAAAAGGCTTTCACTCACCCATATTACACCTCTCAATAAAGTTTACTCACCTAAAATGCAGCATCAAGCGAAGAAAAGCAAGAACAGACGACAAGTTGTTCCAAAGCGAGCGAGAATCTTGTCGTCTGCCCTCCAACTTTAGCAGCCAGCTGATGCTTTTTACGTGATGATGTTACAGCTGATGCAATAATAAAGCTAAAGCAGTTTTTTACGTCCTGTTTTATCGGGAAATTAATCATTGTGACCGACGGAACGGTGCTAGCCAGGCGCATCTTCAAGGCGCTCTGGCTCTCCAAGAACGATGCCAATCCGAATCCATAATATACCGGCATTCCCTTGCATACCACAGCGCTGGAGCGGCACATTTCCCCCTAGGTTTTATAGTGTGAAACTCTATGCTGACGATGGCGTGACAGTGACTGTATCAAAAAAACTATATGACGGCGATGTTATGACAAGAGTCGGATGAAGGAATTGCAGTGACAAGGAAGGCAGGGCCACGAAGGCATTGCGACAACGGTCGCACAATGGAGGTATGCTAGCGACTGTCTGGGGATGATAACATGGCACGGACGGCCTAATTACGATTCAGTGAAGACAGAGTGATTAATATACAATAAAGAATTATTGATGTCAATGGAACTACGAAAGTGGTATGACGACAACGGGATGACGTTATCGAAGTGATGACAGTAAAACGACAGATTGATGACGGCAGCAAGATGACGACTGTGTGACGACGATGACATGGTGAAGACAACACGAGGAGAGTCGGATGTATCGCGGGAGTGACGATGATACACCGACCACGAGGCACCTCACGACCCCGAACACATAACTGGTGGCTCAATATTTGATACAATTTCTACCACTGGATCGTAGTAGGACGCGTGACGACGACAGCTAGGCGAAAATCAGATCACGAGTTGGAACGATGATAATTGAACAATCGCGATGGCACAACGAGTGTCGGATTACAAAGCTGGAATGATGATAAGGCAACAACCATGACGGCATCGCGACCAGGAGTCCACACTCAGTGGCCCAAGCGATTAGTCAGCTTGGGACATTGGTTTGTGCAAGAAAGCGTGACGATGACTATATGGCGATAGTAAGATCACGAAGCTGGAATGAGAACAGTGCGACCGCGACGGCATCACGACCAAGAGCTCATACCTGGTGGTTCACTCAGGCAGACAACTTGCCACTGGATCGGCGTAAGAAGCTAGCTAGATAGATTGCTGGATATATGGAGAGATAGAGAGATAGATAGGCCCAGAACAGTTGAAGAAGACAATGAATGCTATTCGCGTTAATAAGGCCAACTGCCTGGACGGTAAGGGTAGAAAGATGGTAGTTCTCCCCTACAGGCAAGCTATTCTGTAAGAAGGCGCCAGCGCCCAGCCAGCAGCCATGGTGAAGAAATTTAGGGAACGTTCTGAAACAAACATTCGCTTTAAAAGAGGCATCTGCCAAGCTAGTCAAGTAGCATGGATTGTCAGAGACACTTCGACAACAATGTTGCATGCGGCGCTCACTTAAGCGAGATATTCGATAGCTCTGGCTACTAATCACACGGTCAGTTAATATAGTCTGTGGCCATAACTCTAGCCAACAAACTCAGTAGTAGAGTTGAAATGGGTTGAATGTGGCCACTGAACCCCCCTTAGTGGTGATGCATAAAACACTGCAGTGCTCTAATGGAATATTAATCGTGCAGCTGTCCAAGGACACCCCGAGAGGGCAAGACATCTACAAAGTACATCAGCATGTGTGCTCTACACGCACGGATATTAATGTTGATTGTTTGGAACAAGCAACAAAGACTGCTGCAGTGGAATAATTTGAAAAAGTAAGCATAGATACTTTTATGTATCTCCCTTCCATGAACTGGAACAGTTATAGCTAATGAGCTTTTTTTGTTTGTAGGGGGGAGGGGGGCTGCACTAAGATTGAATGTCTCATCTGCCCCAGTGCAGCGAGTCATAAGGGACTCATAATGACATAAATAATTCCTGGACATGGCTGCATGGAACTGAATCACCATTATCACAGAACCCGCGCCATGGCTGCTCAGTGGTTATGGTGTTGGGCTGCTGAGCTCGAGGTCGCGGGCTCGAATCCGGGCCAGAGAGGCAGCACTTCGATGGGGGCGAAATGAAGAAAACACCCGTATACTTATATTTAGGTGCACGTTAAAGAACCCGAGGTAGTACACATTAATCCGGAGTCCCCCACTACGGCGTGCCACATAATCAGACGGTGGTTTTGGGAAGTACAACCCCATAATTCAATTTTAAATTAACCGTCAAACACACGTTGCACACACATCAGCGTGTGTGCAAAAACGTTTACAGCTAATTTCTCCACTGAATTATTACAGCTTGCCTGCAAAGATAAATTAATAACATTCTTAATGTCTTAAAAAGTTAAACGGATACTTGAGCCGTTGCCATAATGAAGTCTAGATACAGATATAGCTCGCATAGAAAAAGATTGATGTCTGTGGTCGTGATTTTGCGTTCAGCTCAAAGAGAGTCGTATTCGAAAGAGCGGGTCTCAAATCTGCACTCTGTAGAAAAGAAAGAAAAAGTTAATTTGTCAGACCAGAATAAGTAAGCCCGATCATCAACCTCCGGGCTGGCATTTTTAATGCGCTCGTAGACGTGATCTCGAAAAGCAGCAGCCTGGATTCTCTCAAAACAAACTTCACGTATCTTATTCTCTTAAGTGACTTTCCATCTCTAAATAGTGACGCTTCCAATATTTTTGCTGTCATACGTCATTAGACAGTTTTAGTTTAGCGTTAGCGTAATAGCGGGGTTACGGGAAATAGCGTTACCGTTCCGAAAACGAACTTTGCAGAAAGAGAGTTTTAGTATAGCGTGATAGCGTAGTTTACGTGCGGGACGCTATTCCATTACGCTTTGAATTTCGCATACACAGGGCACCTAATTCTATGTGTGTGTGCGTCCGGAAAGTGCGATAGGCAGCGCAATGGAAGCCAGGAGCGCGTTGTATTTTTACTTCACATGTCCGTCGATCTGCAACGAAACAGACAAGCAGTACAAGCTGTCTACCATAGCCTCCGACATCTTCCGATCTCAGAGGCCATATGCCGTCGTCGCGCCTATCTTCCGACTTTAGCGACAGATGGCGCTCGCATCTCAAAAAAAATTTCTCTCGTTAGGCTTAGGCGCGTTCGAAACGAGAAGCGATCTCGAAAATTCCTTAAGATTAGCCATAACACTCTCTCGGCGAAGCGGCATGAGACTAAGCAAAAGCCGTTTACGCAGTCATTTGCTACGAACGAAGTGAATTCTACAAAAACTACGCCAAATTCAGTTCGAAGCGGGCGACCGGGACCGCCGCCATGTTTTACGTACACTAAGTACACCACGCTAACACGGTAACGTTAACTCTGAGAAATAGCGTGCGCACGGTAAACGGTATGGGTCGGTTAGCGTTCTGCGCATGCGCACTTCGATCCCGCTATTCCGGTACGCCCGCTATTCCGGTAACCACGCTAAACTAAAACTGTCTATTGAAGAGGCCAACTAAGTTGTGACATGAAGGACGGCCAGTCCAACACTTGATGCCGCCAGCACAACCTAAATTAAACAGCCGTCAAGAGACCATGCCACTACTATAATATTGTCACGGTGTAAAGAAATCGGAGGCGAGGACAAGTATTAGAAAAACAGCTCGCTTTAGTATTCGAGCCTAGAAACGTCTCCTTCTTATACTAATCTAACCTACTAAAACTCTTATCGCTGTCTTTGTCACAGACATAGGAGACGCGGTACTTGTCTGCCTCTAAAAAGAAGCAGCACTCCGATGCTAGAGGAGATCACTGGTGGAAGGTACCTCGCACTGTCACTCGTTGACCTGCGGTTTCATTCGAACCACGTGCACAACTTCAGCTAGGGGCTAGACTGTGCCTCGTGCAATAGGGGTTATCTGAGACCACATCGTGGGTAACGTCACTGAGGTGTCGTAGTACTCGATACGGTCCGAAGTACCGCCTTAAAAGCTTCTCGGAGAGTGCCCTTCTTCAGATGGGCGTCCATCATGCGTTTGGTGCACTAAACCATGTCCAATGGACAGTGAGATGAAAAGATGACAATGGAGAGTGCACGCTCGGACGTGAATCCCGTGTTGGGCAAAAGACGACGTCGAAGAGCGTCAAGCACGAGGATACGCGGCGCGAGGAAAGAAAATAAACGGGAAAAAATAATGAGCCATTCCACTCTGTGAAGGTGGATGACAAGCGAAGCTGTTTAACACGTAGGCGCGTTGCTCGTCGGGCGTACGGACTATACCCGGCCTCCCCATTACGGCGACTGAAGAGGAGAGAAATTCAAAATGGTGAAAGGCAACTTGTCTTTCTGGTGTTTATATGCATTCGCGTGGACGACGCGACCGCCGCCACGGAAGCCGGAGGAAATAGACACACTTGACGCTTCAACGGCACCACCATCAAGGGAGATCGGAAGGAAAGCATACTAGATACGCGAGCGTTTGGAACACCGACGATGAGAGGGCGGTGCGAATGTAGATATGGACGACGGGGGTCGCACGGCAGGAAATCTTTACAAATCTTTATTATCTAACAGGATGTGTATTGATCTTGAAAATGGTGGCTATTGATAAGTAATCTACTCAAAATGCGGATCAGAGGGACTCGCACGAGCCAGCTGTGGAAAAAGACGACACCGAACGCGCGTGAAGGGCACGGACGCGTTCGCGCGGGACCTGAGTTTTTGCACACGCAGAACAAACATGCACGGAACCCTAGCCATAAACAGCTGGAGGACCTACGGAGCTTCTATAGGGGCCAATCACCGGTAAGCGCGGAGCTCCGAGGATCACTAATCCAAAAATGCACACGAGCCAGAGTCAACGATGCCGATTGGTCGAACAAGAATGTACAACTTCCGGTTAGTCTGTAACCATGTAGGCGCGCTCCCTGCTCTTCCTCGTCGTGTTGCTCGATGGCGGTTTTGCTCGCGAACGGCGAGATTTCCTTGCCGTAGGGAGGATTGGACCGGGACCCTTTGTGCAGCAGCCTTACAGGTAAGTGGCCAATCAGCGACCGACGAGTGGTCACTCTGGCACCGCCAGCAGCTTTACCGCCGCTGATCATCTGACGGCGTCGATACCGTCGCTACGCTTTTTGCGTTTCATTTTAAAGCTCAGCGGATGGCGCTTCAGAATGAATCGCCGACGCTCAGAAGCCGCAATATTTTCTTACGGTTGTATCGCTCTTCGCAATAATTGTATACGAAGAAGAAAATGCGCTCATATTAGTGACGCCATCGGCTGCGATGTGAGCACAGCCGAGCCGGTCGTCTGCCGTCGGTAGCCGTGCACTGCAGCTCAACAGGTATCGGAGCTCTTGTTCGTGGTTACCGTTTGACAGTGGATATTGTTTTTCATAAGATGTACAATGTAAGCAGCATTTCATCTAGAGGAAATTATTTTTCGTGGAGTGGCTCGTCGGTGTTACGGCTGGCGGTTCGCCGGCCGAAAAGCCGTCCTCTTACGACACCTCTCGCGTGGCTAACATTCTACGCACTGGAGCCCGGCTCGCCGTCGGTATGTTTGTCGTTAGCGTGGACGTGCGTTAACTGGAAATGGACAGTGTCTTGAAAAGCGCGTTGGCGATGACGTATGTCACTTGACATTTGGAGGAGCACTCATCGTGGAGGAGAGACCAGCCGACGGAGGGAGCCTTGCGAAGGAAAGAGCAAAACGAGCGAGGGCTGTGTTTCGATCATCAAATGCTATTACGGCACCATTTAAAAAAATTATCGCTGCTACATGTTCGTTGTAGACTCGTGCACAACTGCCACTCAACAACTAAATTTCGATCTCTGGGTGATATAGGGGCCCTTAATTTAAGGCCTATATCCACCTTTTACAACATAGGTAGTGTTCACTACCTCAGAAACTACATAGTACACAATGGGGATCACTGGCGCACATGCACTCGTGTTGTCACCAGGAGTCGAACTTAACATGGCGGTGTTTTTCAAGCGCAGCCGAAAATTCACTTATAGCCCGTGATTCTCAGAAACCACGAACGCCGTTCTGCATTTCAAAACAGCAATATATTAATTGAATGACGGAAGCGATTAGCCCTTTATTGACATGTAATTTCAAGGTTTATATAGGGATCCAAACGATGCACATGGGACGTATCGTGGGCTAGGCCTACTGATAGACGACCATCCAGAGCAGAAAGCAAGAAAGAACTGATTCTATTAACGATTGCTGGCGCAATGGCGCCATCCCTGCTGCCTGGAAGATTGCGAACGTTATCCTAATCCCAAGCCTGGCAAGCCATCTAGCCTCAACAACCTAAGGCCCACCTCCCTAACTTCATGCGTAGGCAAAGTTATGGAACACGCCTTCTTAGCACGCATCAACACACACCTCGAAGACAACTCTATCTATCCCCCCACCATCATTGGATTTCGCCCTCACCGTTCTGCTCAAGACGCTATGTTGCAGCTCAAACATCAAGTACTAAACGACCGTTCCAGTAACACGAAAGCAATCCTCGGACTCGACGTCACTCAAGCTTTTGACAGCATTTCCCATGAAGCTATCCTTGACCAGGTCTCCTACCTCCGCCTGGGAGAGCGATTCTACTATTACATCCGTGACTTCCTCTGCAATCGCACGGCTACCCTCTCAGCCTGGGATTTACGATCATACCAGCTTCCTCTTGGCAACAAAGGCACTCCGCAAGGTTCAGTTATCTCTCCCATGCTATTTAACTTAGTCATGATTGGCCTTGCCGAGCAACTACAACGAGTCGACAATATCAACCATACCATCTACGCCGATGACATCACCATCTGGGCGTACCGAGACAGTGATGGTCAAGTGGAGTCAGCCCTAACGGCGAGTGACATGGTTGAAGCCTATCTCCAAGGAACCGGACTGCGCTGTTCGCCAGCTAAATCGGAGCTTCTTCTCTACATGCCTATTTCAGCGGGGACGCCCTCACAAACACCAATCTGATCACCGACCCTGTGACTCTATCAGCATACGCCTCCAAGATGGCAGTCCTATACCACAGGTCTCTAGTATCCGGGTCCTCGGTCTCACCGCCTCTACAAACGGCTCCAATGCCTTGGCTCTCAACAAGATCTGCGCCAATCTCAAAACACCCTAGGCCTTCTTAAAAGCATCTCCAACCTACGAGGGGGACTCATAGAAGAAAACCTTATCCGCTTCGTGCAGTCCTTTGTCATATGCCACATTACCTACGTTGCTGCGTGCCTCAACTGGTACCGAGCTGAGCAAAACAAGCTCGACACTCTCATACGAGGTGTCTACAAGCAAGCACTTGGCCTCCCGCATTACACCAGTAATGAACTCTTCAACCAACTAGGAGTTCACAACACCCTTGCCGTACTCATTGAAGCACAACAACGCTCTCAGCTTGAACGGCTCACCCTTACTCAAACGGGACGCTTTATTCTATCCACGCATGGCTTCACTTACCATCAGCAACAGGGCCCCAAACAATCGATCCCGACTGACATCCGTAGCTGGATCCACACAGACCCTATCCCTAGAAATATGCACCCTGAATTTAACAGGGCCGGGCGCCTAGCTCGGGCCGGAGCTATCATAAAAGCCCTTGCTCATGTACCTGGCGTTACATTTGTTGATGCAGCCCAATATTCCCATGGCACACAATTTGTGGCCGTCGCCACACGCCATGGAGTCCTACACCACGCCTCCAGCGTCACTACCCCACTGCCGAAATGGCTGAAGAAGTGGCCATCACCCTGGCCGCTCTAGATCTCACCTGTCACACCATCGTGTATGATTCTCGCTCAGCCGTCACTAACTTCAGCAAAGGCCGAATTTCTCCTCAAGCCCTTCGTATCCTCCGCCAGGCACCACACTCTAAAGACAGCATGATCTCCCTGACATGGATCCCGGCCCATGCGGGCCCTGTCCACCCACACCTCCCCAACCTCAACGAGCTCACCCACTCCATTGCGCGAGGCCTAGTCAACCGCGCCGGAGGCACTGGAGGCGAGTTGGACACCAGGGACAATCTGACTACTTATAACGATCTCGTTAAGGCATTTTACCTTAGTCGCCGAACCTTCCCCCCACCTCACCCCAAGTTCAGCCGGGCGCAGGCTACCATCCTGCGTCTGCTACAAACAAATACGTACCCTTCACCTTATATTCCGTACCTTATATTCCCTGAAGTTTATAGTACCCCCAACTGCGGGTGCTGTGGCACTCACCCGGCTGCGCTTCCGCATATGCTCTGAGAGTGCCCAGCACAGTACACACATATTAACACCACGATCCTCTCGTCGAGGTTGCGTGAGGCTCTGCGGAGCTGCGCCCTCGACGACCAAACCTGGGCGGCCCAGCACGCCCGTGAGCAGGCGGCGAGGCAAGCCCTCGACGTCCCCTCATGGGAGGCTTAGGCCCGGTCATCATAAAGTGCTGGTTCCACAATAAAAGTTTAAATCCTCCTCCTCCTTTATTGATCACTTCTTTCTTTATTGTATCAGCCCCACTTGGCCAAGGAAGAAAACAACGAGGAAGCCGTTACATTTACTCTTATCTAAATGTGCAACACGCGTCAAGAATAAGAATTATAAAAAAGGGGGAAATAATCTGCGGAGAGCTGTACAGTAACAGGGGAAAACTCGAGGCAGAAAACTGAACGCGGGTTTAACTTCAAGCTACCCAAGACTTTGTTTGGAAATTCTACTGAAAACTCTCTTGATATGTGAGCCATAGATGTAGATTTCTTTGGCTTTGCATCACATGACTGACACAAAACTACAAACACTTTTTTGGTATACAGAACAAAAGCACAGAAATATTGTGCCGCCAGAAATATATATGGCTACAGGAACATTGTAGCATAATTGCACATCAAAATATTTAAGTGGAGTTCAGCAGGGCGATCCAGAAAATAGTACTCACCACCGTCTACTTTGTCAAATGCCGTTAGCAGGCAATCACCAGAAGCTTGAAGGACCTTGAATTCTCCACGGAGATGCAATGCCTCCCGATTTATGTGTGTCACGTCAGCAGCTGCAAAATGCAGTGCTAATATTGAATGACGTCATTTTAAACGTTACTAATTCAGAATAACTTACACGTGACACCAATTTTAATGCAACGTGCATGCAATATTTTTCTAACCACAGCATGCTATAGTGGATTCCATTGGTATTGAATCATTATAGAAGTCGAACAACAATGATTGGTATGAGCTGATG
This sequence comes from Dermacentor silvarum, assembly GCF_013339745.2. NCBI lineage: Eukaryota > Metazoa > Arthropoda > Arachnida > Ixodida > Ixodidae > Dermacentor > Dermacentor silvarum. The sequence goes on along the minus strand of NC_051158.1, from coordinate 62,900,443 downwards.
GCTGCACTGTGTCTCTTTCTAGCGTAATATGTAATCATTACCAGCTGCGTATCTTTGTACTTGTATGTTATAGCTGAGAAACATCAGAGGGACCTTTAAATGCGAGCAACTCGTGCATAAAAGCTGTGGTTTTGTGCAAGGCAGTTTTCACACCCCTCGAAGTCCAGAAGTTATGTTTTCCCCTGCTAGAAATACACTAGCTTTGCTAATATTGAGTGCAAGTGGGAGTCATTTTAATGGGCGCCCAATCATCATCGGATCATGCGCCCATTGCCACGCGTGTTTTACATGTTGATTCCATAATCATTATCATCAGATTGCACGCCCATTTTCGGAATGGTTGTGCGTAGAAGGTGATGTGAACGACGTTGGTTGTTGTGGCCGCTTCAGGAAAGGTGCCGTTCTTTCAGTGGACTTCACTGGCTTTTCCTCTCGCGACTACATATATACGGACGACACTTCACTGTAATTACCGACCATCACGCCTTATGCTGGTCATCATCACTGAAGATTTTGCCTGGATACACCGTTGCCGCTGGATACACCGTTTGCAAGAGTACAATTTTGACGTTGTGTAAAGTCTGGCATAAAACATCAAGATGCCGACACTCTCTCTCGCTGCTCCCTGCCACTTTCATCTTCGAGAGACTCCCTTCATTCTTCGTCACCTGATGCTGACGCCGCATCGTCGCTTGTGTTATCATCACTGGCCGCCACTGCCCCGGTATCTTCCAATCATTGTGCTCAGTTCGCTTCATGTCAACGCGACATGAAGCCATACTGCGGCCGGATTATTCAACGCCTCTGCGGAGCTTCTCCTCCCCCTAATTTCAGATTAGGTCGCTAACTAAGGCAGTTTGAACTCGAAAACACTGTGCTGAACCGTTATGTATATAATACTGATGGACACAAGTGGGTCCCCGTTCTAACCCGTTCAATGCGTTCGCAAGTCCTCGAAGCCTTTCATGACGACCCATCTACTGGCCACTAGGGTTTTCACAAAACTTAAAGCCGTATTAGGGGCCGTTTCTTCTGGCCTGGCATTTCTACCTTCGTGGCGAAGTACGTCGCTTCGTGCACACTTTTTCAACGCCGGAAACGATCCACTTCACCCCCTGCTGGCCTTGTACAGCCACTACCGTGTCCCCAGGCACCTTTTGACGTCGTTGAGATAGACCTGGTCGGTCCTCTTCCCATAACGCCAGCAGGTCATCGATGGATGGTGACAGCTGTCGACCATCTTACACGGTACGCGGAGACCGCTCCTCTGGACTCAGGTTCTGCCTCAGACGTTGCCGCGTTCTTTGTGCAAGCCATTGTGTTGCGTCTTGGTGCACCTCGCGTTCTGGTGAGTGATCGCGGCAACGATTTTCTATCTACAATGCACCCAGACCAATTGCGAGCTTCTGCCACGGTTCATAGGACAACATGTACCTACCATCCCCTAACAAATGAATTAACCGAGCGATTCCATCGCACACTGACGGACAAGTCCGTGGGCGTCCCCTGTTGTCCTTGTCAAGAAGAATGACGGCCGTTGGCGCTTTTGGGTCGGTTACCGGCATCTCAATAAAATCACGCGCAAGAATGTCTACCCCTTGCCGCGTATTGATGACGCTTTGGACTGCTTCCAGGAAGCCAAGTACCTTCATCCATAGACCATCGATCAGGCTATTGGCAAATCTCGGTAGATGAGATGGACCGTGAGAAAGCGGACCTTGTCACACCTGCCGGCCTCTACCAATTCAAGGTTATGCTGTTCGGCCTTCGTAATGCCCCTGTATCATTCGAAAGAATGACGGACTCCTTACTTGGAGTCTATAAATGGTCCGCATGTCTGTTATTCGTTTTACCAACATTTGGCGAGTCACTATTCGCGTATGTCCGCCATTCTGGCGGTTTTCGAGTGCGCCGGCCTGCAATTGAACGCATCCAAGTGCCACTTTGGACGTCGTCAAATTACCATTCTTGGCCATCTAGTCAGTGCCACTGGTGTTCAACCCGACCCGGACAAGGTTCGCGCTGTCCTGAACTTTCCTGTTCCGTCTTATACCGCAGACGTAAGAAACTTTGTGGGACTATGCTTATATTTCCGTCGTTTCATCGAGAATTTCGCCGACATCGCTAATCCGCTCACCGACTTACTTGAGAAGGAGGTTGTATTCACGTGGCGCCCTGCTCAAACCAAAGCCTTCTCCACCTTCGTACGCTTGCTAACGGCTCCCCCATTGCTGGCTCATTATCATCCATCTGCCGGCACTGAACTTCACACCAATGCCAGTGGCCATGGAATTGGGGCTGTACTCGTTCAATCGCATCGTAACGCAGAGCGCGTAATTGCTTACGCCAGCCGCTTCGTGTCACCCGCCGAGAGAAATGTTTCAGTCACGGAACAGGAGTAACCGGCATTAGTTTGGGCAGTGACTAAATTCCGCCCCAATTGTACGGCCGCACATTTTCCGTGGCTGCTCATCACTATGCCTTGTGCTGGTTCTCGACAATTAAAGACCCCACTGGACGATTGTCTGTATGGGTGCTACGGCTCCAACAATATTAAGTTCCTGTCTTGAACATCCGTTTCACAAGAACAAGTTTCTAGACAAAAAGCAAAGTGCAATTTTTGTACTTTTGCAGGCATCTTTGTAAGAAAAAAATAAGGCATAAATTGTTGAACTGTTACACCTGCATTTGTACATCGACGCAAGATTCAGTAATAATACGATAAATTTCTCTACTTTCAATTGTGTTTGATTTTCTGGTTTTCTACGGCCTGCATCGAAGAAGTTTTCAGTGTAGCCACCGTGGTGTTCTGTCTACTCTTTGTTTTTTTTGTGTTCTGCTTGCACTATAGTAGTTTTATTAGAATTAAAACAATTTTCCCAACAAAGAGCTACGTTTTGTAGCTTTTTCTGTCAGTTGTGAATAGAAAATAGAAACAAGGCTGTAGGCAGAGACAAATTACTCTGCTCTGTAATGACCATTGACTTCAAAGTAAGTGTAGCCTGGTTGGTAGCCTGCGAAATTGTGACTCGTTGGTTTTTACGTCAGTCGGATGGCCAAACGACCCTACCGTCACTTTTGTTTCAGCATATGCTTATTTGGACAATACCGCCCCACTTGGCTTGGCCGTACGGTGCATGCTAAGTTTGACGCACTCGTAAGTTTCCTTAAGAATAACAGCGGGTGATATAATGTTCTGTCAACATTGTGCAATTCATTGCCTCTGCTTTATGTCTTTGGTCATAATTGCTTCTCTACACCCTTTGTTCATCTGGGCAACATCGCTTGCTGATAATATATATTTATAGATTTTTATGTATAATTGCGGATGTATATGCGTTTGTGTGTGTATGACAACTCCGTTCATTATAATATTCACCTAACAACAACAAAAGCACAATACCAGGATACTCGGAAATATCTCCATCTTTTTAATATAAATGGCATATCTCCCACCTCTTCTCCGTATTAAGTTATGACTACCCATATTTATTCGCGGCACTGCATTTTCGCAGAAGAGAGACGATCATAAAGAACGAAGTTTGCGAATGTAGCCAATTATACATATTGACGTCACTTAGACAGCAAGATATACCTTTTCTTTATATATTTTTATATATTCATCATTAACGTTTTTATCACGCTTCTTATTTGTGAATAGGGTTGTTTTCAAAGTGTATCACACATATTACTATGCATTTACATATTCTTATTGCAAAAGTACCTGATGATAAGAAAGCAAGCAGGTCTTCTCGCAAACTGCCATCTAAGCGCTACCAGCGTGTTAGCTGTAAGAGCGAAAGCTGTAGTAAATACGTCTCAAGAATGTATAGTATTGTCCTTGGCACTAGATCTAATATATATATATATATATATATATATATATATATATATATATATATATATATTAATGAGAACATTGAAAGCCCCCTACTTCCCAACGCAGCTTTTAAAAAACAAAACCTTTTGAATCTTGACATGTCTATGTGTTTGTTTGTCTTTTAATGTGGTATGTGTCCAAGTGTGTTTTCCTCATGGTTGGTTTCGTTCTGCCGGATTCGTTCTGTCTTTGAGCTTGGTGGAATGTCTACTATTTACTAGCTCATGCTTCTATCGAAACCCTTACAAGTATGTGTGTAATTTATGCGCTTTACTGAAGTACAGTAATAGTGCGCGTACGGCTGACTAGCAGAAAACGCTTAAGAAACAGACGAATAGTGTAGGCTGCCTAACACCGTTATTTTAAAAAATCTTACGAAGTGTTGCAGGTTCGACAACAATAGTGGTATCAGTTCCCTTATTGCGGACCAGGAAATCAGCAACTTGCTTTCTGTAAAACAAAGAAAATGAGTTATAAGTATTTAGCCCGTGTTCGAAAGCGCACACAATGGGACACCGGCAGTAACTACAGGAGCATCAAGCGAAACAAGCCAGTTTTCTTAGAAATCACACATATGGACATAAATTTTGCACAACTAGCCCATGGTAACATGCTGGCGTACAAGAGAAATGAGTTTCCACAAAGAAAAGAAACAGTGGCAGGAGTCATTGAATATGATTGTCAAAGTCAGCGATAGCTTTCTTTTCAGAGCTTTTCCCCAACAATCCCATATAATCTCTCAATAATAAAACCTAATGATTGATTCTCAGAGGCACAAAATGTAAATATTGCTGCTAACCACAATACCAAATGATACCACAACACATTACATCTCGTAATCGCATCACCCCAGTTGCAACTCCGTAGCAACCATCATGTGGCCACGCTCAACGCGGAGATCTCTCGTGCGAATGGGACGCTCGCCGCCCCCTCATCATCTCCTCCTGCAGTGCAAGGCGTCATCCACGCGTGCTTTAAATAATAAGATACATTGCTCTCCTAAAACTCTTGCTAACCTACGCTTCCAATATCCGTACTCTTCTCCTGCTTCGTATTGTGTGTTTGGCCGATGTCCACGCAAAGTGGGCGAGGCAGATAATTAGGGCTAAATGCCTCTCGTTTCAACTCGGTACTTCCATTCATAGTGATTGACTATGTGTGGGTGCATAGCAATATCAGATACACAGTTGCAAATTTTCCTGTTCAACACATACCAAGTGGCACACACCTTGCGATACAAAGAGAGATATAGACGGAGAGAACTAATTATTTTGTAGCAGAGAGGTTTGTCTACATGCTACTTTGCAAGGGAAAAGAAGGGAGAAAAGGGCAGGCTTGTACGAATGCACCAGTGTTCTAGGCTCCACTGCTGGATTTTATGCTATGTAAGGCAGCGAATAATAACTGGAGTCGAGAGCAATCTGATTTATTGAAAGTAATGAAATCAGAAGTTGAGTGCTTGACGCTGCGTTGATGGAATTTGCCAGGGACTCAATATACGCGTTAGTGTGACAGTGCCTTGAAATATTGTTGTCATATGTGTTTGTGTATGTCCTTTTTATTATTATACGTTCTACAGACTAATAGAATATGTCTGCTTGTTTCCACAAAGCAACAGTTGCCGCAACAAGGGCAACTTTTGAGACTTGACAAAGGCGGTATACCAGGCTGTTTTTGAATGCCAGGTAAAGTCAGAGTCGATGGTAGAGTCTCTAATTCGCGGATTTGTCGTCTTAGAAGTCTTGATTGAAGTTCAGGGCCAACATAGTACAGAAATTTGTGGTGCACGAGGGAGGTAAATCAAAGTTTTTCCTGTTCTTGAAGATCATACTACTTTGCCAATGTCTATGTCTGCTTTAGTCGAGAATATATTTCGAGAAGTATTGTGGTTATGGGCCTTACATACGGCTTCATCTTCTGTTTCATTGCCCGATATGCCGAATTTGTGACGCGATCCATTGAATGGTTATGAAATGGACAGCCTTACATGCTTAGTGGTGCAAGTATATAAACTCACCTAAGGCGAAGTACTAGTTGGTTTTCCTTATGTAGAGAATTCGCAAAGCGCCTTCGGCTCCGTAAAGACGGTACGCTGTCGTGGAAGATGTAGTAATAGGTATCTGATCGCTTCGTTCATCGCAGAAAGCTCGGCTAACATCACTGACATTGTTCTTTCAAGGCGGTAGTTTTTGTTGTGGAGGGCCCAAACATGAGCTTTGAGTCACTAATGAGTCAGTCAAGATATGTGTCGCCATGAATACTCCACTCTTATACAACGAAATGATGTGTGTAAGATAGCTTCTCGGGGCATATAGATCTATTTATCTATACCAGGGATAAAATGCCATTTGTGTAGAGACAGTATCGTCAATAGAGGTCAGCGCTGGGATTTGGCAGCGGTGGAATTTGGCAGTTCTCCATACCGTGCTCACAATGACCGACAATCAGACTTCGCTCCCTCTCCTTAATTTTACCTGCTAGCATCAAATTGCTCCGTGAGGCGTGTCATTGGGCGATATCTTACCTATCGCTAATAGCGAGGTATTCGCTTTTGACGCCGAAATTGCGTCTCCCTCTACAAGAACACCGGCTTGCCCTACTCTGGTCAAAGACGATGATTGCAAGACGGCAAGATGATTGCACCTAACCTTCTTCCTGTACCAGCTGCTCACCTCCGCTGTCTCTTCGAAAGTTACAGCGGCATTTTTGACCTTGACGGCCACGCTTTAGCCCAGACATCAGTGGTCACCCATCGGATTTATACCGGAGACGCCTAACCGATACGCCGCCGGCCGTATCGTGTTTCACATGCTGAACGACAAGTGATACAACCAGAAGTCGATAAGATGTTCACTAAAGGCATTATTGGGTCATATTGAAATCCGTAGGCGTCCCCTGTTGTCCTTGTCAAGAAGGACAGCAGTTGGTTCTTTTGTGTTGATTACCGACACTTCCACAAAATCAAGCGCTAGGATCAGGCTATTGGCAGATCTCGGTAGAGGACATGGACCGTGAGAAAACTGCCTTTGTCGCACCTGACGGCCTCTACACATTCAAGGTTATGCCACTCGGTCTTTGTAATCGCCCGGTACCCTTCGAAAGAATGATGAACTCCTTACTTCGCAGCTGTAAACAGTCCTATAAACAGTCCAAATACAATTCCAGCCGCTTTCGTAAAGACGCCGACTGCCTCCCCCGTCAAGCTGTCGACTACCCTCAGTATGATGCGCATGACAGCGATGCTTACGTGCTAGCTATTTCTGATCAGCGTGACATTCCCACTGAACAACGGTGTGATGACTCATCCATCGTCTCAACTCTAGACATCCGGAGCGCACGCCGCACATGTTCGTTGTCCGCGACGACCTTCTCTACCATCGCAGCTTACGCCCTGAAGTACCAGAATCTTCACTTGAGACGCACCTACTGCGGGCCACCTCGGCGTTTCTCGTACTTATGACCTCGTACGGCACTGCTTCTACTGGCCAGGCCTGTACCGCTCTGTGCGCCGCTGCGTTGCAGCCTGTGTACTTTGCCAGCACCGCAAAACATTTGCTGTGCTGCTCGCTGGAAGCCTTCATCCCGTCGATGTGCCCTCAGAACCATTTTTTTCCGGTCGATCTCGATCTTCTTGGCCCTTTTCCGACGTCGAAATCTGGCAATAAGTGGGTCGTGGTCACGTCTCGGAGTCATGACGGAGGTAGTGGATGAATACTGCACCAGGGAGGCCAATTCCTGTTTTGGTGAGGGAGTGACTTTGAGGAAGCTTAGTGGGCCTTCCTATTTTGGATGCACCTTAAGTAGTATAGCCCCACTAGCTCTCGGCAATATATTTTTTTGCCGGTGTCAGGCACCACTCCATGCCTGAAAATGTAGTGGACTGGGATTCGAACTTACGACCTTCAGATTTGAAGCCAGGTATTCTACCTCTGCTCCACGCCACCACGCCTCCCTCATGACTCCGACAATTAACCCATGGCCCTCAGTTCCCAGTGGCTGCGGAGCATCTGACCAAGGCGGCGGTCAGACCTGCTACGCGGCAGAGGGTGCTAAGAATCTCTGGGTCAAGACAGGCCGCCAATGGAAGCTGAACCTGGCAACGTTCAACACGCGCACCCTCTCGAGTGAGGCTAGCTTAGCAGGACTATTGGAAGAATTATCAGGCATTGCCTGGGATATTATTGGCCTTAGTGAGGTTAGAAGAACTGGTGAGGCTTACGCAGTGCTGACTAACGGCCACGTCCTCTGCTACAGAGGTCTTCCGGATAAGAGAGAATCCGGGGCAGGATTTCTAGTCCATAACAACATAGCGGGCAACATCGATGAATTCTACAGCATTAATGAGAGGGTAGCAGTCGTCCTAATAAAGCTGAATAGGAGGTACAAAATGAAGGTAATACAAGCCTACGCCCCAACCTCTAGTCACGATGATGAAGATATAGAACAGTTTTATGAAGATGTTGAATTAGCAATGAGAAAAATGCGAACTCAGTATACTGTAGTCATGGGCGACTTCAATGGAAAAGTGGGGGAAAAGCAGGTTGGTGCGCAAGCAATTGGCAACTACGGCATCGATTCTAGGAATGCAAGAGGAGAGATGTTCGTAGAATTCGCGGAAAAGAATAGGCTCCGAATAATGAATACCTTCTTCAGGAAGCGCAGCAACAGGAAGTGGACCTGGAAAAGCCCTAATGGAGAAACCAGGAATGAAATAGATTTCATACTCTCTCCCGATCCAAGCATAGTGCAGGATGTAGAAGTGTTAGGTAAAATAAAGTGCAGTGACCATAGATTAGTGAGGTCTAGGTATGGGCGTCCGCCACGGCTACGGGAGGTGGCTGGTTCGAAGCCCCCCGGCCGGTACCCACCGGTTCAATAAACATGGGTACAGGGGTCCCCCGACCCGGCGCCCGGTTTCTGCTTGGGTGTTCAGACCTGGAAGTGATGCGTGGAGTCACGCCACGCCTAACCGGGCAATCTGTTTCGACGCTTGAGCCCGAAAGGGTGGTATTCGATATATGTATTTGTCCTTGTGTTTCACCCATCAATGTCTGGGCCGCTCCCATGGCGGTCATTTCTCATGTGGCGCCCCAAGCACCTATTGAGGTGGGGGCGCCTTCAGGTTGAGGTCAAACACCCCTTTCCAAGCGTTGAGGTCCCATTTTGGCCGAGCACCAGGCCGGGAGCGCGCTTGTACCTGTTTTACCGGTAGGTACCCGGCGGCAGCATTTGCCTCCCACAGCCGCGGCGGATGCTCGTCTACAAGGCCGTCTGAGGTTGGACAAGAGGCGCCCAGAGACAAGTGCTGAAATCTCTATTGGGCCCTCTTTCGAGATGTGGACCCCCACGACAGCCGAGCACCAGGCCAGGGGACATCTCTACCCATTAGAAAAAACGGTGGGTTCCCGGCGGCACCGGGATTTGAACTCGGTGCCTCCTGCATACGAGGCGGATGCTCTACCGCTAGGCCATCGCTGCGGAGAGAAAGAGTGAAATTAGTCAAGAGGAAATAGCCCAACCTAGAGGCAGTAAGGGTAAAAGCAGACCAATTCAGGCTGCTGCTCGCAAACAAATGTGCAGCTTTAGAAAAGGAAGATAAAGACAACATAGAGGTAATGAATGAAACCGTAACTAGGTTGATCTCAGAAGCAGCAATTGAAGTAGCAGGTGAGCCACCAAGGCAACCAGTAGGTAAGCTCTCCCAAGAAACAAAGGACCCAATAAAGGAACGACAAACATGAAAATTTCCAACTGAAGAGATCAGATAGAATTCGCTGAACTGTCAAAACTGATCAACAAGAAGAAAGTAAGGGATATTCGAAATTAAAACGCGGGAAAGATTGAGGAAGCCGTAAAATATGGACGTAGCATTAAATCAGTAAGAAGAAACTTTGGCATAGGACAAGGCAAGATGTATGCACTGAAAGATAAGCATGGTAATATCATCAGCAATTTCGATGACAGAGTAAAAACAGCGGAAGAATTCTATACTGACCTGAACAGTGCCCAAACCAGCCAAGCTACTTTCATTCGAAATAGTGATGAGCCGGATACAGAGGCTCCTTCTAAACTAGCGATGAAGTTAGAAGAGCCTTGAAAGGCATGACCAGTGGAAAATCTGCTGGGGAAGATGGAATAAAAGTAGATTTAATCAAAGATGGAGGAGATATCATGCTTGAAAAGCTTGCGGATTTTTTTTATACGCAATGCCTCATAACTTCAAGTGTATCAGAGAGAGAGAGAGGGAAGAACGCCAACATTTTACTAATCCATAAGAAGGGAGACGTTAAAGAATTGAAGAATTATAGACCCATTAGCTTGTTTTCAGTATTGTATAAAATATTCACCAAGATAGTTTCCAATAGAATCAGGGCAACACTTGACTTCAGCCAACCAAGAGAACAGGCTGGCTTCAGGAAGGGATATTCTATGATGGATCATATCCATGTCATCAATCAGGTGATCGAGAAATCGGCGGAGTACAATCAACCTCTCTATATGGCTTTCATAGATTATGAAAAGGCATTTGATTCAGTAGAGATACGAGCAGGCAGAGAGGCATTGCGTAATCAAGGAGTGCAGGAGGCATACCTGAATATCTTAGCAAATATCTACAAGGATTCCACAGCTACCTTGGTTCTCTACAAGAAAAATAGAAAGTTACCTATCAAGAAAGGGGTTAGGCAAGGAGACACAATCTCTCCAATGCTATTCACTGCATGCTTAGAAGAAGTATTCAAGCTCTTAGACTGGGAAGGCTTAGGAGTGAGGATCAACGGCGAATATCTCAGCAACCGTCGGTTTGCACATGACACTGTCCTATTCAGCAACAATGGAGACGAATTACAACAAATGATTGAGGACCTTAATCGAGAAAGTGTAAGAATTGGGTTCAAGATGAATATGCAGAAGACAAAGATAATGTTCAATAGCCTGGCAAGGGAACAAGAATTCCGGATCGCCAGTCAGCCTCTAGAGTCTGTAAAGGGGTACATTTATCTAGGTCAATTACTCACAGAGAACCCTGGCCACGAGAAAGAAATTTACAGAATAATAAAATTGGGTTGGAGTGCATACGGCAGGCTTTGCCAAATCTTGACTGGGAACTTACCACTGTCATGGAAAAGAAAAGTGCACAATCATTGCATTCTACCCGTGCTAACATTTGGGGCAGAAACTTGGAGGTTAACAAAGAAGCTCGAGAACTAGTTAAGGACCGCACAAAGAGCGATGGAACGAAAAATCTTAGGACTAACGTTAAAAGACAGGAAGAGAGTGGTGTGGATCAGAGAACAAACGGGGATAGCCGATATTCTAGTTGACATTAAGCGGAAGAAATGGAGCTGGGCAGGCCATGTAATGCGAAGGATGGATAACCGGTGGACCATTAGGGTTACAGAATGGATACCAAAAGAAGAGAAGCGCAGTCGAATTCGGCAGAAAACCAGATGCGATGATGAAGTTAGGAAATTTGCAGGCGCAAGTTGGAATACGCTAGCGCAAGACAGGGGTAATTGGAGATCGCAGGTAGAGGCCTTCTTCCTCCAGTGTACATAAAGTATAGGCTGATGATGATGATTATGTCACGTCTCATTACGCGACCCGGTACGCGATCACGCGAGCTTTGCCCACACGCTGTGCAACTGAGGTGGCGGATTCCTTTTACATGACGTCATTCTCCATCAACCCCAACCCAGGCAGCTCCTCACCGATCAAGGCTGCACCTTCTTGTACAGAGTCGTTGAAAACGTCCTTCCCTCCTGTTCTGCGGAGCGCAAGCTTTCGACCGCCAACCACCCGCAGACAAACGGACTCACGGAGCGGCTGAATCGCACGTTGACAGGAATTCTGGGTTTGCACATTTCTGCCGATCACAGTGATTGTGACAGCAAGTCAACCTTCGTGAAGTCGACCTATAATTCGTCGCATCTCGAGACCGCTGGCTTTTCACCATCTTAGCTTCTGCTCGGCCGCCACCCTACCTCGGCCTTAGACACGCTGCTTCCTTCCTCGACGAACACTCCTGCTGAATATGTCCAAGAAGTCTTCGCCCGGGCTCACACGGCGCGCCAGATTGCCGATTCCGGCTCGCTGAGTCTCAAGCTGCGCAGGAGATCCGGTACGACAGCAGACGTCGGGACGTTCGTTAAGGTCCTGGCTCAGTTGTCCTTCTATGGACGCCATGTCGCCGCGTCGGCTGGTCTGAAAAGCTGATGCCGCGCTACACAGCGACCTACAAGATATTGCGTCAGCTTAGAGATGTGAACTACGAGATTGCTCTGCTTGACTCGAGTAGCCCACTGAAGTTGTGCATGTGCCCCGACAGTAGGCTTGCTTTGCTGCGAGTTCTCGTTCCTTATAGTTAATGCTGAGACGGCGCCTTTACAGGCGGGGGCTATTTTACGGCGCAACCAAGAGTGGCCCAGTCAGAAGAAGACGATTTTACGTGTATAGGTGAACACGGTCTCGGCCACACCCATGTGGGCTAATGAACTATTTCTGGTAAATTTGTCTGCGTGCAGCCATTGAGCGGTACGAGTGAGTCGACATGTAGCTAGTTGCCGGGTGTCCGAACTCACAAGCGTGAACAATAACCCTGAGGCTGTCCCAAAACAAACGCCCAAAAGCACATGCTAGCTCCTGTATCCTTAGTGACCGGAATCATATTTCCCTAAAGTGCACATCCAGTTTAACCTCCTCAGATGAATGTCCGGTGCAACGTTGTCATGTATGACTTGACTCCAGCACGACATTAGTTTTCTTATATTTGGAACCACATCATGTTTTTGAATGATCAAATTGTGGTTCCATCAGCACCTCCGCTTTAAATCTCAGAAGTCATGGCCAAATTTTATTTCGACGACATGTATAGTTCCAGATGTGTATTATATATTTTATGCTAAATATACAGTGTTCTCTAAACTAGATTACACAGAAGCTCTCAATCATCATCTTAATCACTCTGGTGCTCAACCAAGCGTAAGATACAGTGGAATAGTAAATAATGAGTATGTTTTAGGTTCTCCAATATAATAGAGAGCTTAAAATATAACGTAAACCTAACAGTATATCAGTGTTCCTATGAACTGTACAGTGTGTATTATTTTCTTGTAAAACGCAGTGTCCGAATTTAAGAGTTGACAATAACCCATTATTTACTTACCGGGAGATTATGGCCTTATCAGAAGTTCTGAAACAGAAATATGAGTAATGTTAATGTCAGCTAAGATAGGTACCCGTTAGGTTTAGATGGTGGAACATTGCATCTGTCGCTACTGTTGACCCTTTCTCGTTCTCATATTGTTCCCCGTGTTCTAACATTTTTTTACAATTTCCATGCATGTCATTTTTGGCTATTTCAGCTATGTTGAGGGTATCTGTTGTTTAATTCACTTTTCAACGCGATTTTATATTCTATGGTGCAAGGCGGAATCGAACACGCTCCATAAGGGCTTTTTAAGCACAGCAGCCTGATGCTTTAGCACTAAGTCACGAAAGCTCGTATGACCCGGGAAAGTTACTCGTAGCGTTGGTGCTCACTGTCATGGTACGCAAAAAAAGAGTGATTTCCGGAGGACTTTGCACTGGCACCGCTAGATGGCGAAGCGAGTTCAGCATGCGCGGAAGCGACACCTAGTAGTGGTAACGGCCGGCTGAATTGCCGTAGTGCAGAGACGTGGGGCCAATGTCGCGAAGTAAATATCAAAGGAGGTTGCCAATCTCTGAGTCTTTTAAAGTAAGTTCAAATGACAGTGCGCATGGTGCTGGTGCCAGAGACTTAAACGCAGGAGTGTGCAAGTGAAAAGACAGTGCTTGCAGTAAAGACGGATATTTAGACGCTAGCAAAGGTAATACATTTTACGGTCATTCAGGCCAACGGAGGAGTGCACCCATAAGACCTTGAAGGCCCTTTTGTGGGTGACGGGATTGATTTGAGCAAGAGCAGTGAAAACCCCGTTGCACGTCGATTCGCGGCGAAGGCAGTAGCTTCTTTAGGCTTACGTTAGCGTTAGCGTGCGACGCAACGCTAACGCAAAGAAAGGCTGCACTGCGCGGTACAAGGTAGTGTTTTAGAATAGCGGAACGGAGCAAAACGCTAACGCAAGTACACTTGGGCGCCATCTCGAGGCGGATACAGCAAACATGAGCAAACCCTCTCGCTAAGCCTACTCCGGCGCTAATCGGGAACGTATATCGAAAACAACGCCCATTTGTCACCTGTACGCCGCTGTCGAAGCATCATAACACAAATCTAAAGCAAACACGAGCATTAGTGGGGAACGAATCAGCCGAACAGTGCAGGCCGACGACTCAATAGATCCGAAGTGGACGGCTCTCGCTTCAACAGGCGCCGCCATCTTGCCCTACGTACGGAATCACTTGCGTGCGTTAGCGTTGAACGCTATATTCCGGACGTAGCGTACGTACTTAAGAGTTCTGGCTACGCTTACGTTCTGCGCATGCGCAGTTTGCAACACGCAGCGCTGACGCTAACGCTAAACCCTTGCGTTTGCCGTTTTCCGCTATACTAAAACTCCCTAAGGACGCACCAGATGCATGCGTCATCCGCCAGACACTCCACCGAAGCGAGCGAGGACGGCTGCGCCCGCGTTTCAGCGCTCGTCCGCGGCAACCCGCATTTCTCCTTTTTTTTTGTAATGTAGCCTGGTTTCTTGGGCTCCCGGCGTATTTTTGCGTTCCTTCTGCACTGGTACAAGACACCACTGCACTATTGAACTACGGCAAGGTGAAAAATTTTGTTTCACAGTCTACGACGCAATTAGGCTTCCCGCACGGGACCGAGACTTAAGACGCAGTTAGAGAAAAACAGCTCGGCCGTCCTGGCGCAGTTAATTTGAGTTAATGAATGGTGCTGGGACATGTTTCCGACGCTTCCTAGGAGATTATTGTAACTTATTTCGGTTCTGTTGAGGCACACTGGCCGCACAGGGCGCTGTGACGCTGCGAGAACCAACTTGGCCGTGGTGCGTAGTCTAGTGCATCTTGCTAGAAGTTTGTGCGGCTTTCTCTGATGCCAGAAATTGCTGAAAAGTAATTTTGTTACGTTTTGGGGTACTTCTGAGACACGCTGGCCGCACAGCGTGCTGTGACGCAGTTAGCGATAAGCAGCTCGGCCGTGGTGATAGTTAGTTTGGCGTGTAATGAATCTTAGAGGGACAAGTTTGTGACGTTTTTTGCGGCCCCGCAACAACATATACCTTCTTTCAGTACTCACGCCTGTCGAAAACGCGATGGGCAATTGCTAAGAGGGAAAATGGGAGTGTGTCGCTGGCGCCAGGAGAACGCGCAAAAGATAACGCCGAGGAACATATCGCAGAAACTTGTAATTCAAAAGTTACGTCTTCGAATGGACTGAAAACAGGCTTTGCACCCACGCATTGGTCTTGAGTGTGAGTAGAAGCCACCTAGGCATCTAGCATGGTCCTGATTGGAGCCTCTGTTGCTTCCATCTCTGTGTATGTATCGTACCATCGCGTCGCCCGAGGCCAAGTTTTGAAAACGCGAAGTCCCCCGTGTATTTGTGCTGCTAAAGTGCAGGAAATAATGTCCGGAAATGGGGGAATGCTTGGAAATAATTTGGGATGAGTGGGGTATTTTCTACGCCATGTATGTAAAAGAGAATTGCCTTTGTAACTTATTGCCGCCCATTCACCGCTTTCACACGTTTCTCCTCTACACGCAGTATCCCTGTGTCTAAATACCAAAATGACACATGCTTGTAACATGCTGTTACATGCTTGTAAATGTAGCATGCTTGTAATTTACTTTTTTTTCAGCTGATGCCGTCCGGTGGAGCTTCATACGGGAAGTACTGCTTACCTGGGGTCACAATGTTGGATGAACGCAGAAAAGGCGCGGAACGAGCACTTATATAGAGCAAAATAAATATTTCCTCATTTAACAAGGGGTCTTGCGTCTACCTTGTGAATTTGCACGTGGCACTGATTCGATGGGACTCGACAAGATCGTTCGCAATCATATTTGTCAAATAATAAGCCGATTCCGCACGAAGACCATTCACGGTCGAGCAAAAATCAAAGTGAGGGGCTCGCAGCCTGCGTGCCAGCTGGCGTTCAAAAAGCGTGCGCCCAAAACCGAAAACGGAAGTGATTGATGGCGACCGCTTGGCGCACTGTAGTCACTTCGGCCACTGGGCTCTATGAGAGTGTCCACTCTTGTTGAATTTCTTTCTGTATGGGAATGGTTAGCAGCATTCGCCCGCCATTGCCGCTTGCGATTCTTTGAAACTGCTCCAAAATGAAATCTGTATATCACGTAGGACAATGAATAGCTCATACCCCCCTAAACGCGGCCTTCCATTACGGCGACCGAAGAGAAGTGCAATTCTATGCTGGAATTATGAGCGGCAGTGGAGTCAGCTGTGGAAGAAGACGGCGACGACGAACGCGGGAGCAATGGCACGAGCGCGTGCCGAGCACGAGCGCAACCAGAGTGGCGCGAACGAGCCAACTGCGGAAGATGACGACGCTCGAGCCAATACTGATGATGATAGTTTTTCGCGTATACAGACCCCTACACATGTGAGCCAATGGAACCTTCTCTTGAATATAAACTTTTTGTTTGATAGCTGGCTGCTCAGTCGCGATGACCCGGTACTCGACAGTAGGTTGGCAATAAGGCACTTTGGATACGCAAATGCACTGTCCAGAACTATAGGTTTCATGTGGCGCTGCGTGACAGAAATGCGGCGATGCTGGACTAGGTCAAATAAAAGAAGATGCGTGCATTGTAGGGAATTCGTACGAGAATTTGGATGCAACAATGCCCAAAACATTTAAAGAGAGTAAACATGATGGAATCTACTAAAAACAAATCAGTGTGGGAATCTGGGCTCTATAGCAATCTACTGCATAGTATTAACGTTGCTTTCGTGCATCGCACATGGCCAAACGCAAAAATTACCAACTCTTCCCCTACCGGGAACAGGGGCCCACGCGAAGCTTGTAGTACCCTTTAAAGACGGTTTCGCGTTACCTGGCCTCTTTGTTCGCTGCCCGTCGTTGACGCTGGGCTTCGGTAAGACGGGTTTTTAACGTGGGATCTGCTGCCTGCCGCTGTAACCGAGCTCGGGCTTCGGCTGCCTTGAACGCAGGATCCGCACAGCGAGAGCGAGCCTGCTCTCTGCGATGTTGACGGCGCTTCTCGTCGAAAGCGTCCTCTCCGGCCGCCGACCGAACAACGCGTGGCCTTGCCACCCGTTTGACGAGCATGCACAAAAAAGTCGCAGGCCTGCGCGGCATACGCAGCACAGTCACAGCGTAAGCTGGTGGAGCGGCTGAAGAGTAGCTCCAATTTGGGCACCACGCACAACAGGGTCTTCGCGGCAGTCTGTTCGCCTCGTTTTCACAAGAACGATCTGAGCTGTGCGCCCGACGTCGACGACGAGCTGCGCCTTGTAATGCTCTTTGCACAGCAGTCTTCTGAGCCCGATCAAGCCTTACAATTGCAACTTACATGTCTGGCGCGCCGCGTTGGCAGGCACCTTAACTAGATGGCGTCACCATACTGGCGGAGGCTCGGCAGCTCGGAAGCGCGTTCATTTCGCCCCTCGTCTGAATCGCATATGGTCGTCTGCGCCTGCGCACGCAAACGGCTGCGCCTGCAAACGCCTTCTGCGTTTGCAGGCACCTTACCTAGATGGCGCCACCATACTGGCGGAGGCTCGGGTCGTCTGCCCCTGGGCGCTTGCATTATAGGGCATTTTCCGCCGCCCGATAGCAAGCCCTTGCGTGGCTCAGTGGTAGAGTTCCCGCTCAGCAGGCGCGGGTTCGATCCTGGCGGGAAACGCGTACTTGTTTCGCATTTCCGGCGATAGCGGTTACGGCCCAACGCCGGCGGCATCATCGCGAACCGAAACGGCTATTGGAATGAGCCCATAACAGCTTACGCTGTAAAAAGGAGACCCGACGCTACGTGCGCGAGGCCCTTTCCTTCCCTATCCCTTCCCCAGGCGCGCGCCCGCTACTGCTTGGGTACTCCCGTCAGGTGTTACGGGAGCGCGCCTCACGTGTTTCACTAGCGGTCGTTCTCCTTCACTTGCGCATGACGGTGTTTTGGGGTCCCACCTACGACGGCTGACGGCACCGACACGCACGCATTGCATCGGGTCAACAGCACCTAGATAGTACAAGCCTACCACGGCCGCTAGATAAAAAAAATCTTTTATCCAGCGGCCGTGGGCCTACACACTGTGATCTATAATGGCATGCTACCTGGCGCGATTTGCCATTCCTGAGGCTGGCATGACGAACGTGGTGACGTCAAAATCACTGTTGCTTACACGGGAACATCCCCATTAGATTCTACGGCTGTCGGGCCAGGTAGTATGACGTCATGGATCGGAGTGTGTAGGCATTATGATGTCTAGGGGGGTGTTGGTCGTGCTCCCTCAATTAAGAGCTACAGAAGATAGCGTCAGCCTTTCCTTTTCTCATAATGAACCACTTAGCCTTTTCAGTTCACGCTCGGCAAACGGATGGCAAGGCCACGCGTTGTTCGGTCGGCGGTGGAGCAGGCCGCTTTCTCCTAGAAACGCCGTCAACGTCGCCGGGAGCAGGCTCGCGTTCGCCATGCGGCTCCTGAGTTCAAGGCAGCTCAAGCCCAGGCTCAGTTACATCGGAAGGCAGCGGATCCCAGGTTAGAAGCCCGTTTTACCGAATCCCAGCGTCAATGAAGGGCAGCGAACCCCAGGTAGGGTACGACATGTTTAGCGTGTCCCCTTGTTCCCGATACGGCAAGGGCCTAGGAATTTTTCGATATACGCTATTTTGAGGCCTACAGGCTCCCACGAGAAGGAAAATGAAGTAATTTGCGCCGTGCAAATTTTTGTCGCCATGCCTTCCTTTATACCAATCAATCACGTATAGTAGCCAGAATTGAAATCTGCGGGACTGACTATGTATTCAACAAACTATGACTGACACTTCAATGCTATTTCATTTGAAAACGTAATATTTATTTCACGATGTTCTTTGATTGTAATTTATAAGCGTGGTTATTGTTGAGCCTTTAGGGGCATGCCCTGAAACTATTGCAGTGTTGCGTAAAGTGATACTCAGGAATTATGAACGTGCGTTCTTTACCAATGCACTACGCATATTGAGCACGAAAGATCCGCCATGATTCAGAAGGAACGTGCATCACTATGGCCGGCAAATCAGTGAGAACAGTTGTCACGAAATGAAACAAAAAGTCGTCTACTCGCCAGGGTTCAACGAGGTGATACATTAAAATTGTTTGATGTAGCTTAGTAAAACTCATCCAGCACCCGCAATAGTGCTGCAGCTCGTCAGCCGGTTTACAGGTAAACTGTTATAAAGTAAGAAACGCACAGCAACCTTGTCGGCGTTGCGTATGGTTTGTTCACAAGGGAGAATAAAAATTGTACTACACCCTGAGCATATTCATTAAAAGTGTAGAAATAATAGATCATGTGCGCGAAAAATATGGCAACTCATTTGTGCGAAATCCTCTGACTGTCATACCTGAAAGTTTACATGCAATTTGTATAGTATATATATATATATATATATATATATATATATATATAGAGAGAGAGAGAGAGAGAGATTTATACGGCATAGCAAGCACAGCTCGTGCATGATGTGGAGCTACGTTCGTCCAATCTATTTATGCGCGCCGATTTACGTTTGCAATTTGCGTGCGTAGTTACTGTAGAAAAATGGTGATCTTCCATCGGAATTACGCCATTTTCCCTCTGACGGCCGCTAGGTAGGCGGCAAATGGATTGCAATTCACGTTTTTTTTTTTTTTTTCTTATCGATGGTACCTGCTACCTCATAAGTGATCTCCCACTGTAAAAGCGTACATTGGCCAACTAAAACGTTTCGCGTCGCTTACCATGTTTGCTTTTTTATTGACATCTACACCTGCACTTGGTCCATTTCTGTTTTTCATTGACGTAAAGAAATATTTTACAAATTAAGAAATATACTTATTTATTTACCAACTATTGAATAAAATAATGAAATATACTTTTTCAAAAGTAATTAGGGAGTTAAACATGCTTCGAAATTTCTAGACTAGTTCACATTCACTTACTACTTAAGTTACGTATTGTTTTACATTGAGCTGTTCTTGCACCGATTCTTTTGCGATGCGTTCATTTATGTAATCTGCGTTATATGTGAAACTTCATCATTGCAACCATTTGATAGTTATGAAATCAAGCACATGAAATAATTGCCACTTGTTAAGTCCTGTATTTCCACTTTCAAAATGGCCTTCTGTTGGTGCGACGAATATTAAAGAAAAAAAAACAATATAGCTTGAACAGGTATCTCTTTTACCAGTTATAATTTCAGGAATGTCCCCAAATTTCGGGTCGGAGCATGCAAGAATAATAAAGAATTGGGCAGTGGCATACATGTGAGCTCTGTCATGAAAACCTGTAGGTACACGTGTCAAAGGAAAAGATAATGTTGCAAAAATATTTTTACTGATCAGTTTGTACGGCGGCCGCATTTCAATCGGCGCAAAATGCGAAAGCACCCATGTACATCAATTTAGGTTCACGTTGGTCATATCACGCTGGTCCAAATTATTCCGGAGTCCCCCACAATACGGCATGCCTCATCATCGTGGTTTTCGCACATAACCCCCCCCCCCTAATTTATTATCTTTTTTTTCAGTTTGTACTCCCACAAATTACGGTAATATTTTAGTGATATAAGGAGGTGCAGAAAACTTGCACAAAATTTAATTATAGAAATTTACTTACACACGTGCGCGTGATCCAAGGGCAGCTCTGAAAAGGAAATATGAGATATAATTAAATTGCGGGTGTCGTAAGGGAACTTGTAATATTGTCTGTGCAGGATCAGCGAATAATATTACGTACAAATTAAATCTGAAGTAATAGAGAGAGAAAGAAACGTTTATTGTTGAAACAGTGTCCCGAGCGAGGCCTGGTATCACCCTGAAGTGGGAAGGTTCCTTAGTCCAGGAACCCTCTGGCTTCGACTGCCCTCTTGGCCCTGGCGACGAGCTGTCGTGGGTCTTCCAGTTCCCCGAGGGCGAGCTGGCCTCCCATGTTTCGACTAGGTGGTCTTCGTTTGCTTGTGGTGCTCTGTTCGCGTCCATTTCCGGCTGCATCTCGCTGTCTCCATACCACGGGCATTCCAGGAGCAAGTGTGCCAGGCTGTCGGGAACGTTGCAGAGAGGGCAGAGGTAGCCGTGGAGCATCGGGTACAGGCGGTGCATTATAGTTCCGTGAGTGTACGTATTGCTTTGTAGGCGTCTGAGGACCACGCTGTATTCTTTGCCGACGCTTGGGTGCGGTGGAGTGTACACGCGGCGTTCGAGCCTGTAGTGTTGCAATATCGCCGAATAGTTTTTAGGTATGGCTTCCGCCTCTTCTCACGCGGGTCGGAGAGCGTGTGGGGCAAGGGGAGCCCGGCTGACGCGCTCGCGGGCAGCGGTGTGGCCCGCTTCGTTCCCCTCCTATCCCTCGTGTCCGGGTACCCACGTTACGCAGGTGTACGGCAGCGGAGTGCTACGTCGTTTGAGTACCCTGAGTGCATCAGCCGAGATACGGCCCCTCGAGAAGTTTCTACAGGCGACCTGAGAGTCGGTGAAAATGACTGCTGCGTCTGTGCATGTGGTGGTGGCGAGAGCGATTGCCGCTTCCTCCGCCGTTTCCGGGTTGCGTGCCTTGACGGTTGCCGATGCCAACTCGCGGCCTCGGGAGTCTAAGACGCTGAAAGCGTACGCGTTTCGAAGCGGATACTTGGCCGCGTCGGTGTAGCGGACGTCCGGGTCTTGCTTGAATCTTGGTTTGATGGCGTTGGCTCTAGCTTGCCTTCTACTCTTGTGGTATATGGGATGCATGTTGCGCGGGACGGGTGCCGTGCAGAGGGACTCTCGAACGTCCGATGGGATTTGTTCTTTCTTGTCCGTGTCTGCGACGTACGTCTCGCTGTAGCTCAGGTGTCGTAGTACTGATATCCCGGTGGGTGTGAGCTTGAGTCGTTCTAGTTGGCTGGTCTTGTGCACTTTGGCGAGCTCTTGCCACGTGTTGTGGAGCCCCATCTTAAGGACACGTGTAGTAGAGGCCATGGTGGGGAGGGGGGAGTCCTAGGGCAACTTTGATTGCCTTCCTTATCATGATGTTGATCTTTTCTATTTCTGTGTTCTATAAAGCCAGGTACGGCATGCCGTATGTGATGCGGCTGGTGAGCAGTGCTTGTATTATTCTTAGCTTGTCTTGCTGCTTGAGGCTGCTTCTTTGGCTTGAGATCCTCTTGACGAGGTGCGTGAGTTGCGAAAGGATGCGTTGTAGTCTTGGTAGGCTGGCCGCTCCGGATCCGTCCTTGTGAATGCGGAGTCCCAGTATTCCTAGCGTATCGACTTTCGGGATTGGCGTCCCGTTGAGGGTGAAGCAGGGGTCGGGCTCTTCGTAGCTGAGTGACCTGCCTCTCGTTCTTGCTTTCAGGACAAGATGCTCAGACTGCTCAGGGGCACAGCGGAGGCCACAGTTTTGGGGATAGCTTTCAATGGTGGTTATGGCTTCTTGTATATATATATATATATATATATATATATATATATATATATAGGGCGCTTTCTTGCCTTCCAATGTTCGCAGCTCTGGTCCAGAGCGTGATGTCATCAGCGTACATCTTGTGATGCAGATCTCGTGGAGGAGTTTGGGTAACTCGAGGAGTTTGGGTAACTTGGTCATAGGCAGGTTGAAGAGTAGCGGTGAGATGACCGACCCTTACGGGGTGCATCTGTTTGGAAGTTGGAAGCTTTCGCTGCGGATGTTACAGATCCCGACGGTTGCCGTGCGGTCGGTCAGAACGTTTCTGACGTACGCGTAGGTCCTAGTGCCGCAGCCGGTGCCTTCGATGTTGTTGAGGATCACGTCGTGGCTGACGTTATCAAAGGCTCCCTTGACGTCTACTGCCAGTATGCAGTACTTGCTTCGATTGTTAAGGTGATCGAGGAGGCCTTCTTTCAGTTGTAAGAGAACATCCTGCATTGAAAGATGTTGAAAGGTGCCTGAAAGGTGCCTGAAGCCGAATATGGTGTCCGGTAGGTGGCCGTTATCTTCGAGGTACTGGGTAATGCGGTCGTGCACCATATGTTCGAAGAGCTTTCCCACGCACGAAGTGAGGGAGATCGGGCGTGGTTTCTCCAAGCTAACAGGTTTGTTGGGCTTGAATATTATGGTGATCTCCAAGTGCTTCCATACAGCAGGCAATTCTCCTTTCTCACAGCACTCGTTGTAGTACCGGAGGAGAACCGCAGTCGCCTGCTGTGGTAGGTTGCGTAGATGTTTGTTGGCAATCCGGTCTTTGCCGGGGCTGGTATTTCTAGTCAGCTTGGATAGGGCTACGTGGAGTTCGGCCTGCGTGAAGGGTCGGTCGAGATTTAGATTCGGTTTTCCAGCGTGTACTTGGCTGCAAGTTGACGCGCGAGAAGGTGCATCTCCGCAGAGCTTCTTTTATATTTCTCGGAGGAGGTGTTCTTCTTATCGATCGTAGTTGTGGCTAAGTCTGTAGAGATGTTGCTTTTGTTCCGATTTGGTAGGTTCCGTGGCTAGAAGTGCGCGTAGGAGGTGCCAGGTCCTTTTGGTGCTCAGAGTACCATGTAGTTTGTCACAGAAAGCATGCCAGTTGTGCCTGGCGAGTTGGTCTGCATATTCTGAGCCTGCTTGGTAAGGAGAGCGACGCGTGTCTTTAGCTTTCTCTTGAGCTTTTGTCGCTTCCATCTTTTGAGGAGGGCACTTCTTGCTTCCGAGAGGTGGAGGAGATGGACGTCGGCCGCGGGCGTGTCGGCATTGAGTTGTATGATCTTGGTGTGGCGTTCTGTTATATCTAGCACATTTCTTGAGCCACTCGTCAATGTCGGTTATAGTTGCTCCCTAATCTAGGTTGGCCCTAAAGGATTTCCATTCAGTTAGTCGTGCAATTCCGGTCTTGGTCTGTCTACGGGTGTGTGCTACATCTAATTGGAGGGTATGGTGATTGCTCCCCAGGGTTTCCGGAAGTCGACTCCACTCTGCCCAGGGGACGTCCACCGTAAAGGTATGATCGGGGTTTTTGCCCCTGGAAACGCTGTTTCCAATTCTCGTGGTCTGGAGAGGATCATTCCAGAGGGTGAGTCTGTGTTGTTGGGCGGCATCGTGCACCCTAGCGCCCTTCCTCGTGGTGGTATGATAGCCCCATACCATGTGCGAGGCGTTTAAGTCCCCCACTATTACGACTTGTTGGCCATTCGTGGACGTCTTGATTTTTCGTACAAAGTGACCGAAGTCCGGTAACTGGTCCCGAGGGGTGCTCTACACGCTGGCCACGAATAGACTGTTCTGCGTCTTTCTTTCCGGTAAAACCTCGATGAGGGTGCGTTCTGTCTGGGTGTTCTCTATGTCATGTGCTTGCACTGTGAGAGTTTTATTGACCAGTATGGAAGTTTGATGCAACTTGTCTGTGAGTTCTTGTTGTTCCTTGCATTTTTGGAGCAATTTGTGGTGACCACTTGCTGTCTCTGTTGTCTGCGTAGTAATTTGTCTATGAGGTTTTCATGGCTTTGCAATTGGCTGTGCTGATTATGCAGTTTACTCTGCTGGTTTTGCTGTTTGTTTTCGAGGATCCGTATGGCTGTGGCTTCGGTCGACGAGGAGTCCAAGCTGCTCGTACCACTCGAGGCGCTCGAGCCACTTGCCACGTCGGCGTAGCTCGCGCGCTTGACCGAGTGGGAGCACGAGCGAGAGCGGGAGCGCGATGCATTTCGCAGTATTGACTTGGACCTGCTGCGCCTTGCGGATCTGCCCGCACTGATACTGCTGGAGCTGGTGGCCGAGATGCCCAGCTCCGGGAACTCTTCACTGCTGGAGCTCCAGTGGTTGTCTCGTTCTTGGAGCCTGTTGAGGCACTGTTGCTGTACATTGTAGGGTGGTGGGTTTGGCAGCGGCGTTTCCTCCGATGGGATTGCGGGAGCTGCTTTGGCGTTAAGCCTAACCGGGCGGGTGTGCCGTCGACTTGATATCTTGAAATACGGTGCACTTGCTCGAAATAGGCTATTGTCCGGCGATTTCTCTCGTCTTGCCGGTTGCACCAGTGCAAAACTTGGATTCGTGACTGGCCTTGTTCCGGGGTGAGAAGCACGAAAAGCGGGTGCCCATGGGAGACATGTCTGTTCTCCACGGTCCTCTCAAAAATCTGAAGTAAGTATTCTTTTTTAAGGTTAGTGCACATCTTTTACAGTGCAGAACTGTATTCGCGCGTTTATGTTGCGTTCCAGAAGGCAAGGTGGGCACATCTTACCGGCTTGCTCAATGCCAGTGATAAAATTATGCTTGTTACGATAGAACCTCTTTACCAGAGTCCTATAATTTCGCAATGGTCCCATAGCTTTCTCGGATGTTTTATATGGGGACAGAAGGTGGCACTAGAGTCGCTCGCTTAAGAGGGCGAATACTCTGCCACGCCAGATGGCCCTTCGGTGCGGTGATGCAGCCCTTTCCCTAAGAAAGGTGCCTCTCCCACAATTACTTGAGCACGTTTGCCGAGTGAACCTGTAACCAGAACTTTTGGTAAAATAATTTAACGCGCGATGCGTTTGTGCTTAAATTATGCGCCAGACAAACTAGTGGAAAAAGGTGCGCGGCGCGTCACCGGCGGCAAAACGCGCGCCATGGAAGCTGCCTCGCGGCACCTTTTTCGTTCCGCAGGAGAGATCGGTCCTGGAATGACTTCTCGCGGCTTACCGCGGGTCGAACGAGCCACGAGCGGAGTAGACCAATGAGAGCGGCCCCTTCAGTGACGTGCGCGCTGGAAACAGGTGTTATGTGGAGCCGCTCGACCACTCTATTCGTACTCGCGTCTGGTGGCGTCAGCTCTCGCTCGCGCTTGCGTTGTCTGGATTGTTCTGGTCTTGTTCCTGCAAGTTTTCATTGTCATGCTTCGTGATTTTTCTTTACAATGATGAGTCTAAACCAAGACGTCTTGATGGAACGTTTTTTTAGAAACAGTGTGTCATATCCTATTCTCTAGTACAAGATGAACCTTGAATGCAAATACACGGAGGCGCCACCCAGAACTTCATTCTCATTGTCTTTTGAATGTGGCGACATTGCAACAAAACGGAACACAGCAACATAACTATGATCAGAGGCACTGAATTTGTTATCTTTATAAGACATGAATCGCGTTAGAATGAAGTACGAAGAGCGTAAAGACAGCAGCCGATCAGTCATGAGGCGAAGGAAAAAGCACGCGACATCTCGCAACTGCACACAGAGTAAATGTGAGGAGGCGAGATTTCCATGCTGTCACGCGACCGCCGCAGCGGCTCGCCGCCAGTTGGTGTGGCCGCAGTGCCGCATCTACGTCTTAACGCTGGCGGCAAGCCGCACGCTAAGCCGCTGGCAGAACCTTCTGCATCGTGATTGTGGAAACGCGCCCTAGAAAATGTTGTCTATTCCGGCTCCTGCTAGTTTACCTGCTTAAACGCGTAACAGCCCTCCTTTTAAAGTCAAGAACTATTTTTGAAGCCAAATTCACACTGACCGGTTTTTTCTCATGCAGAAATCACCACAAGGCACCTTTCATTGAAGCGTGCGAAATGTGGAGTCGGTGGGATACATATTTATGCAAACTGGAGGTTCGCATGGTAATACGATGTCAATAACTACATGGCCGATTTACAGCTAGCAGCACACTAGATGCGGATGTTGCTGTGATCTTTCTTTGGGCTGCCGTGAAAGACTGGCGCACTCCCCGAGCATACTAAACAAGCACTCACTGACATAAACGGCAGCTTCAAAAGATCCTTCTCAGACACACAGAATGCAACAGATTATGAGAATGAGCTAACCGCCGACGATGGCAGTCCGCCTGTTTGACACCCTCCGAGCACAGAAGCCGCTCCAAGGCGCCCGGTGGCTTGATTGTGCAATCGTGGACTCGTTTGTCCATACATGCGACCATATTGCTCTTTAACACTAGGCTGAGTGGGCCAGCGATCAATACCGCCACCTCCTTGCCACTCCTAATATACATGTGGTGACGTCATACAAATATGGCCTTTAGCTTAAATATAACTATAGTTATTGGCTAATCCGCTGCCGCAACTTTGAGTCCAGATTCTCGGCAGCACCAGGAACAACTGAGTAAACTTTTTTCGTGAAAAACAAGGGCTAAACAAGGGCTTTTGTACTTCCCGTGCTCTTGACAAGTCTTGTTAGAAACCTATTGTGAGCAAGGTGAAGGTTACACCCCTACACTAAATATGATACACAGGCGATATGGTATATTCAGCTTAGATTATTTGTGTAGGTAGCTAGCGTTGCAATAAGTGGGGGTGAAAAAAATATATCTTCACACGAAGTTTTCCGCACAAAGCTATTTCCCTGCGCAAAGACTTTCCTAAGTTCACATCATTCTATCGTCCTCATTCTAACTCCAACATCCAACTATCGTCATGCGGTCGTCGTCGCACTATCGTCCTCACAAAGTCAGGCCCATACCCTTGTGGTCAAGCCACCGTCGTCACACAGTCATATACATATCATTGTCGTGGTGCCATTGTTGTCATTAACTCAGTATGTCATTATCATCGTCATTAATTCAGTAACGTCATGCCATTCTCGTCATGCTGTCATCATTCCACCGCCTTCGTGCATTGAGCGAGGTTATTCCTTCTTCGCAATTTCGTTGCAATCATGGTGCAGTCATGCAATTGTAATCTTGCCGCCTGTATTATGCCATCATTGTGACAGCGTTGTCGCCAGAGTCACTTTCACACACACGTTGTCGTACCGTCCTCTTCATGCCGTCGTGGTCATGTCATCGTCGTTACTCCAGCTTCATCGTGCATCTTTCGTCATATCGGCGTAGCCATACACTTATCATCCCGCTGTCCTCAGATAATCGCCGTCACGCTGTGGTCGTTCGGCATCGCTATCATTTAGAAAACATCACCTCACTGTCGTCATTGCTCCTTTGTCATTCCAGCAACATCATTCATTCTTGGTCCTTCCTTCGTGGTTAAATGATCGGGGCCATACAATCGTCGTCATCTAGTCGTACTCATTGGTGACCTTGGAAAGCGAGGGTCAAATACAAAGGAGGATTAATCGTGGTATGCAGTGCATAGCCGATGCGACGGTAGTCCGAAAATGACCATTACATATGGAAAATAAACCTCACTTCAGAAGTACAGCGTGTCGCTACCGCCTGGAAACTAATGGCTTTACAGAACGCAACTTTGTCTAGAACACTAGTAGAAGGTAATTGGCCCGGACTGGCTAGGAGCTCATCTACACGAAGACGGCATTTTTCAAAGAAAACGAAGACGATCTCGGTCTAATTATCATAATGTCAACGTCGTTCTTGCCTCCCTACTACTCGTCAAAACATCTAAGGTCTGGGTCTGCTTATCTCCGCGCTTAATGTTCCCGGGAACGTGTCGCCGCCCTGTTCTACTTGCAGCGGTGGGTCAGTATGTGCGCGGGATGATCATTAGGGTGTGTATCCTACCAAACTTCTAGATTCCAGTGACGTCTAACGCTCGGCCGTGTAAGGCGGCCTGGGCGGTCTTTGCCATTTGCAAGCGAACCAGGAGCGTTTTGGTCGCTTATGACTCAAAATTACCTACCGTAGAGATGAGGTCAAAATTTTCCTACAATCCAAATGATACCAAGCCTTTGCTTTACCGACGTAAAATAATTGCATTCTCCTTTTATTACCAATCGGCTAGCGTATGTTATCACCCTTTTGAATTCGCTCTTTTTCCCAATAAAAAATGGCGCTGAGTTTTAGGGTTAAGCTTCTTTCGTCGTTTATTTCGGTATTAGTGGCTTTGTTGAAGTCTGTGTGTACTGGCGGTGACTGAAGGCGTCGTTTAAACGACTGAAATGCTTCGGTCTGCGGAATATATTATGAACTCCGTGTCTCATCGTGTACGATGTGCAAGTAGCTCGGCGATAAGTGAAAAGTCTTCGACAAACCACATCTAATAAGCACGCAGACCAAGAAATCGCCGTGTAGCCTCCTTGTCGGCGGACCTTTTGCAATGGCACCGGTTCTGTAGATCAGTGCGATGTTGTTGACTTGGCCAAGGAGCGGGAGTTCCTCGCACACGTAGTTGCATTTATCAGGCTTCAGAGTAAGTGCGGATGATTTCTACACCTACAGCATACCTGCTGAGCCCGTCGAAATTCGGGAATTCATTGTAGGAGGAGCGGGTGAGATGGGGTAACACGAGGCCCGAGCAACGCTATTCATAGCCACAAAAATCTCAGGAACAGCTCTTAGTGGCTGTCATTACAGTTATTCGACGACTCAATGTCCGTACTGTGACAGGAGACGGCATGTGCGCGCAGGGGGCACGTATTGTGGCCGGTGGCAGAGGCCTCTATGCACTCGCAGTATACATATTTCATCGCTATATTCTGACAAAGCTGATCGAAGCGAAGCAGCCATTACACAACAATTGCTAGACCCTGGACAGGCACGCACTCTTCACCGCACACGAGCCTCGGTGGCTTAGCCGTTGTGGTACTGCGCAGTTAAGCCCGAGGTCGCGGGAATAAATCCCTGGTTCAGCGGCCCCTTTTCGGTGGGGGCGAAATGCAAAAACGCCCATGTCCCGTGCATTGGAGGAAGTTAAAGATCCTCTGGTGGTGAAAATTCATCCGGAGTATCCCATTACGGCGTGCCTCATAATCAAATCGTAGTCTTGGCAGTAAAACCCCAGAATTTAATTACTCCTCAAAGCATGTCTCTATCTGAAGTAGACTTACTTAAGCGAACTCTGCCTACATAGAAAGGACTTGAATTTAAATGTACATTCGGATAGCCAGCTAGCGTGAATTGGCAGTTACGATGCGGCTGTGCTGTGATGCGAGTTCTTTTTTTTCGCGTGCAACTGGAGAGTTTATGAGTAGATTTATGGCCGTGCTCTTACAGTGGGGAGGATTGGTCGGAATTATGGAGTCTCCCCCGAAAATTATGAGAGAGAGAGAAAGACGTTTATTACATAAAAAAATAGAAAATTGTACATGTAGGCAACCCCAGTGGTTCTTCCTGTGAGGTGCCTAGATTAGGTCAATGGTTTTGCTTCTTATAAGATAGATGAGCAAGCTGTCATATATAGCTTTGCGGTGTTGAGGGGTCCCTCTTGGAAGGATCCAGTCATTGATTGTGACGACTGAGCTCTGCAGCCCAGCAAGATTTGGCAGGTATTCAATGCTGTCAATGGTGATCGTCCCAATTCACGGCAAAGTCTACGACGCCATCCTAGTATACGAGACAAGTCTACCACTTGAAGTCTGCCATGGTTGTACCCATCACGCGCGGGAACGTGGCAAGTGCCGAGCAAAGCTTGAAAAGCATGACCTTTATCTCACAGATGCTATCCGGCTTGACAAAGGTGGTCTTCTCACGGTCCCTTTCTTCAGCTTTGATTCACCAGTAGCCAGTCTTGGGATCCATCATGGACAAATTCAAATTTCATAGCCGCTCCAACACATCATGTATCCGAGGGCGGGCGCACAAGTCCACCATCGTGATTTTGTTCAGGCATCGATAATCGACGCAGTATGGCAATATGGCTTCTCTTTCGCGCATGGAAAGTCTGGCTGAGTGCTCAATTGCATTGTTCGGTTAATAGGCGATGTTTCGTCACTGGTGTTTGTCGGTTCCTGAATGACAACGATAACTAGTCATTGTATTAGTAGAGGATACATTTAAGCTTTTCCTTTTTATGCATGGAGAGATTTCGACCAGTATTAAAAGCTGATTCGGAAATTCTCACCATCGTGGCATATCCCCTAAAATCTGAGAGGACAAATGCATTGCTAATTGGAAGAACTTGTTCCATATTGGCAATCGTCATGCCCTTATTGACGTTTTTATACTGGTGGCTGAATTCTGTAATAAAAACACCCGCTTTTCCTCCATAGCTTAAAGGTACCCCTTGTGCCGCCGATTTCACGGTCGACGGCAGGTGTTCGTCATTATCGACGATGGCTTCCAAGTTTGTGGATGGTTCTGCACTGGCAGAAATCATGATGCTGGTACGAAGTTGAATACTGACTTGATCTACAAGCGTATTCAAGGCAAAGTGGCTGAGTGTCTTTCCGGCAGTATTGTTGGGTCTTTGTATAGCCTTACTGACATCGACTTTAGGTCGATGACTGCACCGCGTTGGCTCAGGAAGTCCTGTCCAAGCATTACGTCCCATGGCAATTCTTCGATGATGAAGCTCGCAATATATGCCCAATCATGCACCTAAAATCTTGCCGTGCAGATTGGGATTGGCCTTTTGAGGTGTTCTCCAGCAGGCCTGATTTGAGGGCCATCCCAAGCAGTTTTGACTTTCACCAATTTGGCAGCGAAGAATCCACTGATTATGGAGTACTTTGCTTCTGTGTCCACTGGAGCGTCGACTTCGTACCTGTCGAGGAGCGCGTTGAAGTCTGTGGTTGTACGAGCTGCACTGCAGTTAGGTCATGGATGTGTTGCATTGTCCCGGTCGTTTTACGTCACATCGGAAAGTCTTGTCTCGGCGACGCCGAAGGATCTTCGGTATTTCGACGAAAAGCAAGGACACCTTCATCCGTTCGAGTTTGCAGTTTTCTGGATAAAGACTATAAGACAAGCAACAGGTTGGGCCAGTGTATGTTCGGCGCAGCAGCGGCAAGTAGCATTCTGGTGATGGTGAACTGGCAGGTTGTTTAGGGCTACGCAGAGTCACTGCAAGGTAGTGGGTGATTTCATGTGGTCATTCACCTTGCTGTGGATGCGGCGGTACCTTGTAGTCTCGTCTCGCAGTATTGGTACAGCGGTAGACATGAGTGGATTCTCCGATGTCATAGCAGAGCGTAATCTGGTAGCGGGTCACGCAAGGTGGGCGTGTGGGTTGTGTAGGCTGACAGAGTAGGTCATTGTGTTCGGCTGGGGCTACCGAGGTTTACGGACTCCGAGCGACTGTCGAGAGAGAGAGATTGTGATTGTGAAGAGGAAGAGGCGCTATTTTCTGCAGCCCTTTAGGGAGCATGACTAAGCACCTTGGGGAAGGGGCGGCGATGTAAAGAAGAAAGAAAAGAGAGAAGGTCGATCGATTCCACAGCCCTTGACTGTCAGGGGTAGCCAGGCGGCGCATTCACAATTTGCACGAAAGCCCCGCGGCCTCCAGGAATGTGAGAATGTGCCTGAAGGCGGAGCCGTGGTGCTGCCCGGGAAAGAGCAGCTGCGATGCTGAGTGTCCTGAACGATGAGAACTTGGGATGGCGATGCAAGGAACACCCTTCGTCCTTCTTGCGTGCAGGTGCTCATATCATACCATGCAGTTTTGGAAGCATGGAGCTTGATGTTCTGCAGTCTGACATCAAGTGGCGATTGTATAGATTAGTGCGCATTTTGTGAATCTTCTCAATATCAGGAAGTCTGCTGCCGTATTGGGTCGGTTGTGCACAGTCCGGCGAAGAATTTGTGCTTTACATCGCACATGTGTAATCGACCTTTCTTCTCCTCTGGCATGTTCGGGGCGTCATTGTAGAGAAGAAGGGTCATCTCTTCCGTAAAGCTGGCGATGTTGCCATTCGGTAGCTGCATTCGGCTAAACAGCATCAATTCAGCTCTTTCTCTTCGGAAACTCAATCACTCCAGTGTGATAGCACCATTTCCCACGTAGAAGTCAGGTCTTGTTAAGTAGACCATGGGGAACCCAAAAGAACCCTAAGAAACCATCGCTTAGCGCATACCATGCATACAAGATGGAGCACTCGCCAAAACCAGCATGCCCATTGCTCATAGATGGCACTACTACCTACGAAATATGGTGGCGCCCATAAAAAAAAACGGTCAACAAACCATTTTATCGGCAAGCAGGAACGTAGCATTTAACCACTGCGCCACACAACTCACTTTATTGCATTGGTTCGTGCGAATTAGCCTTTCCTCCATTGGCAGCTCGGAACTGTAGCAGTGTCATTGCGAACTAGTGCGATTTTAACACGTTCCGTCTGCGATTACAGGCCGGCGAAGCCCGAACCACTCGTGCGGCCTGCGTAGCGCTACACATGGATTGGGAACACTTGGCGCATCTTTTTCACTGTATTCTTTACATCCGAGCGTCACCGGCGGCAGCAATTATTGTTTGACGGCGTGTGTTCGCCGCCATGTGGAATTGTTTGAAATGCCTTCATCTCACTACAATTGCAGCTATACTTCAATGTTTCCTCAGGCTTGTTTTTTTTTCTGAAGTAGTACCCGGGGAACGAAGAGGAGTGACATGTGTCGGCGTGTCGTTGTTCCGCAAATGATTGCAGACGGCTCGCCGCTGCCGTTGAAATAGACGTACTCGTCTTTTATACTGGCTCGAAGCCGTCTAGAGCGGTCCGCACAGGCGAATAACTTCTCATACGGCAATGAAAAGCATGGGGAACCAATAAAGGAGCCGCCACGGGGTCAAAGGCGAAAAAATTAAATTAAGACGCAAAGGAACGGGAAGGTGAGGTACAAGGCTGTGTAAGACGGGAGGGTGGGAGAGGAAGCATTCAGGTGCTCTTGTAAAAGGGAAGGCTTGATTAAAGGGAGAAGTCAAAGCACGAAAAAAATTACCAGCCCTTCCAGTGTCAAGAAAAGGGGGATAAAGGAAGCTTGAGTCAAGACGGGAATGTCGCCGGCGTTCCGCTTCGTTTGCCCTAAAACTCAGACCCGGGGTCCGCGGCTCTTTGCTGACGTTTCGCCTGGGGCTCAGAAGCCCTTACGCCCATTTTCCCGACCGGGGGAGGGCTGGTGATTTTGTTCGTTTGGGTCCCACGTGTGACAAGGGCAGTTCAGTGGCGCGTTACAGGTTCCCGAGCCCTCAGGACTCAGTGCCATTGAGCTAGAATCCTTTCTGTACAATCACCAGGATCGGCCCGCATTACAGGGATATGTGCCATTGAGCTTAGACCCTTTCTGCACGACACCAGGATAGGCCCACTCTTTAGCGTGACACCTCCACCAGCTCTATCACCACCACCGACGCTTGTGAGGCTATACAAGCTTCGCTTGAAAACTCGGGGCATCAGGACCGCTTTTTCGTTTGGCGAAGGAGCATGCTTATCGAAGCTCTACAGGGCACCCGAACTGTAAGCCAGCATGATGCCGGCAAGCCAAGATAGCAATCGATGCACTCTGTTCTAGGGGCTCCGGCGTGAGATCGAACATGTTCTATTCCCTTGCACCTAAATATGTGCTCTTCAGTTGAACCTACGCTGCCTAGGCGCAGTTCCCACATTTTCAAGCAATTTGTATTGACTCACAAGAGTCGGCGGTGGTGGTGGTGGTGGTGTCACGCTAAAACTCTATCGAAAACCAGTCGAAAACCCGCGTCTCGTTCACTTAGCATATGCCAAAATTGGCTTGGAAGGGTACGAATGTGTGACTAACATGACTGATAGGTTATGACATCAGTAAGATCACATGCTTGTTAGTTGCCTCACGATTAACGATAACGAAAGCACGTCCGGCGCATACCCGCATTGGATATGCGGGATTGAGTAAGGCATATGCTGGTATAAGCCAGGAACAACAAAGAAAGAAAGAAGGAAACCGAGCCACCAAACAACCAATCATAGTCGTTTGGTGTGTCGCGGGGAGGGAAAGGAAAGGGGAGGGGTTAGCGGTGCCTGGATCGGAAGGCTCCGCGTAGTGCGTTCCGCCGAGGAGCAGGCTGCGTTTGAGCAACGGTGCCATGAGCCTGCTCGGGAAAGGGCTCATCGTCGACGTGCCGATTCTAGCGTGAGGGCTGCCGAAGCCCAGGCGAAACGTCAGCGAAGAGCCGCGGACCCCGGGTTGCGGAGCGCGATGCTGAGGCCAAACGTCACCGAAGAGGCGGTGACCGTGAGTTTTAGGGCAAACGAAGCGGAACGCCTGCGACAGCGTCGGCTTGCCACATGCTTTGCATAGCACCATTTTTTTGACAGGAAAAGGGCTGAGGAATTTTTTTATCTCGCAACTTGTGCACGCGGACGCCGTTCAGGAAGATATGGCGTATCGTTAATGTGTCTGCGCAAATAAAACGGAAACACGTGCGCGGCGGCACGTGATCCTGGACTCTAGAGCGCTCACTGTGTACCAGCATAGCGAGAACAGCGCTGCATGTCTCGCACGCCCGCCTTACGCCAGGCTATACCACGCCTTAAGAATTGCTAGCAGGTCAAAGGGGGTCAATAGGAAAAGAATGCAGAGCCCATCCCCTGTCGAGCAAATTATGGTAAGCGAAGCTTGTGGAAAGACGACCCTGTCGCAAGCGTTTCGCTTCATTTGCCCTAAACTTGGGGTCGGCGGCTCTTCACTGACGTTTCGCCTGGGCTTCGGAAGCCCTCACGCAAGTATCGGAAGACAAACTTCGCTTACTCCAATTTTCGCGACAGGAGAAGGGCTGGTGATTTTGTGCCTTTGGGTTCCACGTGTGTCAAGGGTCGTTCAAGGGCGCGTTACAGGGCCCCAGAGCCCACAGAGGTATGGGCAATTGAGCTTGGACCCTTTCTGCACTATCACCAGGATCGGCCCTCTTTTCAGCGTGACACCACCACCACCGAAACTTGCGGGCCAATAAAGCGTTGCTTAAAATATACACGGTGGATCGTGCGAATCAACAGTCCAAGAACTGCGTACACTAAAACATTATATGTCTTTTACAAATCAACTAACACAGGCACATTGCGATGTCGCTTGACAAACTGCTACTTCGATGTATGCAGCACTTTATACGGGAGCGCAATTTTAGAAAGAATGAAATATTATACTCACTGTGAAGGCACGTAATAGTAGCACTCCAGTGTGCGCTCCGCTCCATTCGTTAGGTTCGCATGAAATGCAGATTTGAGGCAGACGCATCGATCATTTATTCCTACCTCACTTGAAATTTTTACCAAATACATACTTCGTATACTTTGAAGCAACTGTATGAGGGAGACGAAGAAATTTAGTTAAAGAGGAAGCTACAATCAAATCGAAATAATATGGCCATCACTACCAGCCGCACAAAAACTGCTCGGATACACCCTAAATGGCAAAAGCGATAAAAGAGCGAGCCTGGTATTCAGCGAAGAGTGTTTTGACTGTGAATGGTTTCCATAGTTACACTAACAGTAAATTTAAGAAAAATGTTATGCTACTATGCAAAATATACTTGCAAAAGTGGCTTATCCGTTTTCACCGACTCTTTTTTTTTCACAAATTGTAGTCATCAAACGAATATATACAAAACCTCTTTTATTAACTTTTTGGCATAACGCTTTTATATCCAAATCAGTTCTGCAGAATCCCGCAAGGTGGACGAAATATCATGAAAGAAAAAAAATGTCATCCAACCAAATGCAGCACGAAGCTACAAAGGAAACTCATCCAGGTTTCTCAGAAAGAACGCTTCGCAGTTGAAGGAACCTTCGTCCTGGTCCGGGATTTGAACCAGGGACCAATGCCTTTCCGGTTGGTCGCTTACCAGCGCGAGGGCGAATTAATTGACAACTCGAAGTACAAGGACACAGAATATGGCCAACCAGTTCTATGGAATCCCGCTGTCACCTTTACTTGGGAGTGTGGAGAGTTGCGTGCATGCGCTACTCTCGATGGAGGAGAGACACGACCGGCGGCACGGCAAACAAAGATTTAATATATACAGGAGAGGTAGAAGCACGCGGCACCCAAAACTGAAACTGAAACTCAAAACTAACGGTACGAAAAACTACAGACATCACTCCACGAAAAAGCGTACTTAATAGAGAATTCAAAACTAAATACAGCACTACTAGAAAAACAACTATCTCATTTCCGGAGCCTAGCTCCACCTTAACGTCTCTAGGTCAGTCCTTGTCTTCGCCCTTAAAAGTCTGACCACCTTGGCCCCGGCCTAACCGCGTCGATATCAAAATGTGGGCTCTTACGGTACGCCGACTTGACGTTCCTCACGTCGGGTCCAAGTAGTTCGGGTGTCGTTACTGCCGTAGGTGCCGACGACTCACGTTGTCTCTTTTCCGGCGGTGAGCTCGTCGGTTCGTCGGTGATAAGCTCGTCAGCGATGGCGTTCGCCGTAGCTTACGCCCACCTGCCTAGGCCTAGCGTCGGGATGCGTCGCAACTTCTTCAGGAGTGCCGACGTGGCGTCCCGAGGAGAATCAAACATGCCGGTCTGCCGCAGAAGGGGGATCCTCTCTGTGGTGCCTGGTCCTGCCGTGAGAAGCTGCAGCTCGCCCAGGAGCCTCGCCCGAACTTGCCGAGGTCGACGGCCACACCTTGGACGGCCAGCGTCGCGGACTCAACCAGACCCCCAAGTCTCCCGTCGCCAGAACATAGCTGGAGATGCGACCTTCCTGACCCGGTGCCACGTTGAAACTCCACGAACAGCGCCGTTCATCCCTCGACTATGCCTCGGTTCGTGCGCCTCGCGCGCTCGCGCCGTTCAGAACACCGGGCATCGCGTGCTCCTCTTCTTTTTCGCGCCACAGGCGGCCTCTTACATGTGACACCCGCGAGGTAGAGGAAGCGTCATAGTAGGTAGAATTTGACATCCATCCGAATGTAGATGGTAGAGCGACCGCCTCGGGAAAGCATTGATGCCATGTTCGAATCCCGGACCAGCGCTAAATTTTGTCAACTGCGAAGCGTTCTTTCCGAGAAACCCGTATCGGTTTGCTTCGCAGCTTCTTGCTACATTCGGGTGGATGACAATTTCTTTCTTTCCTAAAACGGTTATAGTAGGTGTTTATATTTTAAACTTCAGGACAATTCTATTAGAACATAACTTGAAATTGACACGCGATTGGTTCCTTGGGGTAAACACCTAATTTGAAGTATTTTTTTTGCTTGAGTAGCCATCGGAGCTAGGTTGGCACAAGAAGTAGCAATCTGCAAAGATCGGCGCAAGGTAATAACAGCTTGCTATTCAGCGGCTGCAGCCCTAAGCGCCATCAAAGCCGTTTGATTGAAGGCAGCGCCAGGCGTTGCTAACGGCACCGCCAAAGGCGGCCACGCCTTTGGCATGGGTGCTTTTGGATTGAAGGGCGATACGGTGAGGGAGGGTGTGCTTAGAAGAGAGAGAGTGGCGTGTAATCACGCCAAAGGAGCCAATCAAAATACAGGTACCGCGTGACATACTGCGGTGCTCACAGCTCGCATGCCAACAGAGAGGAGGGAACCGCGAAGTGGTGTGCCGCGGCGGACTTGACAGGTTGCCTGTTGCGTGTGACAGGTTCAGCCATTCCTTGCGTTACCGCGTGTGTTTCAGTACCGTTTAAAATGGATGCAGTGCCGTCGACGAGTGTTATGTAGCGTCGTACTGAGGAACACCGCCAAAAGAAGGTCGGGGCGATGCGACGGCGGCGAGCGGCCGAATCGAAGGTAGCCCGTAAGGCTCTTTAGGCTGGAGCAGCTGAAGCGAAGCGTGGAAAGCGTGCTGCATAGTCAGAGGAAGACGGAAAATAACGGTTAGCAGGGATTTATTAAGCGAAGTGGGCTTAGCGACATGCGTTAGACATCGTTAAGTAGCCTTGTTCTGTTCTTCAGGCGTCTTTTTGGTTACTTAAGGCTTGCGAAGCGTGAATACTAACTCATTTCTGTTTGAATGAATGAATGAACTTTATTTTCTCGTTCAAACGAGGGGAGACTGGGACTAAAGGCACAGAGGCCTGACAGAGGTCCCAGCCCCCACAGTTACAACAGCGGTGATAACATACATTTCTTCATTGCATTGAGTAAACCAAAAAAAAAGTTAGCACAAATGGTACCTATATGAACTTTTTATGTCATACATGCATACGCACAGATGTGAAAGAAACCAAATATCAATAACTAGTGAAAGCAATGTCTTCGGCTAGTAATAATGCACTAAGCTCTTGTTTGAACGAGCTTTCACAGGCGCTAAAATTTAACAGTTCTCCTACCTTGTTCAATATTTCTGTCGATTGATATAGGAATGTTTGTTTTCCATAATTTGTTCTTGTTTTTGGAACGTGCCTGGTTTTCCGGCGTAGAGGGTAACGAGATATTTCATCATTGTCCGTTTTGGTGAATAATTTTTGTTTGTGTATGGTGACCAGAAGCTTCTTATAGTATATTCTGTCTGCTCGAAGAAGGGAGTAGCGCTGAAATAATGGCGCTGTTTCAAGGTCTACGAAACGGCCATGGTGATTGCAGTACATACGAAGGATTCGTTTCTGCAAAAGAATTAATTTGTTGTAGTTTGTTTTTGAAGTTGTACCCCATACCAAGTCCCCGTAGCAGAGTTTAGAGTAAAAAAGAGCATTATATAACTGTTGTTTGAGCCAAAGCGGAATTAGATGTTTTATTCTATTAATGATACCGACAGATTTAGACAGGTCATTGCAAAGCATCCTTATATGTGAACCCCAGGATAAATGTTCATCAAACCATACGCCTAAGAATTTTTGTTCTTGGACATGGTTAATAGCCGTTTCATTAAAATAAATGTTAATCTCATTGGGTATGTTCTTGTTACGAGCTCTGAATAAAATGCATGTTGTCTTTGCAGTATTTAATTCTAGACTATTCTCTCTCAGCCAAACTGACAAGCGATTTAGATACGCGTTAACAATATTAGTAAGTTCGGAAGTGTCATTGGATGTAAAAAATACGTTGGTATCATCGGCATACATTACCAAGTCGGGTGAGTCAGGTATTCGTACAATATCGTTTACATAAATTAAGAACAATAGTGGGCCCAGTTTCGAGCCCTGAGGTACACCCTGCTTTATAGGTAAAATGTCAGAGGCAACGGAATTTATCTGAACAAATTGGTTTCGATTCGTTAAATAACTTCTTATTAAATCATTAGCGACGCCACGTACCCCGTAGATTTCTAATTTATGTAATAATATTTTATGATCAATCGAGTCGAAAGCCTTCCGAAAATCTAAAAAAAGACCAAGTGTAACCTTCTGTTTTTCAATGTTCTCAATTATTTTATCTTTGATATCTAGAAGGGCTTGCTCTGCTGACCTATTTTTTTGGAAACCATATTGGTACTTAGAGATTACGTTATGTTTGGTCAAGAAAGACCACAACCTGTCAACCACGACACTTTCAAAAAGTTTTGAAAATATATTTAAGACCGATATTGGCCGGTAATTTGAGACTTGATCTTTCGCACCACCTTTATGGATTGGTGTTATTCGAGCGGTTTTTAGCGCATCAGGAAAAATTCCTGAAGATATTGACAAATTGACAATGTAAGCTAGAACGACGCTTATTTCGCCCGAAACAAATTTAATCGGCTCCGGCCGAATTCCGTCAGGTCCTGCCGAGGCTGTACACTTCATTTTGTCTATCAGATTTTGTATCTCAGCACTATCTGTGGGTTGCAGAAAGATAGAGCTGGTCACTGGCGGGATATCGATTACATGAACCATGCTTCTTTCGCCTCCTCTCGAGGCACGTGATCCAGCTTGTACAAAATGTTCGTTCATGCTCGTCATTTGACTTTTGTTCAGCAGTTGTATTTGTGACGTGCAACTGGACTTTCTACTCGTTATTTTATTCACAGCGTTCCATATCCGTTTTGGTTCGTTGCGTATGCCAGAAAACAATTGTTGGTAGTAATCTTGTTTGGCTTTCTTCAGTTTGCTTTGTAGGTGATTCCTGAACTTTTTGAATGCCGCGAACTGTTCTTGATCACGTGTTTTTATAAAAAGGTGGTACATCGCATTTTTCGTTTTTATGTCGTTATATAAATGACGGTTTATCCAAGGTTTTCGCACTTTCTTATTTCTGTTTCGTTCATATCGTAGCGGGAAAGCCGATTCATAAGAACTTTGTATGTTTGAAAGAAAGATGTTAAAAGCTGTGTTAACATCACTTTCATTGTAGACCGCCTGCCAGTCTATAGCTACAATTGATTCCCGAAAGTGTTCTAAAGAAAAATTGTTTATTATTCGGCGATAACAAGGTGCATGGGTAGAGCGATTGTTGGTAGTGAAATTGGTAAAGGAAAATAGGGGTAAATGGTCACTTATGTCACTTGCAAGAACGCCGGCAAATACTTCATGTTCATTTACGTTTGTAACACAGATGTCAATTAAAGTGGCACTATTCGCTGTAACTCTGGTTGGTAACTTAATATGATTTGTGCAGGCGTGGCAAGCAAGAAGTGATTTCAGTTCCCATGCCCACGTATCATGTGAGCTCATATCTATATTGATATCTCCCATGATTATCACAGGCTCATTGCTAGAACAGGCATGTGATAGCAACGTGTCTAAAAAATTGCAAAACTTTTCTTTGTTGCCAGTAGGAGGCCTATATATTACCGATGCCGAGGCCTTTCCTAAATGTACAGTAAGGCATTCAACGTCTTCGCTAACTACAGAG
This sequence comes from Dermacentor silvarum, assembly GCF_013339745.2. Lineage (NCBI taxonomy): Eukaryota > Metazoa > Arthropoda > Arachnida > Ixodida > Ixodidae > Dermacentor > Dermacentor silvarum. Next base: position 62,859,173 of record NC_051158.1, on the reverse strand, counting down.
AACTTTTCCACTACTGTAAAACGTATCGTTTCATTTATGTCCATAGCTACACCACCTCCCCTTTGATTGATTCTAGTTATGTGCTGCGAGCGATACCCTTCAAAGAAAGGTATGTGGTCGTTTGGTGATAACCAAGTTTCGGTAAAACATAAAACATCAAATTTATTTTCTATTGACGACATTAGATTGTCAATTTCGTCTACTTTGTTCCTTATACTCCTAGCATTAATATGTATAGTTGAAAAATATTTTAAACCTGTGGCTTCTCTGTTCAGACGAAGGACGTCATAATAAGTCTCACTGATCGATCCAAATCCCATCTTAAAAGAATTTTCGAGGTAATGTAGGCGGGCCTGACAATCTATTCGCCCTCTGACGTCATTTTTTCGAGGTCATTTTGGGAGGCTATGCGGATGACCCTTGAAGTCTCATTTTTCCGTGCCAACACCCGTCCTTTGGATGTCCAAACGAAATGCCAGTTCACCTCGGATTTCTTCTTGCGCGCGGCTGCAAGCAGTTTCTTGTTTTTTTGTGTCAGGTGTTCATTTACATACACAGAGTTTTTAGATTCCAGACCAAGATCTTTACATGTCAGCCACTTCTTTCTGGCCTTGGCGAGCAATTCATCGCGCTTCCTTCGATGGACGAAGCGAACAACAATGTTATGCACATCTGGTTTCGGCGTCGGGACCCAGTGACATGTGTCAATGTCACTTTCCTGGATGCTTTCTTCAAGAGCTTCACCTACTTTTTCAACCATTTTCATGACGTCATCTGTTTTTTCAGTTTTCGGAATACCCTTGATTTCGAGATTATTCATTCTTTGATACTGTTCAAGTTCTTCGATTTTTTGTGTCAGTTTTTCGTTTTCATCCTTTAGGGTGCTGTTTTCTTTGAGTAGCTGTTTAATCTCATCCTTCAAGGATAGGAATTCCTTTTTGAGTTCGCTCACTTCATCGCACGTATCGGCACAGTATTTTACACTCTCCTTCAATTCTCTCAACTCCGTTCGCATGTCACGTTTGAAGGCTTCAAGCTGTTTAGACAGATCCTTTATCTCCTTGGCGTCATCTTTCCCACCCATCCTCTGCACAGTCGGGCAAAAGCGGGCCCAAACACCAACAATTCGGCAACGATGCACACGAACGAAGTGCAAAGTACAAAGAGAGAACCAGAGTAGCAGCAGCAGCGACAGCAGAATATTAATATATGAATGAAAAAACAAAAACTGTAGTTTCAAGACTAACCTGTACAAGAAAAGAGGCGACTCAGATGCTGCACGCTACGCTGTCGCCGCTGCTGCTGTAACGGTCCGGTGATATCGGCTTTGATTTATAGGCAGGGGCTACCGGAAGGTCAGATAGACTGTCCCCGGAAGGCGGGTGTGCAGGTGTATCGGACCCAACACGTGTCGTCGGTTCCTGGGATGATGCGGCTGGTAGGTAAGGGTAGCCGGCGTGGGTCGGCCGTGGGCTTGGCTGACGAAATCAGGAATTTGCCTGTACAAGAAAAGAGGCGACTCAGATGCTGCACGCTACGCTGTCGCCGCTGCTGCTGTAACGGTCCGGTGATATCGGCTTTGATTTATAGGCAGGGGCTACCGGAAGGTCAGATAGACTGTCCCCGGAATAGACTGACCAACTTATGAATCGACCACTGGGTTTTTTATTGCCCATTCCAAGGATGCGCTTATAATGGAGACGTGTCCACTTATGTCGATAAGTGAAGTGACAGCAGTGCCTTCAACGTCATCTTCAAGAAAGTTCTGGGCCCGAATTCACAAAATCTTGCGCTAGAATTTTTCGTACGAAAGAATTTTAGCCAATCCGGATGCCACATATTTCATTAGTGAAGGCGCCCGGCAAACGGCAAAGCAGAAAAGCTTTGTGAATTTGGCCCCTGGTTCGCAGGTAACGTGAGCAGAAAACGTGAGGTTGAAATCGCAGTTTCACCTCCACAAACTCCAGTTCCAAGATTTTCAGGCATGTGGGTGGGTATGGACGGCATAGCGATGCCATGGAGCTGGCGTGAAGAAACCAACGATGTCGGAGTGACGATGATATACCGTAGTGAAGATTCGGAGGAAGGGCGTCTGCGGCAGAACAATCCTGGGGAGGGGCATTGAAAGCTATAGGTCCATAGTGACGGAAATAAGCACTGGTCAGTGAGCAACTGGCCACCAACCGCAACAAAGGATGTGGCCGACCCGACTGCAGTGCAAGCCAATCAGCCTGTCGTCAGAGGTGCGCCATTGAGATATGCTGCGGAATGTGGAGGCGAAAGATTTGCCGGGAACGAGGAGGGCCGCGAGAAAAGTGCTGTGCGCTGGTTACGTGCGTTGATGAGCACACGTAGTTGAGACCCACGCTTTCAAATACCGGTCAAACAACGACCTCAATGATTGCAATCGTGGCTATATAAAATATTAAGGCATCCAAGAAAAGGGTGGCGAATAGGGTGCCTCGAGCTCGCGGCGAACGATTTGAGCCATGTTGTCACCTGAAGTTGGCTGATCGGGATGGTCCTCACAAGTCGATGTCGCAAAGGTATTGGGCAGGTGCAGGATGCTGTGCATGATACGTCCGCTCTTAGCTTGTTCGTAGTGGCGGCATTTTTTGATGATGGCATAAATAGTAGAGACGTTGTAGAAAGCCACCAAGTTGCAGGCGTCGTCTGTGATAGCTTTTATTACGTGCGCTACTTTGTCCGTTTCAGACATGTTGTCGTCAGCTTTGCGGCAAATACCCAGGACGTCTTGTGAGTTATAGCTGTTGGGCTCCGTGAGGCTCTGTACACGGTACGCAAGGGCCCTTCTTGCGGCGACCGTGCAGTCGAAGAGGTCGCCTAACAGTTCGCAAAGCTTTTCTTGGGAAATGTTCAAGCTTGTTATTTCGTCTTCGTAGGTTTCGTAACACTTGTTGGGCGCCGCCGATTTATAAAATGACGTTAGCAAGCATTATAGTTGGATGCCACCTGTTATTAGTGCTGACGTGTTCAAAAAGCTTGATCCAGTCTTTGTAGTCAGTGCCGTCCAGGCAGGAATTAAAACACACCAGTGTCGCCAGCCTCAGGGAGCATGGCGACTGGAGGAGACTCACGAGTCGTAGACGATTAAGATGGGGCCTTAAGTACGGGGGATATGGTGACCAGCGTGATGTAGCGACCGCTGCGGGGCTCGGTCGTGAGGAAGGCGACTGCAAACCTCCACCAAAAGGTTACGCATGAAGATACAAACACAAACGAGAATAATTACGATGTATTCAAAAACAGCAATGCAGCCAGAAACAGAGCCCTTCTTCATCTTCCTATGCGCCCGTCTCTTCCCGAGCAGGTCTCATAGCATCTGTTGTTCGCAACAATAATGTCCCGGCTCACCGTAGACATGAGCGGAGATATATTGGGAATAATTATAACAAGGGCTACGTTCAAACTTGTTCTCTGGTACCTCGCTCGCATGCTGGAGGTCGTTGTAGTCGTCGTTAGCACTATACACCGTGTTATTTCCAATTTTGCAACGAATGAGCAATTTTTGAATTCTTGTAAAAAAAGAGCTCTGCAGTTTTGATGTTCGTGTAACCTATACCCATGGCCGTGTCCACGTTATTGTTTGATCACTCAATTCACGTCCTCGTTCTACTGGGATGAAATGTTTTCTTCGCGTGTGTGCAACATCCCGTATATAAAGTGATGCTGGGCAACATCAACGTGGTGGGAACTTCTGACTTACCGACGATATTTTGGCGCCAGGAAACCCAGCCTCTGTAATTTACGCGCGACCGTGCACTTGTGGTGGTGTGGGACCGACGCAAGAGAAGAGAAAAAGAGAAGCACAACTGAGAAGAGAAGAGAAAAGGGAGGAAGAAAGCTCGAGGCACGGGCGAATGAGAGCGTGAGCAGCGGGGTGCGAAAGGCTGGCGGCAAGGAGGCGGTGCCGGTTCTGAAAGGGGCCGCAGCGCGTCTCGAGACCGGGCCAGGAGGCAGCCCTGCTGTTCGAAGGAGCCAGACTGTTCCGAGGACGTTAACGGACAACGGACCAGACTGTTCCGGGGACGTTCACGAATGACTGGCCAGACTGTCCCGGGGACCTTCACGGCCCACGGACCAAACTGTTCCGGGGACGTTCACGGACAACTGGCCAGACTGTCCCGTGAACGTTCACGGACGACGGTCAACGGTCGAGTGGTGTTGACGTCACGGAGTGGACTGGCCGGTCAGGCGAGACGACACTGCCTTGGCCCACGACCTGGGCTCCATCGACCGTTGCTAACGCAGTTCCGCACCCGGTCTCACCGACGTCTCCAGGATAACATAGCTCTAACCAACTCATCGACCGTGCTGGTCGCTACAACCCAGCTTGAGGTGGCAGGCAGCGTCGGCAAAGGATTCTGCGATTCATCCTCCGCCGCGGCCGCGGCAACCACCCCGTCGTCTGAGCCGACGCAACTGCCCGGGTAGATCCGCGTGTCACAATCGCCGTGACTTTACTATTTACCGCGCAATTGACGGGCAGAACATTATATTACTTCGTCACTGTAAACCTTTCAACGCATTTTTTCTTTACTCTTTCATACGTGCCATACAAGTGATGCAAGTGATGCACGTCATACAAGTGATACAAGTGATGCAACCTCCGCGTAACGTGGAGGTGGCGGGTTCGGCTCCCGCCGGCGACAACTTATCTTTTCGTCCACTTTCATTTCCCTTTTCTTCATTATTTTCTACATTCCAATTTCAACTACACTTAATTTCCCCGATGCTTTCCTTGGCTTCGTTGTCTGTTGGCTTTATGTGGTTATGACTAATAAAATCGAGCCCCTCGGTTCCCATTCTTCTTTCGCAATTCATTACGAGGGTCTCGAATCTGGCAGCCTTGATGTCGTTAGATAGCATGCGAGGGATTATTAGCCACGTACCTGCTCTCCCAAGATCACGTGTATCATGACGCCATCGGGCTAAAAAGGATGTTGCACATCCGCCCACCATGGTTCTGAGTGGCGCTGGCTAACACTCCTAGGACTAGATCTAGTAAACATAAATACCCAAGTTAGTGGACGAAGTTATGGCCGTCGCCGTAGCGCAATTGGTAGTGCAACGCATGTGTAATGCGGAGGTTATGGCTTCGGCTCCCGCCGGCGACAAATTATCTTTTCGTCCACTTTCATTTCCCTTTTCTTCATTATTTTCTACATTCCAATTTCAACTACACTTAATTTCCCCGATGCTTTCCTTGGCTTCGTTGTCTGTTGGCTTTATGTGGTCATGACTAATAAAATCAAGCCCCTCGGTTCCCATTCTTCTTTCATACAAGTGATAATATGTTATAAGTGTACAAACGGCTCTGTCTATTACTCGCACCAAGGTTGCCCTTGAGTGCGCAACACTACAGCAGAACTGATAGTTGGGTGAGTTGGTACGAATTCATAGTGAATATTTAGCGAATATTTAGGTCCGTGTCGATTATGCGCGCTAAATATTTCACTATGAGTGCAACACTAAACCAGAACCTGTCTGCATAGCCTCCAGCACCGCAGTGAAAGGGAAGATACGTACCTAGGGAAAAGTACTTGCGAAATTGGACATGCGACCAGACGAATCACATGGGAGTCACACAATCGACGAGCCAACTCGGGAAACGAGGAATAGAAGATTTGACGCATGGCCCATTGCTGCGAAGGCGAAATCCTTTTGCATTTCCTAGGGAGTTATAACTAAAGGCAATTCCAAAGTGTTTCTATTCCTATTCTGCAATCAGGCGTCCACTGTGAGTGAAAAAAGAATTTTCGGATCGCTCTGGCATCGGCGAGTTGGTGCTGCCAGGGAGCATTTATTTGCCTAGAACATTTTTTTTTATTTGCGTGGCAGTGTAATGTTAGTGAGACTTTCTGGCACGTATAAGGCATCGCACTGCCAACTCTTCCTCGCTAATGTTCCGTTTTAGCAGCATGTTTAACGTTTCGTTGCACACCGCGGTGATTTTCTACCAGCCACTGCAAGCTAAGCAAAGGGAAGTGGACAAATCGCAGGCGCTGGTACTACTCTCCTCAAACAGTTATCCACTTTCACTGCGCCGGCTCAGCCTCACCGAAACCCTTTCCTCTTCAGCGTGCTCTTCGCATAGCAATAAATATCTATGTATGAGCATAACAGGCATAGAATACATAGCAAAATCCAGTACTTGCACTTAAGAATAAAGAAAGAGGTACAAAGCAGCTCTAAAAGTAGCACACGTAAATCACATGGGATATAAAGCTAGATTGTACTTTATCACTGTGAAAAAGGAACGCTGTCACACAACACTAGCACTGTCTCCACTGTGCTTTGTCTGTCATACTTTATGTTCCAGATGTGTGTCTGTCTAAAGAACAAATGTTACTTAAAATGCATTCCCTAAACAAGACATGACTCTGAGTGAAATATAACGCATCTGAATGCCCACAGAAATATTACAAATTGAAAATTGTACTTTCAGGTACAAGGTATTTAATCAGCCAATAAATTACGAGCGTAAATGCAAACGTAAGATATGCGCAAGCACAGCTGGCTAGTGAGTCCCACGATCATAGTCCCGCAAAACTGCGCCCACGTTTAAAACATCACAGCTCACAACACAATATCACAACCAAAAGGAGGAAAGCTATACACTCAACGTGCGATTTTTCGAACCCCTTAGAGCCCGCGAAATTGCCTGAAAAATTGGGCAGTCCGAAATAATGAACGCATGCATTTTACTGCCGTAAAGGGCCGAGATCGCCACAGGCACTTCCGAAAAAGAAAAAAATCGGGGTAGCTTGCACTAGTGGCGCAAGGCTAAAGACACAGCGGAGCTGATTGGTTCCTAGCTGGTCATGGTTATACAAAGTGATGTTAAGTTATACGAAGTAATGCCAAGTGATGCTAAGTTATACGAAGTGTATAAGCATTTCCTCGTGGTCCGTGGCATCGGGGAGTACTTCAGTGGCTAAGCACTTGCAGTCCGAGCACACGTAGGGGAAGTGGGGCGAAAGCTATGCACAAGTTTACGGGCGGCGCGCAGCAGACGGATCGCCGGGATGACGTCGCGGCGCATGCGCAGTAGCTCGCAGCTGGTCGGAGCTCGGCCGAGCCGCTGCCAGAGGCGCCTGCTGCAATCACGGACACCGCGAGTGTTCGGCGCTAATGCGGGGAAACGGAGAAGCGCGGTTGGCGTAGGCAGCCCCTCTGCGCGTAGCCTCGTTGGTACTGCTCCAATTTTTTTCTCTCTCTGTCTCTCTCTCAATCCCACTTTCTCTTTCTCTCACCCGAGCATAGCGCGCGACCCTCCGCGAGGTGGTTGCTAGGCAACGCAGTGGCAGGCAACTAAGGCGTCGCTGGTTGCCAAGGTTACGGAGCGGCTGTCTTTTCGTGAAACGCGCACATTTTACGGTTGGCTTAAACAGCTTCGCTGTTAAAAAAATGTCGCAGTTTCGCCAGAGAGGCGAAACTGCGATTTGCGATAGCATATTAGTAGACAGCTGTACGAAGTAGGGATAGTAGTTTTATCGGCTGCATAAACTTGGACACATTCGCTTACTAAATGAACTAACAAGCGTGGTGTCAGCGCCCACAAGCAAAAATTAATAGATCGCACTCGATGACCGCAGACAACCACTGTCGAAACGCTGGCTCGAATGAGCATGGCCGCCGCAGCGAGCGAAGGTTCGTGTGGTCTATCGCTTCAGCAGAAACAGAGCTGCGAAAGCACAGCGCATACAAAGGTCAGAGCCTTCTGGAGGTCGCTTTCGAGATACGGTGCGCGCGACAGCCCGCGCCGCGTTGAAGATCGCTTTCACGATAGCTCCGTGAGCAGCTGCCGCGTAAGCATTACGCACCTTCCCTCCCCTCCCGTCTGCGTCGCCTTCTCCCCGTTCAGCGCGCGTGAACGAAGACCATGCGCTTCCGGCCGTCTTTCTCTCTACCGTGCGCGAGATTAAGCTGCGGTTGCCGGCTCACCCTCGCACGCTTTTGCTCGCACACACAACGCACGGCGCGCGGCGACGATTTTGTCGCCGTTGCACTTTATACGGAACATCACGGTGACGACGACGGCAACGGCAAGAATGCGCTTGGAGTGTCCATATAATTGCTATCGCAATAAAACTTCCAAGGCTTGTCAGCACATGAGAGGCCTATCGGTGCCCGTACTGTGATAGGAGACGGCCGGTGCAAGATGTAGTTAAGGAATACAAACGGTGTTCCGTGACAATTGTCCCTTTCTGCTTTTGTTATGCGTCACCAAAATAATTCGCGTATGCTTCACCGTGTAACATAGCTGTACTGAGGTGAAGCTGACTTTGGGGAACCAACATAATGCAACGCGCCGTGCTTTACGAGCTTCGAAGCCAATCGCGAAGATTACAAAGGCGGAGTCGGTGCCACTGCTGACAGCGACGAATTATTTCAATGAAAGGCACGGACCGGCAGGAAGCTTAAAGGGACACTAAAGCAGAACCATAAATCAACTTAGACTGATCAAGTATTGTTCAAAAACTATGATGTCATTAAGTACACCGCACACGTGGTCAATTATTAGAAGAGAAAATAAAGCTCAAAGTATTTTTTTTATTTCGCGCCGGAACCCCACCGTCATCACTTCAGTGTGACGTCACGACTTCTAAAGTAATTTTCTAATTTAGGCCACGTTGGCTCAGTAAAGGTTTGCGAAACTTGCCATATTCAGTCTTGGGATCCTTTAGAACACAATGTAGTCAATCTTTACCTATAAAGAATTAACTGAGACCTAGAAGACGCTGTCAAAATCCATGACGTCAACGTGAGCTGGTGCAGGAACTTCAAGGTGGCTTTGCAACTCGCCTTCTGTGTTTTTCATTTCTTTCAGGCTTACCAAGCGGCTTCTCGCGAAAAGACTGGTGTTTACGGTATTCTGGAAGCGTAATCTACTGATACATCAGAAATTCTTTTGCTCTTTAGTGTCCCTTTAAGAACGAACGTGGAAGAAGCTAGGCCTAGCGTTGCCGCGGTTGTGGCTAAGGCTGCCAGTGGATCGGCGTGCGAAAGCGCCGGTTCGCGGCGGCTTGATAATCAAAATGGTGGCGGTTGTGGCTTTGAACAGTCCGGTTTCGGACCTACTGTCCCGGCGCAAAGTCCGGAAAATCGGACGGCGAAGGGTTCTTGCGTCCGAAATTTAAGAAGTTCATTTACATTGACTATGTGGGGTGCATTGTGGTACTGCAAAGCCGTTCGAATTATCGGGCATATCGGACATGTAGGTACCGCTTGGGAGGAGTTTCGGCGCAATAATGCGTTTTCGAGCAGGATCGCACAGGAAAATAGGAATGGCACAGCGTGGCGCAAATGGCGCAGCACTACCACCCCTACGTGCTTTTGTTTATGTGGTGTCGCTTTGCTGAACCTTTTAAGGAAATTCTGTGGACAAATAGACTACGCAAAATGGTCACTTAACCATTTTTTATAGAGTAGTGGTCTCAGTAAAAAAATTGGTAGTCTGTAAAACTAAAAACAAAATCATTTTCGGACACCAGGCAATCATTGCGCGCTGCGGTCCAAGACACAGGAAAAACGACTGGACGTGCTCGGCGCTACAGCTGTCGCAGTAACTTTATAACAACGCCACATTTGCCATGCGGAGGCAGTGGATTCGGCTCCCCTCGGCAGCAATGCTATCACTGACTCATCCCTTTGTTTTTCTTCTTTCAAAACAAGCACGATTAAGGGGGCAGTTGCCATTTGTTGTTATGAACAATTTCCTCACCTTTAAAACTTCTCCGCCAAGGTTTCCAATTGTGCTGTCCGTTCCTTGAAGAACAGTGTGTGTTTGCACTGCCTTTGATTGTGCATTCCTACTGCCTCCAGACAACTCTCGAAGATTGTAATGAATAACTGCAGCAAAAAATAATATTACGAATTGAAGATGACACATTTCGAACATAAATATGACCACAGAAGATCCGTAATACTGCAGCAGGACTGAACATAGAACTCCGCATACACGCCGTCCTGCTCCAGAAATGCTCTTGTCTTTAGCTAGACAATTCCTGATAGAACTCTGCATAAGTTTTTACAATAGCCTTTGCTAGATACAAGGTTGTGTTCCTGAAGCTCGATGATCGGACGTACAGTATCATTAGGACTATAAAAAGATTTGAATTCATTCTACACGTATATTCCATGTGACTTGTGCACCTTACCCTTCTCAGTGAAATCTTATTCTATATAAAACAAGGAATTTATGTGTCATTTATGTTAATGGGGCCTGAAGTATATTATAAATAAACCAATAAATAAATAAATAAAAATGTCGTTATCTTCCTTAAATTTAAAGTTCGCATACGGAACTTCCCAGCTAGCACAAAAGAGATATAATCATTCTTATTCATGGATATTTCGCTTTGACCGTCAAAAATCTAGATTGAAGAAGTCAACATTGAGAAGGATTCAATTGGGATGGAAAAATCTTGCTATAAGGCGTATTTTAGAAGACGTTTAAAATCGCTTGTTCTAGCAGCCTACAATTATTGATTTTTTTTTGTTGTTGTTTTCTTTGTTCTTTTTGGCGGGAAAAACGGACGTTGGTTTTTGTTTTTGCTTCGCCCTGTTAGAAGAGAGTGCAATCAACCCAGGCGCGGGTGTTTGCATTGTGGTGAGTGAGCACTGAAGGGGCAGCCGCTTGCTCTTTATGCTCATAATGAAGTCCACAATAAAGAAGAGAAGTTACGCTGACCTTTCAGACCGTCAAAAGAGGCGTAGAGTTAATGACGAACTGATATCTGCCAGTCCTGTTGCCACGAGTACCGTCCAATAAGTATCATGGTAGGTTAATGAAAGTAGTAACCATGCTTCTAGTGAAGTATCCTCGCCACATGAGGATGCTCAATCCAAGGACAGTTTTCACGAAAGTGACCTAGCCTTGAAAGGAAAAAATGTAGAAGCACATACGCAAGACATTTCTAGAGAATATTTTGTTCCACAAGACGACCCTCCTATGAGCGCGGGCATCGAAAATGGAGGTTCTTCGGACTATGCATCATCATCTGCAGAAAATCAGGCAAGTCTTTGTCCACGTAAATGTGTGGAATTTCAAGGATGGCTTGCATCATAGGTTACAAGTCACCGAATTCCGCTTGTCGCAGTTTCTGAACTTCTCCGGAAACTAAGCACCACTTTCGACGTTGATTTTGTCATCGACGCGAGGACATTGTTGAGTTCAGTCCTAGATACACTTCAACGCGATCTGTCCCTCTTGGCGAATATTGCCATTTTTCTTTGAAGGAAAATTTAGAACGCATGATTGCTGTGTTCCTGAGTCGCTGTCGAGGGTAGATCCATTGACAACGCTCAGAGAATTTTAAATGACAATGTCAGCCAAGTTGGACTGACGGTTCAAACTGTAAAATGTTTTGATATTGTTTGTCTCAGTTTTCGTTTTGTCTGTTTGGTTAACCTGTACGTTTTACTTTGACCGAAAGGAAAAAAAGACACCGTAGTCTAGTTGCTAGAGAACCGGCTGCTGTGCCCCACGGCAGAGGTTTGATTCCATTATAGGTTGCACCAACGTTTATAGATACAGTATCTATAAACGTTGGGTTGCACATCACTTTTTTGTATTATTAAAGCAAGTTAGGAACCTACCTACCTACCGCAAAGTGCGAAGAATGAGGCATTAAAAAGTTCGACTTGTGTTATTTCAAATTATCTTTGTAAGGTGGCGCTAGCATTATGGTAACAGCCTGATTTTGTATTTTCTTAGTTAAATTAGCTATCATTTCTGTGCTTCAGGTACCGAGAACGAAGCCACACTGAGTATTTTTCTGCATTGCAGCAGCGTGCGTCGCAAGAGGATGCAGCGCCGCGACGTATCATAGCGGCTACCTGACAAAGCGAGGAGTGGCGCGACGGCTCATCGGCGTCATCGCTTGCGCCGACGCAGTCTGAGCAGCCGAGCGGACTGAGACCCCCGCGCAGCTTCCCTTCAGATTGCGTAACCTTTGAACCCGCCGTTACATTCACCGTTATTTTTGTCAGGACCAGCCGTTAAGTTCCTGACGCGTATTCGTTCATGAACTGCGGAGCGCCAGACTGCCTTCCACATCTTCTTTGCTCACGTAAGTAATCACTGCCACTTTGACACCTGTCGTGTTTAATTATTTACGGTTTTCAGGCGGGAATTTTAGGTGGAAGTTTTAGGCGGTAATGAGGTTTTGCAATGATAGCGCCTTGATTTTAACTGGGATCTCTAATATTGTTTAAGAGGCATGTTTACGTCTGCGTACGTTTCTTTTATTGTGTGCGTATTCAGCTTTGGCAAAGCTGTCTAAAATTACCTCTGTGACGTTTCGTTGACCATTGATCGTTAGGATGACGATGACATTCCCGTTTGGCGCAGAAGGATGAGACGTGCTACGATCTTCGCGTAGCCGCAGCATTCTTCCGTCAACGCTCTTGCGCGAGATCACTCGTGTGTTTTCCGAGCGTGAAAGATGCCCGCGAATACACGCAAAACTGCCGAACGACTGGCCGCTCGAGGCAGTTTGCGTGTATTGGCAGGCATCTTTCACCCTTGGAAAAACACTTTATGTAGCTAATATTGAGAAACAGAAAGCGGTATCAGGGGTTTCTCATGTTGCTTTACAATCTTCTCATTGACACTTTTCATCTAACTATAGTAATTGAGAAGTTAATTAATTAATTAGAACTAATTATCTAACTAGGCGGAATGCGAAAAATAATCTGAGTATCTCCAACATTACCTTGGTTCTGTCCTGGTACGTGGCACTTGCATATTTTTAAAGTTTGGCTAAAGTTAAATGAAACACTGTATGTAGTGCACTGTTGCCTTGTTTTTTGTAACATAATCCGACAGTGTAGCTATTTACAGTATCTTTTTTTTAGGGTACCTAACATTTTTCGGCTTCAGTCATGCAACAAATAAATTTTAAGGTCGCACTGGCGTTTTCCTTTTGCAAGTCTGTGCAGTAACAAAATTCTGTTAAAAAAAAGAAAACTTCCAATATGCAGTTGTAATAGGCACTGCTGTTACATTATAAACATAGATACTCCGAGTTTATCAGCGTAACAATGAAGAGTTTTTTTGTAACTTACTATGCAGGCGCATACCTACGTGCAAGAGAGAAGGCGCGTGAGGGTGAAGACACCGATCATGTACCCTCTACAGGTGCCGAAAGGGGCAGACGAAAACGCCGCCGCCCAAAGGGCCACCACGAAACTCCTGAACTCCAAGAACCCAGGTAACTGTTATTTCATATTAAAGTCGTACGAATTAAATTTTCAGCGTAACACATGTACAGTCGTATCTGGATAATTCGAACTCGAAGGAGCCCGAAAGTTTGTTCGAATTAAAGGAAGGACTTATTTCTGAAGTCTTCGTGCGCCACAGCACGACGTACGAACTGAGTCGTTATATATCGCGGCGCGCAAGCAGATGGCGAGTAGGGGCCACGAGACGCCCACGTCGGCCAACGCTCGCAGAAAACGCTGCTGTAGGGAGCGGGCGGCGCCAGCACGGCGGCGCCGGGCGCGCGCAGACACGTCGAAGGTGAGGGAGGAGGGCGTCAGGGAAGCGGACTTGGCTTCAGCAGAGGTGACCCCGTCGCTTCGGTGGCTCCCCTCACTCTCCCTCTCAACTCCCTCGTACCTCCCCCACCTTCGACTGTCTCCGTGCGCGCCAGCCGCCGGCCCGGCGCCAGCTTAACCCTCTCCCTTTCTTTTCCTGCCGTTGAAGCGAGCGTTGGCCGGTTGTGAGCAGTTTCGTTGGCCGGACTGGGCCTCCGTCGTTGCTTCCCTCTGCGTCGCAGCCGCAGCGTTGAGACATTGACTCGAACACGCGTGTTACGGAGCGACGACGTAACGGTAGAGTGACCTAGAATATAGTAACGGCGACCTTGCCATTTGAGAGAGAGAAATTTACGCCGCGGTTCTTTTGCTTTTATTGCGATAGAAATTATATGGGCACTCCAAGCGCATTTTTGCCGCCGTCGTCGTCGCCGTGATATTCCGTATAAAGTGCAACGGCCATGAAATCGTCGCCGCGCGCCATGTGTGGGTTTTATTGTGTGGGCTCATTTCGGTGTAAGCAATAAATTGCATATGCAAGCACTCTAGATCGTAATTGATTTATAAACTGCACGAGCTTAACCTTTAACCCATTGCATAACTATAAATGTCACCAAGGTCAAAGTTAGTGAAACTGGGTGGAAAATTACGGCTTATGTTTCCACCTTGTGTGTGGATGACTCACTGTTTTTGTAAAAACAATTCTTTACAAGTGCTTGGCAATGTTATTGTGTGGAGGTTTTCAAACAGGCAAGTCATAGGCGTGCAACATTTTAATGGTTTAATTACAAGCGACTGAAGTTCTTACTGTATATGCTTGAAGCAGCCGTGCTGCAAATAGTCGCTGTTACTCAAGGTTGCACTCGTCTGCTGTCTTTTATTTTTTAAGGAATCGCAATATATTTGCTCAATTTGAAGTATGCGATGTGTTTGATAGACTGGTGTTTAGGTATATGCGCAAGCCTGCGCCATTTCTGAATTGGCTATGTGATCTGTGGCAAATAAACTTGGGGTGGTGTAACAATGCTGTCACACTGAAGCTGTGCCTTTGCAGAGCCGCACTTACCTCTTTTCCCGTACAACATTACCAGAAATGCATTATCTATTCCTTTCTTTGAATGCTAATTGGCACCTACTTCGCACATGTTTAGGAGGCTGCTGTCATCTACCAGTCGCCAACTAGTCAAGACAACAGCCTCCTGAAAGCTAGCAAAATAGCCGACACTTACACTGGTTGGCGATTGTACATGCAACACCTTCAGTTAGATGTAAAGTATGTCTTCAAGGCAACAGAAGGGAATTTCACTTGTGATCGGTTAATGTTAGAACCATGTTAATGAAGGTGGAATGCTCGAAAACTGTGTGATTGTACTAATATATTGTCGTGCTGCCCATTGCCAAGATATATTGCAGTGCTTATACTGCCAATGCATTGAAAAACTATACGTTCACTAAGTGTGCTTCAATTACCATACGTTTTACACATGCCTAATGTTTTTGCAGTAAGGAATACCTGCTGAATTAAGGAGCTACAGCCCAGCAGCCTGTTCGAAACCAGGTTTATCAAGGTCGATACCTGCAATGGACGTTACTCGGAGGCACTCATATTTAATGTTGATTGCTAGCTTGGCTAGTCGTGTTTACTTTTTGCAATAAAAAAATGTTATTGCTGTATGTGTTTCGTGTATTGCACAAGCGCAAACCTGCATGCCGCAGGCCGGCGAAACGCCACAGGGGCATGGGGAGAGGGAAGGAAAGGGAGACGAGGGGGGCGCTAGAGGGGATGGTGAAAGAAAACGGATGTCAAAATCCTGATTGTAGCAGGATTCAATCTGTATTTTTTAAGTGCTTCTAATGGTCTTAGAAAATCCCATTTCAAGACAGGATTTTTCGAAACTACTTTAAGCAGGATTCTAGAACTTCTTGCAATAGTCATATCCGCCGGACATTAGCAACGATATACGACCGTTTATCACCTTCTAAACGGACTGCACGGATTTTTTAGTGCGTCTTTCAGACGTTCATTTAGTCTTGGCGAATCGGTATGGAAGCAGTTTTCTATCGCTTTTGTGCTAGCTAGGTTACCTTTCTTGTGACACAAAAGTCCAACACAACATGAAAAATATGTTAGGTTTGGGGATTTTACGTGTCAAAAGCACGATATGTGATAGTGAGGCACGATGTGGTGAGGGACACCGGAATATTTTCATCACCGAGATTTTTTTTTGACAACCAATTGCAAGCTACGCTGCAGCATTTGCATTGCACCCCCGTCGACATGCGGCCGCCTTGGCCGGGATTTGATCCCGTGAACTCAGCATCAGCAGCGCCACGCCAAATCCCCTATGCCAACACGTCGGGTAAAAATGTTTTATTTTTGCCCAAGTGATTGTAAAAATAGTAGCGTTGCTCTTCTTAATGAAAGCAAACTAGGAGCCGTGTCCTCTTGTCCACATGCTCTGCACTTATCGTTACTGTGACACTTAAGCAAGGACTAGACTGTCTTCGTCCGTATACTCACGTTCCTCGCAAGTGTGACGCCATATATTGCAACTATGCTTCACGTTTGGCAATGGGACGTAAACGCACCTTTGTGGAGATATTAAAAAAATACAAGACAGAAAGGCTTCGCAAATTTTGGGTATATTGCTACCGCTTTCTTTCGTTGCACAAGTAATGCTAATACCATTCTTTGCAAACACTTCAAGGTATTATCCGTGCCATAGGTAATGTTAGTAAAATTCTTTAAAGAAAACCATGCTAAAAAACTGAGTGGAATATGCAATTGTAAGGGCTAGGCTGCCCATTGTCTTTTCATTCTTTGATTTCAGTCAGCTTGGACAACGGTAGGTGGGACGCAATATGTAAAGCAGCGTTAAAGATGAAAGACAACAACCAAAAAACGACAACACAAGTGGTTACAAAAAGCTGACGTTTTTTTTTTTTTTTTGAGGAACACATCAGATAAGAAAAACACGTGGCCAAAAAACACGTAAGAACAATACCCCAAAGTTAGTGAAGCTGTGCTTTTAGATCGTTTATTTCTGTCTTCTCTGAAGAAATTACAGGCTTGGATACATATTGTTCACCGGCTTTTTGGGTTAAGAATGCTTCTTCGAGTGTACGTGCCTTCTTGTCTTTATGCCATGCCCTCACCTTTGCATCGAAGAACAGTGGAGTGCATTCGAACTCCCAGCAGTCCAGAGCCAAATTGGAGAATGGCCCGTCAGTGAAGTTTGGTGGTGCATGAGGTGTCATTCCACGCCATACGTGATTTTCAATAACTGTGCCCCTCTGCTATGTTTAAAAATTTTCGGCATTTAGTAAGCAAAAGAAATTTCTTTAAACAGGTAGTGACCCCAAAAATTGTGTCTGCTGGAGCACTATTCTAAATTTAACTTGCAATGCAAATGATTGTTCATAAAAAATGAAAAAAAATGAAGCTCACGGCAGAAAAAGCGGACATGTCTTCTCAATGAATTAGAATAACTGTCCTTTACTACGCACTCTCATTTTTCGGGCATTACTTTAGTATTGGAGTAATAATAATGGTGACAAAAAGGCCAATTTGCAGCGTTCTTAAGATAGCCTTTTCGGCCCACAATCTTTTTCTTAACATTTCTGTGTGGTATTGCGTCTAAATAATTCATTCAGATATTTTGGCTAGCAATAACCGACAAATGCGTGATAAAACTGCGTTTTAAGTTGAGAAAATTACACTGTGGCAAGTTTTCAGCTGCATAATATTGACACAATGATGTGGGGCTCCCGCACCGCGGGATGGCGCGCGCAAAGGTCGGCGCCATGATAGACGACGAAGCGCGTAGGCTGCACGCTCTTTTTCCTGGTCCGCCATTAAAGAGAAGCGTCTGTTCTTTCAAGTCTCCGTCTACGATCTACGTTAGATTTTTCTGGTGGAGGTGCGGGGTACATGCTACCGCTTCCAGATAGAACCCCGTCTACAAGCCCAGTACGAAGTCCGGTCGAGCTGCCTCCTGTTCACGTACGGAGAAGCCGTCGACTTCAAGGACTGCCACCTGAGTACGAGCCTCTACCCAACATAGTCAGAAGGATGAGCACATCAGGTCCATCTTCTTCCTCAACCGCACCGACCGCGGTCGTCCTTAACCAGCCGCTAATCCCCACATCCTTCCATGGGGACCCCTTCGAGGATGTTGAGGACTGGCTCGATCACTTCGAGCGCGTCGCAGAATTCAACGGCTGGACACCGGAGCGCAAGCTACGCAATGCCTACTTTGCCCTCGAGGACTATGCGCGGACATGGTTTGAGAACCGTGAGGCGGTCTTATCAACATGGGACGAATTCCGACGGCAACTAATCAGCACATATGCCAGCCCCGGTCGCAAGGAGCGAGCTGAATCTGCAATTCAGGCGAGAGTACAGCGGCCGAACGAAAGCGTCGCAATGTTTGTCGAAGATATGTGCCAACTTTTCCGACGCGCGGATCCGTCCATGCCGGAAGAAAAGAAGCTAAGGCACTTGATGCGCGGTGTCAAGCAAGAGTTATTCGGTGGCCTAATACGCAATCCACCAAAGACTGTTGCAGAGTTTCTCGCGGAAGCCATATCAATGGAAAAGGCACTGCAGCAGCGAACAAGGCTGTACAACCACGACGTGTCGACCCTATCGCGTGACCCTCTCGCTATACCGTGTGACAATACCGACGCCTTGCGGGAGCTCATTAGGCTTGTTGTTCGAGAAGAGCTCCAAAAGCTTCAGGTGGCTCCGGCATCGGTACCGCGACTCGCTCTGGCTGAGGTCTTCCGGGAGGAAATCAGGCAGGCAGTCCAAGTCTCCGAGCTAAGCGAGACACCACAGCCCGAGACACGGCAGCCACAGCCTCGCATGTCGTATGCGGAAGTTGCGCGAAGTTCGTTGTCCCCGACTTTTCACGGTATGAGCGACGTCCCGGACTTTCATGGTGTGCGCGCCGTGGAACAAGCAACTGGCGACTTCAGGCCTCGCCGCACGCCATTCATGGCTGAAGCACGACCACCCCGCAAGAGCGACGTATGGCGCACTGCAGACCGGAGGCCCTTCTATTTTCATTGCGGTGAAGCCGATCACCTCTACAGGGCATGTCCTTACCGCCGAGCTGGGCTCCGTGGATTTTCATTGAATGCGCCGTGCCCGCGCAATGGCGAACGCCCCCTGGAGATTGAAGCCTACCTCGCGGACGCCAGGACCTCGTTTGCCCCACGATTACGTGACACCCGGTCACCGTCACCCGCCCGACACAGGTCTTCCAGCCCCCTCTTCACGCCGAGTGCAACAAGGCGTCGCTCACCCAGCCCTGCTTCCCGGGAAAACTGAGTCCAGCGACCTGCGGAGGTGAGGTCGCTGATGTTGCGAACGCTTAAGATCCTCCACTACGACGACCGCGATATGACGCAATTGAGACGCAGAGAAATCAGTGCAGTTCGGTGTCAGTATCTTGCGACGTACCAGTTACCATAGATGACCACGAAGTCACGGCGTTGATCGACACGGGTGCGGATACGTCTGTTATGAGCCAGAATCTCGCGCGTATACTGAACAAAGTTTCGACGCAATGGGCCGCAACTCAGATTCGTACTGCAGGAGGGCACCTCATAACTCCAATGGGCCGGTGCACGGCACGAGTCAACATTCGCGGTTTCACGTACATCGGCGACTTCGTCATTCTTCCTGAATGTTCAAAGGACCTTATACTCGGCATGGATTTCCTTCAGGCGAACGGTGCCATCATCGACCTGCAAGAGTCTAGAGTCAGCTTTGCTACTACACAAGCCATAGCGAACAGTAATGACACCGACCGTGACATCGCGCTTCACGTTGCCGACGATCACGTCACGTTGCCACCCAAGAGCAGCGTGCTTACCCTTGTCCGATGCGACATGGAGGACGACGCCGAAGGAATTGCTGAGGCAAACATCCCCCTGCTTCTTGAACGCCACATTTGCATAGCTAGAGGGCTTCTTCAGGTGCGAAACAGATGTTCAGTCGTGTTGCTAACAAACTTTAGCAACGAGTATCGGCATGTACCACGAGGAACGACAGTCGCATTTCTTCACGAAATCATTGATGTTACTGACATTGGTACAATGGAAATCGCATCGTCTCAACAATCTGAGTTACCCAGCCTAAAAGAAAGGATTCACGTTAACGCTGCTCTGCCAGACCATCAGAAAGACCGTCTACTGAGTCTCGTGAATGAACTTGCCGAGTGTTTTTCAACGTCGTCCAAAGTACGGCGCACGTCCATCACAAAGCACCGCATTATTACGTACGAATCCACACGTCCTGTTCGCCAGCATCCTTACAGAGTATCGCCAGTGGAAAGGGAAGCGATCAAGCAGCAGGTGAAAGAGATGCTCCAAGACGACGTGATACAACCGTCCACAAGTCCGTGGGCCTCCCCTGTAGTGTTAGTCAGAAAGAAAGACAACACACTACGTTTCTGTGTAGATTACAGAAAGTTGAACCGTGTCACCAAGCGCGATGTTTATCAATTGCCACGCATCGACGACGCATTGGATCGTCTACAACATGCCAAGTTTTTTTCTTCGTTGGATCTTAAATCCGGGTATTGGCAAATCGAAGTTGATGAACAGGATCGTGAAAAAACAGCGTTTGTGACACCTGACGGGCTTTATGAGTTCAAAGTTCTCCCCTTCGGTCTCTGTTCCGCACCTGCCACCTTTCAGCGGATGATGGCTACCGTGCTTGCTGAACTCAAATGGCAAACCTGCCTCGTGTACTTGGATGACGTCGTCGTGTTTTCGAGCACGTTTGACGAACATCTCGCACGACTCGAGAGCGTCCTCGCTGCGATCCGTACTGCCGACCTCACCATCAATCCTGAGAAATGCTACTTCGGGTTCCAAGAGCTCAAATTTCTTGGCCATGTCGTTGGTCCTAAAGGTGTCCGACCAGACCCCGACAAGTTAGCTGCCGTCGCCGAGTTTTCACCACCAACAGACAAGAAGGCTGTCCAACGCTTCCTTGGTTTGTGCGCCTATTATAGACGCTACGTCGAGGGATTCTCGAGAATCGCTGAACCTCTGACACGACTTACACGCGATGATGTGCCTTTCATTTGGGCGGACGAGCAGCAGCAGTCGTTCAATGAACTGCGCGAGCGTTTGCAAGCTGCCCCAATACTTGCTCATTTCGACGAAAACGCAGAAACAGAAATCCATACTGACGCCAGCAATGCGGGTCTCGGTGCCGTTCTTGTGCAATAGCAAGATGGTGCGGAACGCACCATTGCTTATGCAAGCCGCAGTCTCACCAAGGCTGGGAAAAACTACTCAACCACTGAAAAAGAATGCTTAGCGGTTGTGTGGGCAATTAGTAAATTCCGACCCTACTTGTACGGTAGACCCTTTAAGGCTGTCAGCGATCACCACGCCCTGTGCTGGCTTGCCAACCTCAAGGATCCTTCAGGCCGACTAGTCCGTTGGAGCCTACGCTTACAAGAGTACGACATAACCATTGTCTACCGATCTGGAAGAAAGCACAGTGACGCTGACTGTTTGTCACGCGCACCGCTCCCTACGACATCATCGGACCCTGACTATGACTTGCCATTTGTCGGCATTGTCGACGCCGTAAAGATGGCTGAGCACCAGTGCGCTGACCCTGAGCTGCTGCCGCTTATCGAGCACCTTCAAGGAGTTGAAGGTGTTTTACCACGCTCGCTCTTGCACGGCTTATCATCGTACTGTTTGCGCAACAACGTCCTTTACAGGAAAGACTGCGGAATCGGTCCAAATACGTACCTCCTTGTCGTGCCGTCGGCGCTGCGCCAAGACATTTTGCAAGCCTGCCATGATGAGCCATGCGCGGGACACCTGGGATTCACTAAGACATTAGCAAGGATACGACAAAAGTATTACTGGCCCCGGCTTTTTTCTTCTGTGCAACGGTACGTAAAGACCTGCCGCGATTGTCAGCGTCGCAAGAAACCGTCCTTTAAACCGGCTGGCTTTCTCCACCCTGTGGACCCTCCCCAAGCACCGTTCCAACAAATAGGAATGGATCTACTTGGGCCATTCCCAGTGACCTCTACGCGCAACAGATGGATAGTCGTCGCTACCGACCACTTAACCCGGTATGCCGAAACCGAAGCTATTCCGCAAGCCAACTCGTATGAAGTGGCCAAGTTCTTCGTCCACCACATCGTCCTACGACATGGTGCACCGTCTGTTCTCATCACGGATCGCGGTACAGCATTTACAGATGAATTTATGCAGGACGTTCTCCAGCTGACCCATACTTCTCACCGCAAGAGCACTGCCTATCACCCTCAAACCAATGGATTAACGGAACGTCTGAACAGAACGCTGGCTGATATGCTCTCCATGTATGTCGACGTAGAGCACAAGATGTGGGACGAGATTTTACCCTATGTGACCTTTGCGTATAATACTGCTGTACAGGAGACTACACAGTTTACGCCGTTCGAACTTGTATACGGGCGCCGCGTCACCTCAACACTGGACGCCATGCTACCTGTGTCTGATAATAGCCCGACCAGCGACAACGTGGAAGAGTTTGTGCAAAGAGCCGAAGAAGCTCGCCAGCTTGCTCGGCATCGTATCCGGAGCCAACAACGTACCGACACCCTTCGATACAACCAGGGTCGACGCGACGTCCATTACAATACCGGCGACTGCGTGTGGGTCTGGACGCCCATCCGTCGCCGTGGACTCTCAGAAAAGTTGCTCCGCCGGTATTTCGGTCCCTACAAGGTTACAATATGCATTAAAGTGGTTCATCTAAAGTATGAAATGTTTGTTTCATAGTGCGAAACCTAAGAATTTGTTTTAGAAGTTTATTCGGAGTAATTGATGTTATATGCGAAAAATATATTTTTGAAATTTGGTTGCTGTTCTATTCTGGGCTGTTGAACACAAGTATGTCTCCTCTGTAATTCCCATTGCAGACGGCGCAACAACTAAGTTCAGCTTTTGGAGGGCCGGCAGCCGTGTGTTTTGCGACGTCGTGGAGAACTGATATGCAGAATATTGACGGCTCATAGTCATAATGTGATATACGCCCGTGAGAACACTAAGCGTTCGGGCTCGTTCCAAACTGCAATGCGCACCGGGGCCTCCTACAGGCTTACACTAATGGCTCCGTGACAAGTTCAGCTGCAGCGTATGCGATTCCAACAAGATCGATTAATGTAGAGCTCAGTCACCCTACCTGATAATGTAGCTTAGTAACCCTGCCTTATAACTCCTCGTACACTGTTGGACCATTCTACAGACCACCGCGTTCAAATTTAAAACCGTTAGAATCTTTGTATGATATTGTTTCGGAGGCATCCCGGCAGCCTATTTTGCTTGTGGGTGATCTTAACTTACCTGACTTGGAATGGCCAGAAGGTGATTGTGTATGCAAAGTTGACAGCCGTATTAACTTAGAAATGAAAAAAAGACATTGTAAACACCTTCGGGCTATTACAGTATGTCAATGCTCCAACTCGGAATAGTAACATTCTGGACCTTTTGTTCTGCAGCTCACCTACGCTTATTAGCTCGGTTCATATAATAACAGGCATAAGCGATCACCACGCTGTCATTGCAAACAGTAAAACAGATATTAACCGATCAGCGTCACCCACATCAAGGAGAGCTTTTTTCTTCGAAAAAGGTGATTATTCTAGTATCTCTCAGGAGCTCCTCGATCACTTGCCGGTTTTTTAATGTCTTGCTGAGGATTACGACATCCATGATTTAAGGCGCGTATTTAAAGATAAAATGGTTGATCTTACGGACAAGTATGTTCCAAGCATATATTCCACGAGACTCAAAAAACGTAAGAAACCCTGGGTAAATTCGCGTATTCTCATAATAATTAAAAAAGAAACAGACCAATTAATAGAAACAAAAACAACTTAAAGTATGAATCCCAAAAATAAGTTGTCTGAAATAACACAGGAGTATAAGTTTGCTATAAAATAATACGAAGGAAGAGTACTTTAAGACACACAACGACAGAATGAAATCTAATCCTAAACATTTTTTGAGGTTTTTGAAAGGATGCGGATTAAATTTTGTAGGAATAAATGAAATTGTTTGTGATGAACAAGTAATTACAGACCATACCGAAAAGACAACGTGTTTGAATACATATTTTCAATCTGTCTCCTTACCTAACTGCAACCATAGCTCTACACCACATGCAAGCACACTTCCTTTAATGGAACAAGTTGAATTAAGCGTTAGAGGCATCGAGGCACTCCTAAAGGTCGTCGATGAAACCAAAGCAAACGTTCCGGATGGTATATCTCGACGTATACTGTGCTACACCAACCTCGATGTACCTTTATCTAACCTATGTGAAATCGCTATCCACAGGGCTCTTACCTAATGATTGGAAAACCGCTCAAGTTGTACCTATTCATAAAGGGGGTTGGAAAGGAGATGTCGCGAATTACAGGCCTATCTCACTAGGAATAAGGATTATAAACAGGGATAAGGTGCCTCAGAAAGGCAGGCCAACGTTTCGATAGGAGGACCTATCTTCGTCAAATGCGGCCTCGACATCCTCGGCGGGTTAGTTTTAAAGGGGTAATGAAGTGAAGTCACGTCGATGTCGGCTGTGGCTGGCTGCAAAGGGAGACTGAAAAGAAAATGACCGCTGGCGCTTGACTGTCTGGTGCGGTTTCTTAGACGAGGGGACAAGAGCGGGAGAGCGAGAAAGCGGCAAAAAAAGAAGAAGAAGAAGGAATAAAGAAAGAACGAAAAAAAGAAGACATAAGAGGGGGTTAGGGGAGCGAGAGGCGAGTGATCGTTCCGAGGTGTCGTGGGCGGCGTCCGTTGGGGGTCCCTGAAGAGCCGGTCAGCCGGTCAGTGTGCAAGTAACAACAATACGAGTTGAAAGCATGACTTGAGGAGCGTAGCATCAATGCTTCGGGTAATTTTGAAGGTGTTAAGATGGCGACACAGCGTCTGGAAAGGGGGGAGGGGGGGGTTGTGGTTGACAAGGAGTAGCTCGGTCCGTCAAGGGACGCTACCTCAGTAGTTCACCGTAGGCGTCGTCACGGCGGTATACAGAAGTGGCGGGACCCTGTGTGGTCGAGGCGCCGATAAAGGTATCCTGGCGTCTGGGACTTTGGAATGTGTCGGTGTGGATCTTTAAAAGGAAGAGGACGCAGAGAATAAAAAACAAAGAAAAACGGCATAGGAGGGCGACAGCGGAAAAAAATGTAATTTGAAATAATAACACTGAGGGGACAGGTGTACCTGGAAAAGCGCTCGTATGGTTGATCTATGCGTAAAATCATGGGAGAGGATAGTAAATTGATTGGTAGGGGATATGAAGTTAAGAACTGGAAATGGAAGAATAGGTGAGATTGAGCATCGAGATTAGCTGGAGGTTTAATTTGTTTTGTGCCTTTGTTAATGGTATAACAATTTAAGGTTTATGTTACTGCTTTTAGCGATTCTAAGTTGCCACGTGATAAATTGATGCCCGTCGGGTGCAGGCATTTAAACTTGTGTATGAGGTATGACTCGGTATATTTTCTCTCGCGAGGTGAACGAAAATTTGTTTGTAGTATATAGTCTTGCTTCATCGAATATATGGCCGTGCTCATTGAAGTGGCTGGCTACTGCTTTAGGTAAATTGTGTTTTGTATCTGCGCGATGGCCGTTGAGTCTCGTGTGCATTTCTTGTCCAGTCTCACCTATGTATTGCTTGTTACAAGCGGCACATTCTAGACAGTAGACTACGTTGCTTGACGTGCAGGTGAAATTCTAAGTTACCTTGTGAATGTAATCTGACGCTGTACTTTTTACTTTAGTAGTATATTGAATATGTTTGCATATGGAACACCTGGAGTGGCCACAGGGACCCGATGTTGGCTTCGTCTTTGTCCTTAGTTTTGAACGCCAATAGCTCGGCATACGCTGATGTGACGTCAGGTGTCCCACGAGGCTCAGTCTTAGAGCCACTTTTGTTTTTACTTTATATAAACGATATTTCTGTTGGTATCTCCTCATGTATATGGCTGTTTGCCGATGATTGTGTTGTTTATATGAAAATTAGGAGTGAACAAGATGCTGCCATGTTACAGTTAGACTTAGAATGTATTAATACTTGGTGTTCCACGTGGAAGATGAATTTGAATTTAAAAAAGTGTGTTCATGTATGTTTTACAGGAAAGAAGGAACGGATTGTAAGTCTTTACCAGATAAATAATACCCTGATAAAAAACGAACCTATACACAAGTATCTAGGTGTGACGTTATCATCTGACTTCTCATGGTCTGCTCATGGTCTGCTCATGTGGATGACGTCAGTGTAAAAGCTGGTAGGGCACTCAATTTTATTCAGAGGAACTTGAAATGCTCGCAGCCGAACCTAAAGAAAACTGCTTACTTAACATGTGTAAGATGGATTTTAGAATACGCCTGCGCCGTCTGGGACCCGGCGCAAAAAAACTTGATTGATAAACTGGAAAGAATTCAAAACCGAGCTGCTACGTTCGTCCTGGGGCGATATGGGCGGAGAGAAAGTTGTACTCAAATGAAACACGAATTTAATTGGGAACTGCTTTCCTCTCGGCGGAAAAAGTTGAGACTAAAGTTTTTACACCTCTTATTTAACAATAAGACTGGAATTAGCAGTGAAAGCTACTTAAACAATCACATTATATTTCTAGGCGTAATGACCATTCTCTTAAAATCCGCGGGTACCGTGCCAGGACATACTTTCTTGCGGATTCCTGTTTTGTCAAAACTATTGTGGAGTGGAATCAGCTGTGTGAAGAGCAAGTGTGCTGTACGAATGAAGATTTGTTTTTTTCCCTCCTGTGACTCCCCTTCTATAACGCGTTCGGGCAATGCGGGGTAATTCTTGAATAAAGAATAAAGAAAAAAATACTTCACATGTAACATAAATGATAGCTGATGAACATGTAGCTCTACCAGCGGCTTTTCATATCATTCATGTGGAGCAACCCCATCCATGGACCATCTCCTATGGTTCCAAGGAAGCCCTCCAGAATTTTCTCAGAACAATGCTTCAAGGATTACATGACCATTTCCGTCGCAGAGATCAAACAATTCCACCATCGAGTAGTTGACGAAGCGCACGATATTTCAGTAGTTACATCGGACTGATCAAGTGGGTGCAGCTGCCCGATGTGCCACAAGACAGCGTCCACTGCATTTCCATTACTCCTTCGAGAGCCGCGAAGTGAAAAAACCGCTACCGCTGGCGCGTAACCTAACAATGGATCAAAGGAATTAAACCAAGTTTACAAGCCATGAAGCCTTATTTACAGCTGCGTATTCTGTCAGACCTCCCACGCCTTCACTGCACCCTTCTAGGCCGCCTGTGGCTTGGACTAGCATTTTAAAATTCATTTTCCTTTATGATCCGAATCACCAATAGGCCACTTTGAACATCTGCGGGCTCAGCGAAATGATCGCGCACCTTCTTGGAAAGTGCCCTGGGTTTAACCCGCAAAGTGCAGCCCTCTCACGCATGCTAAACCAACTCGACAAGACACCACTCACGAATATTTAAATTGTTTCAAACTGACCTGTACGAACATCAGCACGAGCCGCTATGACAGAGCTGCTGCGTCAGTTAAGAGACACCGCACTGTGTGACAAGTTTGCACACCGGATACAGTTTGTTGATACCGTAGTGTGAAAGCAACACTGCATTATGACTATGCAAGAGATGTCCGATGCATATTGTCACCCTCTGGCTGTAGGAACCATGTGCGCTGAAAACATTGAAACTATATGCGGTCACCACTATGAGTAATTCGTAAAGAAGTGTGTGCTGAAAGGATCTAAATAGTCTTCAAATTCATCGCACGCCAAAAGCTACCAAGGATCCTGAGCGATTAGCACTGCTCTTGCTAACCTCCATCCTAACCTTGGTCTTATTCCGGTAGATCTAAACTGCCAGTATTGCAAAATACTACCATCGGTGAGCCCAAGGATCTTGTGAACACTTGGCTCAGGTGGTAAGCATCCTGCCTGACGACAGGGAGTCGCAAGAAATTGGAGGCATTAACGAAGGTCTTGGAGTAATTAATGAACGTCATCTTAAGAAAAAACGGTGGCATTGCGACCCGAGGACCCTATGTAAAAAATCCCTGTGGCCCGCATTAGTCCGCTGAGTTAAAAATGATCACTTCCGAATTGGCACTCAAAAGTGCGATCTCACAGAAGTTGGTGATGACATTATTATGAGTACTACATATCATAATGAACGCTATAAAATGCAAATTTCAACATGAGAATAATCGAGGAAGAAAAATAAGGCTCATGACACTGGCGCCTATGTTCTAGCGCTGAAGAAAGGCGCTTCAGTGCGTTTTTGTGTCGATTACCGTGCCCAGAACAAAATCACGCGCAAGGATGTTTACCTTATGTCATGGATCGACGGCGCGATAGATTCTTTACACGGTGCCGAATATTTTTCTAGTCTTCATCTTAGATCCGGCTACTGGCAAATACCTGTGTCGGAGTCTGACAAGGAGAAAACCGCTGTTTACCCCCCAGGTGGGCTATACGAGTTTAATGTCATGCCCTTTGGATTCTGGTATGCGCCTGCCACGTTCGAACGCATGATAGATAATATCCTGCGCGGTTTAAAATGTAAGACCTGTTTTTGCTATCTCGACGACATCGTAGTGTTTCAACTACGTTCCCAGAACACCTGCAGCATCTTGAACAAGTGCTAACCTGCCTCGCAAACGCTGGCATACAGCTCAACACAAAAAAAATGTACTTTCACAGGCAAGACTATCAAAATTCTGGGGCACTTAGCAAAGAAGGCATTCGACCGGACCCTGGGAAACTTTCCGCCGTCCTTGAGTTTCCTCGTCCTCTCCGCCAAAAAGCTCTGCGCTGTTTTCTCGGAATGGCTTTGCACTTCCGACGCTTCATACGCAACTTCGCTGCGCTTACATGTGTCTCCGCTCCAACAAGTCCTCTCAAATAACGCGCCCTTCGTTTGGTCCGCCGAAGGTGAAAGTGCCTTTTTGACGCTCAAGCAGGCCCTGACGTCGGACCCGGTAATGTGCCACTTTGACCAAAGTGCAGCTACTATCATTCACACTGACGTCCGCAGTCATGGTCTCGGTGCTGTTCTCCTGCAACGTGACACCACCTTACGGGAACGAGTCGTTGCTTACGCCAGTCGGACGCTGACTGCTGCCGAGAAAAATTGCACCCTCACCCAACCAGAGTGCCTTGCTGTTGTTTGGGCAGTGCAACATTTTCAGCCATACCTCCACGGCCACCACTTTACAGTCGTCACCGACTATAACGCACTGTGCTGGCTATGGTCGCTAAAGAAACTATCGGGTCGCCTTGGTCGCTGGGTGATAGGTATCCGGATTTCGATGTTACCTACAGGCCTGGAGAAAGTCTTCAAGATGCAGATCATTTAGCTCGTTGCCCTTTGCAGAGCAATAATGACTCAGCATCGTCTAATTGTTTTGATGTACAACCCGAGCCCACTTTATCACCCTTGTCCGTCTCATAGTTCGACTGGCTGAAACCTAATCACCAATCTGTCTTTGTTTCCCACCAACCTGCCGACCCATACTGCCCGAGAATTCTCGACCGCATGCCAGATTCTGCTTCACCTGCGAACGCCCGACTCCGTCGACAACCTATATATCCCTTACAAAAAAAATTGTTGAAAAGTTGTTGAAAAGTCATTGGTCAATGTCAACAAATAGCATTGAAAGCACATTGAGGCTTTGTTGAAACATTATTGAGGAAATTGTTGACAGGTGTTGAAAATTGGCCCGCGACATTTTGTTGAAACATCATTGGGTCGTTTCAATTTGAGAAGTCATTGATGGATTGTTGAAACCTTGTTGAATTCCAATATTGAAAGCCCATTGAAGAACTGTTGAAGATGTGTTGAATGTCAATATTGAAAATCTGTTGAGACATTGTTGAAATATGTTGAATGCCAATATTGAAACCTTATTGACATAATGTTGGAACTGTGTTGAATGGCAATATTAAAACCCCATTGAAATATTATTGAAACAGTATTGAATATCAATATTGAAACCCCAATGAGATATTATTGAAGCATTGTTGAACATCAATATTGAAACCCCATTGAAGTATTATTGGATGAGCATTAAACATCAATATTGCTTGATGGAGGCAAAAGTTGCTACATATCAGAAACAGGACACAAGAGGAAGAACACAGACAACACACACGTTAAGCACCAAACATGTGTGTTGTCTGTGTTCTTCCTCTTGTGTCCTGTTTCTGATGCACTACGCCTTTTGCCTCCATTATATTATACCAACAAGCCCAACGTGCAATGTTAGTCAATAATGCAACACCATTTAAATATTATTAGAGCAGTGTTGAACGTCACTATTGAAATCACTTGAGAGCCCACTGAAATATGCTGTTTGGTGAATAGTGTTGAAAACTGCATTAGACTTTTCTTTAAATACCGCTGAGCTACGTTGAGTCTCATGGCATTACCACTGATGCCATCCATATTGATGTGGTCCTTGCATACTAGAGGACAGGGGCAAACTTAAATTCAGGCACTTCTGTATTGAAGACCTGGGTCACCTAGGGATCAAAACCAATTTTAGATATAGCCTGTTATAAAACATATTATAGAGCTGCTAGCAGAACCATTAAGCCAGTTTTTGAATTGGCTTAACACACAAAATCAATACTCCTTCACAAAATCAACAGCTCAAAATTGATGTGGACAAAAAGCATTTTTTTCTAGATGAATTGTTTATTGAAGCCAAACATTTGTTAACTGTACAGCCATGTGTGCCTTGAGATCAAAAAATTCCTAACGCAATCTACAAACTGCCAGCAGCTTGATACAATAACGAAATTGAATACTGAGAGATGTAAAATTTGCGTGGCCCTAAAGTAAAACATTCATCAAAATTGAAATAAATAGAAAATAAATATTATACAAGCATTACAGTAAATACCATTTAAAATGTACTTGATTTCTCTATTTGGTAGCCAGTAACTTAATAATTATGGCACAATCTGCATGAGCCCACTGAGACTCTTATTTATTGGTTAAATGGTGTGCCCATTTTACTAAACGTTATCTACCTCTGAAACGACATGGTAATTACAATAACTTGTGCCATGGCAGCAGTTTCTTGTGCTGCACTGCTTGTTGCAGGATTCAGTTGCGTTTTCTGCCATGATTACTAGGTACCTGGGCAGGTCATTACATACCAAGCGATTTATTCACTTTGACTACTTAAGATTTTTATCTGCTACACAGTGGCCATTAGTTACTTGCTGGAAGCCTTAAATGAAACTGGCATGAGGAAATTTTGTTTAATTTTGAGTGCCGCAATACAAGTTAGAATGAAAGAATTTACAAGAAATCAGATTTCATGCATACATGAAAGAAAGCACATCGCTGCCATGCCCGAGAACTGTTGTTGCACTCTGAATTTAAGCAAACTTTAACACTTAATTCTTACTGTTTTGAAATAGCAAAATAAACCATTACTACAAACATATGTTA
>NC_051158.1:62790523-62827968 GCF_013339745.2 Dermacentor silvarum | reverse complement strand
AAAAGTTCAGTGCCAAGAAGCATTTAACGGAGCGAACATAGGTGAAGTCTTCAGTCGGAGTACTTCAAGGAAGACAAGGCCATCATGCTATACAATAGGTACACAAAAGGAAGCTGTCAATTCAAGCAAATTGCTAGGAGAGTTGGAACTACCTGTTTATTTTCAGGCCAACAAACTGGTCAGGTACGAAAATGTCACCGGACCAGGTCAAGACGAGAAGTTTGCTCAAGAAGTATGTGCTGGAGATCATAGGAAGTGCAGTTGGTGCTGTTTACAACATCCTACTGCCCTGCAGCAGCAATTATGTAGGACAAACAGGACGACGACACAAGGACTATCTTAGGAAAACCGCACAGACCCTCGACACAAGATGGGGAAAGCAACGTAGCTATTGATGCTGCTTTGTGCAGTTGTATATCAAGTTTTCAGCAATGAAGAATCCTAATGGCACATGTTCAAAACATACAAAACTCGCAGAATAGCCCCCACATATGCTAGTGTGTATACGCTTAATCTTCTAGACAAATTAAGGTATTTCAGATGAACTGCTAGAGCGTTTCTGAAATGGGCTGGTTGGTGCATGTATAGGAAGGAACTGAATGGTGCCATAGACAGGATAAAGGGAATGTGTTGCTGTGCCCTTCACCTTCACTTCATTCTGCAGTAGTGCTGTTCATTCCTTCAAAATATCATATATTTGGTCATCTGACCACGTGACACAGCTGTGTGCTGAAGCTATATTTTACCTTGTTATGATACCTTCCAATGTCACACGCAAATCCGTCGAGGCATCTTCACCTATTATAGTAAGCTGAGCAGTGGCTAACAGTGAGCTAACTGTGGCTACACTTAGTTACCATGGAGCCCATGCATGACAGTGTTAGAGGTCAGTACGCAGTGTTTTGCATACTCATAGAGGCAAACTAAACGAGAATTTTATTGGTGCATGTTTTATCTGTTGCCTCATATCCCGAATCTGGTGCTATTAGTGTTTTTTGAACACAACTCATGTGCAACCGAGACAAGTATGAAACAATCCCACTTTCAAGTCGACGTCCTTATGCTGAATCAATTGGTTGCCCAGGAAGAACAAACATCATTTATCTTTTGGATGCATCTGCAACAATTATTATATTGTATAGGCATTGTCATTCAACCAACATTTGCGTCAATGTCCATTAGGACTGCATATGCATGACTGATATACGATAGAATGGCACAGCTTACCAGAACAAATAGCACAATGCAAGACTGCTTGCCACTGGTGTTGCAAGCAGGCCCCATGACTGAGAAACACAGACATACTTCACTGGTGCAACAGCTGCAAATGAAATACTGATATCAGTTACTTTCTGACCAGTCATTCAAAGCAAAGCACAAACATTTTATATACAATTACACTATTGCATATAAGCTCGTCACT
Organism: Dermacentor silvarum; assembly: GCF_013339745.2. NCBI lineage: Eukaryota > Metazoa > Arthropoda > Arachnida > Ixodida > Ixodidae > Dermacentor > Dermacentor silvarum. The sequence goes on along the minus strand of NC_051158.1, from coordinate 62,826,545 downwards.
GAGTTACTGTCATTGCTTGAGATAGCTCACAGTATTTTATTAAAGTGCTAATGGCCTCGTTTAACTTTTTGCAAAAAAAACTTTATGAAGCACTTTCTATTAGAAAAAATGAGCTGACAAAAATTTTGCCAGCATAACTTACAACACATGCACGCATTTTAGAATTATTGCAGTGATGCGTGCAAGCTAAAATTAGTCTATGCAACTGGAGACAGTAAGTGTTAACCCTTCAACATCAGTGTTGACATATAGTGTGGTTTGTTTTTACACTGTTAGGAATATATATAACTTTGGAATGTCCGTAATGCACGTTGGCCACCACTATTCTATGTCAAGGTTAAGTTAAAAATTACTTTTCGCATGCATTTGTTTTACAATTACGGCCGCATATGGGCAGAACTTAAGCGGCAATCCTCCCTCCCAGAATACGTGATATGCTGACCTACTGCGTCAGAACGTTAATCGTCAGCCTGGTAGCTGTCAAAAAAAAAACGGAATACAGATTGCCAGGTAGAAAATAATCCGTTTCCTTTGCAATGACTCTAAACGGGTATCACGCGGACAACTTTCAATTGCGATCGTGCACGATTGCTCGGGCTCTACTACAAACGAAAGGGCACCGTGTGACACCGTGTTCCCACCACTGCAGGTGGATAAGGTTATGGCAGTAAGCACGCTCCACCGTCATTTGATTGTAATGAAGGGGCATGCACATCGAACATGCTCAATGAGGTCTTCATACATGAGCAATCTTCCAATCCCGGGCGTGAACACTGCGATTATGCACGCCCAGCCAAGGCACTGCGTCCGAAGCTTATAATAATGGCTAAAAATTTCACTGTGATGCAATGCGTCACCAAAATTGGTAACATAGCGTTGCACCGCGTCGAGAGAGATACTAACGGGTACAACGCCTTCACTTAATTTTGGAACGCCGAGCACCACAGCACAACACAGTACTAACTGGAATGCTAACGTCCGTAAACCAGCGGCCACATTAGACGACAAAGAGCTACTAGAGGCGCAACGCCGCTAATATTGCCTACACGTCTCAGTTGTGGTGAGTATGCATTCAACACAACAAATGAAACACCCCTTTATCACAGACTCGCAATGTCGCTTTGTCAATCCTCATGGCCAGGAATCTCGTTAAAGAGCTGCTCACACAACACAATTGAGCCCATCACGGAGCGGAGCATTCGCACGCGCGACGTGCACCAACAACGAAAAAAGGACACTTAAATCACTTACTTGTGTAACAATCCAGCGCGATTCCTTCCTATTTAGTGTGAAATGACAAATGCGACAGGACACCACCTCCACCGTCCGCCATTAGCGAGTACTCGTACAGTTGTTTGTGCTGGAGGAATCAAACCCAGCGTGTAGGCGCGATGAAGGGGTGGTAAGCAGCGCCACCGCTCAAACCCTACCTGCTTCTTTTTGTGTGTTTACTATGCTCGCACGCGAATAATGTTCAAACGGCGTTATCTATGGTGATATATGTAACTGGCAGTGAGAGTAGACAGTGTCTTTTCGTTATATTCTTTGCGTGTTCATTTTCACTAGTAACATGTTCAGTTGCCCTCCTCATGAAATTACGGACGGCTCTCCGTATTCAAAAACGGAGCTCACGTCCGTCTTTTTTACGTAGAATCCCGCCGTTTTTCATAAACGGAGCTCACGTCCGTCTTTTTACGTAGAATCCCGCCGTTTTTCATAAAACAGAATGGTCTACGTAAATTTTACGTAGGTTCTTGCTGTAAAATTACGGAAATTTTTACAGTGTGGTTGTCTAGATTGTCAAGGATTAGCTTGATTGTCATGCTTACTGCTGCTCCACTGACACACACGCGGTATACGTATTATGTGGCACATGTATTCATTCCTCCCACGCTCAACCGCTAATTGCCAGGCAACTACTTCGGGATCCGATGAGTCAAGCTTCTCCGTTCTTCTGCGCTGCTGAGCAGCATTTGCGCTCTCCTTCTCAATGGCTATACCACACTGGCAAACGCCAGTCAGAAGCGCAGCGGCTCCAGCGCAGTGTCAGACGGCGACTGCACAGCGAGCGCGCGCCGGCGCCAGTGCGTCTACCACGGCTACGACGTCACTCCTCTGGAATGCGCAGACCGGCGGCGGTGAGTCGCGCGCGGCGGCGGCGGAGTGCGCGAGAGGTGCCGGCTCCGGTGGCTCCGGTGCGCAAGCCGTGTGACATCACTGATCCTTGCGCATGCGCAGCACGGCTCTTGATGTGCCACGCGAAACGGGCTTGGCTAGGCCAGTGTAGCTAACGCTACAAAAGTAAAATAAACAATACAATGAAATGAATTTATTCTTAAGGCATAAATACAAGTCGCATGCAATTATTATAAACACAATTTGAGCGGTCTTAACGCAAATACCAGCGCGCGAAGTAGTACGAATGACCCTGCCGAGCAGTAGCGTCAGCAGTTTCCAACGGCGCGACCTTGATGGGGCCCTATCCACTTCTATCGCAGCGCCGTCATAGTATTTTTCCACGTCGGGCGCCACACTGCAAAACATACGCCGCACCAACCACTCGTCCCACTTAATTGTATTCCAGTACACTCTAGCTGAAGTATATTGAACTAGATATCTAGTTCACTATAGCTGAAACGCAGCCACGACCGGTCGTGAGCGCAGCGCATGGATGGAGCAAGAGGAAAAATAAAGCTTCTCGTTCCTCCGCGGTGCAGCGTAATGCGCTGGTGCTAGGCGGCCGGTTGAGAACATGCTTGCAATCATGGTTGGACGCTGTGCCATACTTCAGCCGCGTGACAAATTATCTTATCTAACCAGTCATCGTTTTAGGAATTCGCCTTTGAAGAATCAGAAGTCGCGAACGCGCTTACACGCACTGAAAACATTATTTCCAATGATTTAGGTAAGGAATACAATGACATTCTTTGATTTGAGGCGACTTCGGTCTTTCTGAACTTTTAAATTCTGTTCAAACAGTGCAAAATACGATGAAAGCAGCAAAGGGAAGTACACAGGAGTAGCACTTCTAGCTTCCAGCTGCGCCGGTGCAACAGGTTTTTCAGAGTCGAGACGCGCGAGGATAACTTGCTGTACGGTACATGCACACCACCAGAAAGCCCGAGCCCTGCCCGGGCCCACGTCAAAATACCCGAGCCCGGCCCGGGTACATGCCATGCACATGCAAAAAGCACATGCCATGCCTGAGCCCGGCAAGCGAACTCCATAGCCCAGCACCTGTGTTTTTGTGGCATACGAAAGCAAGCACGGCACATTTCACAAACTGTGAAACACTGCCGCGGGGGCGCCGGCACGGATGCGCGGAGCCGAGTGCCATCTGGTGGTATTGCAAGGAACCCAGCGGTGCGTGCGAGCAAGTATACACAGCAGCAGCAACAGTGGCCTGAAAGTCGCGAGAAGAGGCAAAGAATACTTTGAAGCATTCGTTCATGATATCTCTTGCTTGTAAGTGTGTGCGTGCAACACAAGCCGTTGAAACCCAAATGGGTTGTTAGCCCCTTTCATCGTGTATTGCTTTTTTTTTTTGTTAGCGAGTACTCGCAGTCTATAAAGTGAATATTTTGTTTCGGGAATCCCAAGCAGGTCTAAAACATATAAGGATGCGGTGGTTTTCCATGTTCACCATGTGTTTCGACATAACTACAGGAAAACCACGAGAGCGAGTTGATCCAAATAAGCTTTCGTTTAACATCCTAGTGCATTTAGACACGCAGGAACGTTTGCGCTTTGCTTTTTATTGGTGGTCAGGGGCAGGGCTATCGGCGAAAGAAATGAAACGCCAAAAATGTGTCCAGTGATTACGATACTCCCTAATGCGGAATTTGTGCGCAACTGTATACGTGTTTTCATTACGCGATATATTGAGGCAAAAAAATCGACGCCGAAATAACCGAACCGACTGGCAGCGGGCCAGTGCCGTCAGCGTGTTTACAGAGGCAGGGGTAGTATGGAAACACTGGCATGATGGATGGCATCGAGGCCAGCTGTGCAATAAGATTACGATAAGGGCGAGAGCGGTGGCACGAGCTCGTTCGCGCGGTTATATGAAGGCACGCCGATGCTCAAGCCAGGAACGGGCGCCTATGAGCTGCTCTATAAAAGCTTTGGGGACAAGAACCAATGCATAGAACTATCGATAACATTCGAGAAGGTAATGATAAATGCAAGCGAGTCGTGCGTCGAGGGATAACCTTTGACATCTGTTAGCCGGTGAAAAGCAGTGACCGAAGAAAGATAAACACGTATGCGTGTCAATATTTTGTATTATGATTATATAGGTACAAGGTTTATGTAGGTACAGGCACGCGTGCCATGTATAGGTACACGCTACACGTGCGGCACATGGCAAATGGAGAGAAGTGTGACGCAACTGCCACGGTAAGCGGGAGATCGCCAGGCAGCGAGTGGGTGACGAATGGGCGCGATCTACAGCAACCGCCGCACACAGACCTGCGCCCATGCAGCGCTTTGTTTCCATATATGGTATCGGTGGACTCGCTCGCCGTATGCCTTCGTGATGGCGTCATCGGTGAACACACGACGGCACACTGCTCTGACGCCATCTCGTAGCGGTCGCCGACACAGAGCATGTCTTTCGCGGCTCCACGCTTTTCTTCTCACGCTTTTGCCATACGCTCCTCCTCCCGTTACCGCGTCATAGAACAGTTGCATCCTCCTCCTCCGCTTTCCGCCTCGCACTCCCTTCGCTATCCCCGTCTTTCACCCCCAGCTGTGCTCCGGGTTCAGTCTTTCATCCTTCGCGGTGCTTGTTCGCTCGGTTACGCAGGGGGACGCCGACGGTCAACACAGGAACGGGCGCCAAAGAGCTGCGCTGTATAAAACTCCGCTCGCAGAGCCCTGACGCGTTCGTTCTTTGTGTGCCAGTCTTTATTGCCTCATTCTATTGACTTGCCCCAATCACGCAACCATAGCTTAAAACGGCAAAGTAGTCATACGTGTACGTGTAATCGATAAGTGTGGCGAGATGGACTTGTTGGTTCATCTTGAATGGCTGTAGTTGAGCGCTTAGTCAAGACGAGGACAATTAACGAGACACAGCGCCCCTGTCAGTGTCTATCCTTTTTGTCCCCGTCTTTACTTAGCGCTCAACTACTGCCACTCGGGATACGTGTAGTGTAAACGATTGCACTTTATCTTGGTTCCGAGAATACGTACAGACAGTCTTTTTTTTTTTTAGTCAGCGCTGTTAGTTCGCGCTACCCTGTTACCATTTCTCGTAAACGGTGCAGACCTATACATGCATGGTTCCCCGTATCTTGGGTTCTTGCCGATGTCACTACTGGTGCTTCAACCAAAAATTGAGCAGAGCAGCATGATCACGACACTAGCCGGAGTCGCTGTTTAACAACAATGCAAAAGCGTGAGCTAATTCAGTAGTTAGCAATGTCGGACATGCTCGTGGAACAGACCACGATTGACGGGCGTGCGAGCTATGTAAAGAGTGTCGGTTTTAAGGGTATAATCACGGCCGCTGGAAAAAAAAAAAGTGCGGCCTGTCGCGTCGGGCGCGCTGCTATGGGAGCGAACGTTACGGCCGTAGTTGCATTGTCGGCCACTTGGCTGTGCCGAACGGCGCTAGCTGAGGGGGATGGAACGCTTCGGCTTGCACGCGCTACGGCGTTCCATGCGCGTTCCTAACGCATTTGCCATGCCGATGCCAGACAACAGACCCCGGCGTGTGGCGCCGCGGCGGATCACACCGTTTTCGATGCGCGCGACAGGCCGCACCTTTTTTTTTTTTTTTCAGCGGCCGTGGTATAATGCTACTCGGAAAACTGTTTCTTTGAATATCTGTGACAACTAAATGACACTTTCACCGTTTACAGAGCTTGAGGTCCTCTTTTCAAATATGCTTTTAGTTTTTGGATAGCTAATTTGGTTAACTTCTTGTAGACCATGCATTTGTAAAAACAATGTATTTTTGTGCAAGCATAGGCGATAACAGTGATTACTACAAAATACTAAAAACAGCTCATACCGCTCCTAATGAATAGTAGAATTCAATAAAGAAAAAAATAGTGTAACAATTGTCCTTTAGTCTGGTAAAATACTCCAACACTAAGTTTCAGTTTTACCATTCTCAATGAAGAAAGTTTTCAAATTAACTTACCGAATATATTTGTGGAAAGCTCTGAAAGTGCTTTCTTTGACTTCAGGACATGTTAAACCATAAGCATGCCAACTTTCATTATGAACAGATTACATAAAGTGCAAACAATTTAGTGCACAAACTCTAAAAACGTTACAAAATGAAGAATGGAGAAGAATGCGTTTGAAAGTAAAAAAAAAAAAGAAGTCACGACGCTAGACTTCGGCGGGGAAACAGTCTGTGTTTTGTATTTTCAGCAAGAATTTGGTACTGCCGGAGGGGACCCTGGGAGAAGAGGGTTAGACCTACATCTGCGCGAAAATTCTAGAGCGGGCAACGCCATCGAGCGAAATGCTGCGCGCGATAAATTCGGCTAAATTGGCGCTTTCACGAGCCACCTCGAGTGCTTTTTGCATAATTTGCTAACTTCTAGTTGATTTCAGCTTAGATTTTTAATATATAGAAGGGAACGCTTGGAGGGAATACAAAGCGCAAGAAAACACAAAATCGACTTTTTCGAAAAGGAAACGCGGTTTTTTACCTTCATCTCACCACGGACGTGGTTTTAAGGAACTAGATGACCCTGATGGCGGAATCAGAAACCGTCTCCTCCTTGCTGTGATCGTCAGGCGCAACATGGAGCTCGCAACCAGCAAGAGCCAGCATCGAGAGCTTGCCTCTTCCTTGCCTGTTTACGAGTCAGGAAATGGGCCGACTTATTCCATTGAAATCACACTGTTACAACTGGTGATGTTAGGGCGCACTTGCAGGTATGCCAGCGGGACTTTTCCTATTTCGCGCGATAAAAGTAATGAACAAAAAAATATTTAGCAGGATTGGGCGCAATGAAAGCGACTGAATTGGTTGCTTTAGGATGCATGTACATTTTTTAAAGCAACTTTACACTTAGTGCACAAGATAATTGTTTTGCTGGGAGAGGACTGATTTTTGAACACCGTAGCTATTATAATACTTATATTTATCAGTTTATTTAAGGCTTCGCTAAGGTTAACTCAATCACCCTGTAGAGGTTAAGCTTAAATGGCAAAATAAACCATCAGCGACTGCAAATGCTACCAGGGTGACTGTTTCAAACACATGCTCAGGCCGCGCTTACAGTATCTGTACTGAATATTCTCCTGTGACAGAAGGAATGGTAAATATACTATTTTTTTTCAGTCGAACGTGATTACATTATATTCTTGATTTCATGTGATTTCTACGTTTTCTCCCTGCTCAGCATGCGAAGACAATGAAATTGAAATTGTCTGCGATGGATCTGATGTGGTTCCACAAGCATATTGTAAAGGCGCCGAGTTTGACAGCAAGTGGTCCTGTGAAAAGATTAAATCAAGGTGCGGGTGTGCACCTGGCTACGCTCGTTACATCAACAGGACATGCGTGCCCATTGATCAGTGCGGTAAGCAAATCTGTTACATGCAAATAAATAGTGTCTGGTAATATAAATAATAACATTACCAGACATAACCCATTTCGCTTTTACCGCAATTTAAGTTGTGATATTTATTGTCGAAATTGTTATTGCCCTTGGACGTTATAATTACCTTAGGATGGAGCATTGACCTTGGCTCTTTGTCATCCTGAAGTGAAGCACATAGGTTCTAGCCAATACGACGTGAATCTGCAACTCAAACCACTGAGGTTAGATAGAGGATGGTATAGAAACTCTGCATTTAAAACGGTACCAGCTTATATTAAAATTTGGCCATTTAGGACCAGAGCTATACTGAAAGTGCGAAATTGTTTTTTTTTTCGTTGGGAAGATTGCTTTTCTGGCCACAGCAGCCGAATGATGACACCAACATAGTGCACTTCTTGAAATTGTCAAATTGCGATGTAATAATCAACATTTAATGAACTAGTTGGTTAAGTATTTGTTAGATTGTAGAGCACGAAGGACACTGGTGCAATAATGAGTGCCCCATGCCTTATTTACTTTCCTGTCCCCATGTTTTGCGTATGCGAAGCCGAAATTCTGCTAAAGTGTTGAATACGGCTTTATATGTGTTTCAAACGAATGACAAAGGACACAACCGCCAGTCAGCCGTTTAAATTTGACAATATGACAAGAAGGAATACCGGTGTGTGGAAGAATGCAACTCGCCGTGGTTGCTCAGTGGCTATGGCGTTGGGCTGCTGAGCACGAGGTCGCGGGATCGAATCCCGGCCACGGCGGCCGCATTTCGATGGGGGTGAAATGCGAAAACACTCGTGTACTTAGATTTAGGTGCACGTTAAAGATCCTCAGGTGGTCCAAATTTCCGGAGTCCCCCACAACGGCGTGCCTCATAATCAGACCTTGGTTTTGGCACGTAAATCCCCATAATTTAATTTTTAATTTAACAATGCGCCGAGCATCACCCAAGATAATGACGATGGCAATGTCGCGTGATACTGTTTTTTTTATTCTGTGCAGTTGTTACTATCAGTGTTCTGCTATCTGGTAAGCTGCATATTGCAATATGACGTGGCTAGTATAGTTTGGAAGTATATGTTTAAAGAAATTTTGATGGCGTTAAACATGGTTGTTAACATAAATATTGATATTTGTTACATGTACGAACATTTAGGTGGTCACTGCGTGGCCCGTCTGGATAATTGGAGGATACGATAAATGAACGCTAGAGGAATATACCTCAGGTCGACCTCTCTGCATTTCGTATCATGAAACATCTCTCTTTCTCTCTTAATTGAAGGCGGCACCTGAACACACTTTATTACATTTGGCTACAATGTGATTTTTTTAAATAAAACACGAAAGAAAAGCAGGCAAGCTTGCACTCCGTCGTGCAAAGCTTAGGTACGGTGAAAATGTCAATCTTCAAGTCTTACTGGCTGCTAATGCTAGGTATTAACGTGGGTGCTGATATGTCTTAACTTGGTTTGACTTATCAACGCATGTAGGGAAGGTATACTCCAGCGATCATTTTCGAAGGTACAGCGGTGAGCACTGTTAGGGTGAACACGCGAGCGCGTGGCCGACGGCACTATCAGCGCCGCGTAACAGCCATCGTTGGAAACATTGCACATGCGCGGCATGTGCTTTGCGAAACACTCTTTCCACCGCGCGCATCACGTCATCGATACGCTTGTTCGTCGTCTGCTAGCCGCATTTTTTGTTCGCTGAGCTGATACCTTCTGCATTTCAAGGTCCATCTGGATTGAAGATTGGCGCGTGAAGGAAAAAAGTGAGTGTAAGAGGGATAATTATTAAACTTTTTATTCAAGAAAATTGCACTTTTGCAATTCAAGTTAAACAAGACCATGAGAACAAATATAAAAACATGAGCAAATCTAATAGCGAGTCATGTGACCACTTACAGCAACGACTGCAGCTATTCTGGACGGTAACGAGTCGTAAAGTGATCGAACATATTCCCGATCGGCTTTCAGCCTTTCCCACTCGTTGCTGACTTGCGCCCACAACTGGTCCGAAGTCGCGGAATAAAGGGGCTTCCTTGCCAAAGAAGCTTTCAGACGGCCCCACACGTTTTCTATCACATTCAGGTCCGCTCCTTTCGGAGGCCATTCCAGTAGCTGCATGTGCTGCTCCGCCTGGAACTCCTTGACAGCCCGCGCCGTGTGTATCGGTGACCGGTCCTGTTGGAACAGGTAATCACCGTCTGGGAATAAACTGCTCGCATATGGCAACAGCACATTGTTCAAAATGTTGCAGTATTGTTCCGACGATAAGTGTCCACGTATACGTTGCAGGGGCCCTAAACCATATCTTGAAACAGCACCCCACACGTTCACACTCGATCTCCCACTGGCAGAAACACCTTGCACGTTGTCCGGGTCGTTCCTGCGTGGCATTGTGACGTTAACTAAAACAATTGCTTTTCAAAGCAGGAAGTTTGCCTCACCGTGTGCCTGGTAGTCTCCAAACACGCAATCTTTGGTCTTGTCGCGTCGAAAACGTCGACTCATCCGAAAAGATGACGCGACCCCACTCTTCTGATGTCCATGCTTCGTGCAGTTCAGCGAACTGCCGTCGTGCGTCCTTGTTTGCCGCCGTTAGTAGTGGCTTCTGCGCTGCGACGCGACTGCGAAGGCCCGCAATACGCAGGCGACGTCGAACAGTGGTGTCCGAAACGTCCAAATCCAAGTCCTCGCGTATTGCTGGGGCTGGCAAGAAAGGGTTACGAACAGCAGCTGCAACTATGAGGGCGTCTTCATCGTCTGTGGTAGCTTTAGGGCGGGGCGCGCGGGGTGCATCCTGAATGCGACCTTCATACTTGTAGGCTTGAATTATCCTGTTCACAGTCTTCAGGGGCCTATTAACTAAAGCGCCAATATACCGCTGGGAATAACCTTTCAGGGAAAGATCGACAATTGAGCGCCGTTCATCATCGGGAACCCTAGCCATAGTACGATCTGGCGACAGAATGAACGGCTGCGAAAGATGTTTGGTTGTTTTATATACGGCGTTGCATGCACAACAATTTTGAAGGGAACGAATAGACACGCCCCCATAGATATACAAGTTTTTTTGTCTTGTTCTGTTCAAGCACAGATGTTTAAAGAAATCTTAAAATGCAGGATGCATGGGCTTAGAAAACCAAAATGCGGCTAGCAGACGACGAACAAGTGCATTCATGACGTCATGCGCGCGGTGGAACAATTATTTCGCGGAAGGCGTGATGCGCATGCGCAATGTTTCCAGTGATGACCGTAACGGGGCGCTGACAGTGCCGTCGGCCACGCGCTCGCGTGTTCACCCTAACAGTGCTCACCGCTGTACATTCCCGTTCGCGACATTTCGAGTGACTAGCGGTAGACGCGTCGGCGCCTACGAGCGACAGCGTTCCTGGCATGCCACAAACGCAGGCAGGCAGGCAGGAGCCGTGTCTGTGTTGGGCGAAGCGAGCGCGAACCTGCGCCGGCGGTAACAGGCAACGCGAGGCGTCGTCATCGCTACTGCCTCGGCGCATGCGCGGCTAGGCAACGCGGGTGGCGTCTACAGCAGCTCTGCGCGCTGCCTCGTTTGTGCTGCTACAATTTGTTTCTCTATCTCGCTCTCATTTTGTCTTTCCCTCTCCCGAGCATTGCGCGCGCAGTGCGCATGCTCTCCTTCCTTCTCCTTAATGCCCCATGTCAAGGTGACATGCGCACGGCACGGAGAGGAGGCGACGCACACGCTGCTCGGCGAGGTGGTTCCTTGCAACGCAGTGACGTCATAGCTCGGCAAGGTTTTGCGAAAGCAAACGCCACTTCTGACGGTTAGCTAGAACAGCTTCGCTGTTAAAAAAATTGCCGCGTATCGGCGTGCGTCGCTGCAAATGTCGTCGAAAGACGATAGTCTTCTGCCGGCCGTACTACATGAGTGCTGGTCTGATCCGCGGCCACCCGTGATGCTGTTCTCGTACCATTTCCGTCCTGGCATGATAAATGCAATGGAGGTTTGTTTGAACAGATTTCAATTTACCGCATTATTTCATCAAGCGGCCATTTATGTTTTGCCCTGCCTCAGACAGCGCTTCCTTTATGTTGAATCGGCCGCATCTGGCTGGCATTGATAAAATTGAGGACGCGCTGCGTGAGACATGGACGCCATCTGGCAATACATCGGGAAACATGAGTTTGTGCAGAGGGTTTCCTTCCTCCATGGCAGAGGGCGCTCGTCGGGGCGCAGTCGGCGAACGTCGTTCGTTATCGCGCATAGCATGGCATTTTCAGCGCAGCTTAAGAAACTAGGGCCTTTAGAGTTACGTATCTATGTATTTTCTATTAAAGGAACACACCTCCTAATACTTACCTAGTGATGTTGTGCCTCAGATATGCGTAATATTTACTTTGTGATCGATAACGTTCACAAGTATGAACAGCCGTACCAGTTTAAGTAGTGTGGGCGATAAGCAAGTGGTCCAACTTTGGCCGGGTGGCTGAATCGGGTGACAGACAGACAAACAGACAGACAGACAGACAGACAGAATAAATTTTCCGCGTTTTAGTTCCCCAAGAAAGACTATCGTCTTTAAAAGATACATTGGAACTTTGTTGCCTGGATGAAGTCGAGGAGCGGCCGGTACGAAGGTCTGTGTGTCAAGCGCGTTAGCTCAGGTGCTCGACCTGGGATGTTGCGAAGACCGCGCAGGTGATCGTTGCGGTCCGCGTGAAGACCCGGACAGGTCCCCAGGAGGTGATCCAGCGTTGCCTCTGTGGCTAGGGCAATGCAGCAGGGGCAGACCTGTGTGTGTACGTGGGGGGGGGGGGGGTGAACACCGGGCGTCCAAGTGGTCCGCGTAGCAGGAGTGAAGGTGGCGCCCACGCGGATCCTCCTGAGAGCAACCTACTCTTGGCGAGTTAAGCCGCCGGGAACGTCCGATCCACGCGGTGGCATGAGTGCACGCGAGGAGCGCCGCAGTGATTTTTTGTGCACGAGCAAGCGGTCCTTTGGGGACAGGCGAAGTAGAGGCAGCGGGTTTCGGACTTCCACTGGAGGACAGGCGGCATCTGCGTCCAGTTGGGCAGATACAGGCCGGTGGTTCCACAGTATCCAGACAGGACAGGCGCACGAATGGATAAGACGATGCATGTTTGAGGCTATATCTAGAGAGCCAGTAACTTTTCGTAGCTCTCGAACAGCCTGCGTGGTGTCGATGTATATAAGCAATATGTTCGGCGACATACAAATGTAGCTGAGGTATCATGACTGACAAACCGTCCCGCAAAGCTGGGAGCCCCGCCAGTACGTATGAAAACGGTGCCTCTGTAATATAGGAGCATGATTGTTGCTCGTCAGGTAGCCTGTGGCTTACGAGGCTGATGTGCAAAACGCAGCCATCGATAGCTCCGCTTACGTATGCTTCTAGTGAGTCACCGGTGGCTGTGAGAGCGGGCTTCTGTGGCACCCGACGGCTGAACTGTCGCAGGTGAGTCAGCGGTCCGTTGTCGCTGGCCTTCGCCTTAAACCATGGCGGCATTTCTCGCAAGGGTGCGACAGGCTGTGGTAGTGTTGTACTGTAGTAGTTGGCTAAGGAAGCCGCAGAAGGTACAGCTTGGCTCGTTAAGTGGTGAGAAAATCGACGCTAAAACACGATTTCGTTGATCGCGTTTTGCTGCGCTTCCACCTGGAGGGTCGTGCATCGGTGAGCGGAGGAAGGCATTTCATCGTCCGCGTGGCCTCTGGGTTCGCGGTTTCAAGCAGGTCCCAATTTCTTAATATGAGGCGTTGAAACTGAGCTTGGTAGACGAGCCGATGTTGCAGGATTGGTCGCACCGAAACGCTGGCCATTCGAGAACAAGCAACCCCGGTCTTTCAAGAAATGCGGCGGATAAGATTCAGGATATAAGCACTCTTCCGACGTGCGGAGCGAACCCATGCATTCCCAGAGCCGGATTCGTCCAGTTCGACTCGTAGCACATGGATTGTTGATACCGTAGTGAGTGGTTGGCCATTTAGGCTCAAACATGGGTGTCTGCTGGTGGTAACGGCGACGTCGTCTATTGGTGACGGACATGAATGCGGTGTTTGTGGCAGAAACTGTCACTCCTATGCGAGAACATTAGTCTGAGGTCTTGTTCAAGGCAGTCTGGAGACCACCCTTCTGGCGTTGGAGGTCTGTATTTAGTGTACACACTGTCACATCGTCCGCGTACAGAAGGAAGAAGGCATCTGGAATACCGGCAAGTTGCCACGCGAGGAGCAATAGGGCGATGTTAAACATAATCGGAGCCGCATCGACAGAAAATGTCCGGTTCTTTCCTTGCCGAATCGGATGCAGAAGGTGCGGTGTGACAAAAAAGGACATCACAATGTCGCAGACGTGCGGCGGAAGTTAGAGCCATTGCATTATGCGAATGACCGCCGAGTGGCTAACGTTGTCGAATGCTGCTTGTTATTCCTCCCACATGCACCACGGACGTCACATAGTCTAGGCCATCTTCCGTCAGTTCGCAAGTGCGGTCTAAAGCTAATCTGGACCGGATGGTACCAGGCATGCTTTTCCAACCACCAGGAGATGCGCGATGCCAAAATCCGTTGAAGAAGTTTGCACAACGCACACGTTAAGGCGATAGGCCGAAGATTAGAAAGCTTGTCCGAGGACTATCCTGGCTTCGTTATTGGTACAACTTCAGCATGGCTCCATGATTCAGACAGCTCTCTAGTGGTGCAAAATTCCTTTAGCAAGTCAAGCAGCCACTGAAGCGCCCGTCCATAAATGTTCAGGAACACTTCAGATGTTATCTGGGCCTGGCACCTTGCGTGCTTTTGCCTGGTCAATGGCTGCCTAGAGCTCCGCATTGTAAACAGCACTTGCATGCCTTCGATGTCTGACTGACTGGGAGTCCCGCCAACTTCCGGAGGAAGGCCATACACACAGTCGAATTGTGGCGGGGCCTGATCGTACGCTGGGAAAAAGGCCCTGGCTACTTCTGGGGCGATCTGGCTCGGCATACATCCGAAAGACAGGCATGCACTGGCTGTTGGGTCCGGCGTGCAATCGCCTAATTCCATGTTCCGGAACATTCGCCATATCGAACCAATCCATCCACCGTTCCTGGGAGAGGCGCTCCTCGCAGCAACGGGCTGACGCGGTGAGTCTATTTACGTTCGTACGACGGGCTCAGCGGCGACCGGTTCTCCGTTTAAGGCCAGCTCTGCAAGATGACATGCTGCCCACAGACGCAAGAAAGTTGGACTGCGAGGGGTCCTGTACGGCTGTGGTTAACACCTGCAACAAGTCAGATGGTGCTACCGCGGTCGAGGCGTTCAATTTCTTGCGGAGTAAGTCCCAGTCGGTAACGTAGCACCTACGGTGGAGGCGGCGTTGGCTGACCGCGGTCAAACCGTCTATCGGGGGGTGGCGATCACTACCCAACAGTCCGGATCGTGATCCCAGAAAACTGCACGCGTACCCAGCCACCACGAGAGGTCCGGCGTGTACGGTGGGGCACTGGGATGATCCCAACGGCAAGTAGAAGAGTCCGAGTTATTCAAAAGGGGCAAACTGCGCGTCTGTAAACGTGTCTAACACAATACTGCCTCTCTCACTAGAGGCGACTATTGAGGCACATTGAAGTCTCGCCCGGCCAGCACTGGGCACCCAGGGTGAGCTCCATGAAGCTGACCTAGCCACCCTAGCCGCAATTGAGGAGCGCTGCTATATATACGGGCGCACATAGCATGACACTACAATCACGTCCGTGCGCGGAAGACGAACCAGCACTGCCACCCCTTCTTGTCACTCGTTACACCACCACAGCAGGGGAACTTGCGTCTGATGATTCACAACAACAACATATACTGCAACCCTGTCTAGGAGCACCAGCACTGTGGTGCGTCATCGATGAAGGATAGCTGGCAAAACTTACGCAGTAAATCCGGGAACCCATGGAATCAAATTCGTCGCCTGTAGGGGCAGACACCAAGCGGATAGCTTTCCCATGGCGAGCCGATGTCGAAGCTCTCCAGTAGTCCCCTGGCAAGTCCCCGATAGTTCCACTCGAAGACACAATGGTGCCGCGTTGCTTTCGAAGGAGCGGCATTGTGGCGGTGGGAGATTGGCAAGCAGCAGATTTGACAGCTCTTGCAGTTGCCGGGCCACAAAGTGAATAAACTCAGCCATTGTCAGCTTGGCCGGTGTCGATAAACAGATGGAAGATGGATAGAAAGGATATGTAAAACAGGATGGTGTCCTTCTCGATTTAGGATTAAATTCTTTGTTCGTCTTTTTATGCACTGCCCTGCCTGCGCTTATGCTTCAGCAGTCTTTCATGCAACAATTCATCACATCCGATTTTTCTTTCACATCTGAAGCCATGCTACACTAGTTATGATGCATTTTTAACTGGTCACAATAAATGTTCATCTAATTACTCCGGCTGCTCTTGAGAAGTGCAATGTTCATATCGTAATCCGGAGCGAAAAGCTATCCAATAAGGCAAGAAATGTGATGCGCAATATTTTAATGCTAGTGCTACTTGTAATTTTATACTCATTTTTCCAAACACAAGCTAATATTGTAAATTTATATTAAGTTATCTGTGCGGTCAAGATATAACGTTAAAGAGGAGAGTGGGTCAACAATCCAAAGAATTGCATTACTGACGACAACAGAATACGAAAATTAGGTGCAGGAGCATGGTGAACTCGTATAGTTAGTACAGGTTTATAATTAACAACAGGGCAACAAATGGGCACTGAGAAAGACACAACATGTACTGACTATCAACTGACGAATGTATTTGTGTTGCTGTTCACTTTTATAGTTCACATGCTACATCATTGTGCACGTTTCTTGTCAAACAAAAAGAAGGGAGACGCAAGATAATATGAAAAAAAAAATACATTCAAACAAGCAAGAAACCACTTGTGATGATCTGGATAGTGGCGTGTACCATAACGGGACAAAGTGCCTGAATTATCAGCTTGGAGTCATGATTGTGTTGTGGCAACAACAAGGGGAAAATTACTGATGATGATAATGGAAGAAGAAGCCCACGTGCCACGGTCAAGGAAGTGGCGGGCGGAGCGCGCAGAGCGTGAGAGCGAGCGGAAGTCTGGAACGTAAGCTCGCAGAACGGCGGTTAAATCTGGCCTACTGGTGACCGGTGTCCTGCTACCTGCGGAACTGGGTAGAGATCCCCCTCGTGGCTGAGCTCTCCTGCGCACCAGCGGTCTGCTTGTATAGCGTCCTGGTGCAGTGCTTCGTACTGGGGACCGGAACGCCTGAGCAACTGTTTGCTGACTGAGCCAAAGATTCTAGCGGCCGAGGTGTTGGCACCAGGCCAGTTAGCAGTGGCCTGGTGCCATACTGGCCTGCTGCTTCCCCTGCTGCCATGTCGCGATCAGGTGCGGCGTGGTTGTGATGGCGTAAGACGTGGCCGTCGCAAGCAACACACCAGCTATCTTCAAGTGTCAGACGACGCAGCGACGGACTACGCAACGACAACCGCCATGGGCACCGCAACGACGACGCACACTGGAGAGTCGTGATGCATGAGTGCTAGGCACATCCTTATATAGAAGGACAAACGTCTTCAGGACTCTAGTCCGCGTGCCTGTTAATTTACTGTATCATGTTACCGTGTCTGCGTACTCGTATGGTCTGTGTCCTGTCGAAGTCTCCCGTGTGCCATGTCCTTATTAAAAGTATCCTGCGCCCAAAGGAAACAGCAAGACATTCCATCATACCCCTTCTTCACACAGTTATGTTCGCTTCAGCAGAACCATCTTTATATCAGTAAGGGCAACGGATAGCTGTATTTTTCAACTTGATTCGGCTTTATGAAGAATGCTCCCATAATTTCTCCTGACACCAGGTCACGATGCTAGTACATGACCTGCACTTTCGTGATCCGTGATTCTTGACATTTACGGGCCCAACAATGCTCTGCCAACAGCGAGCACTTTGCTGCATTGATATTGTACTGTTGTTTGCTAAGGCAATCATTTTTCCTGCATGTAGATACACATGCAGGAGAAAGGTATCTCATAGATGATGGGGCATGTGCATTTAACAAACATGGTGGCAATCCTCGTCGTGCAATGTCTTTGTGAGGTGCCTTCAGTCTGAATGTCCATCTCAACAGCTGCAAAGTGCGTTAAGTCATTCCGTGCTGAGAACAAGTGCTTTCTGTACGTTGGACGACATTCTTAAAAAAGTGCAAGCCATGAACATACTGCTCCACTGTCTTCCTGTAGTAACATAGCGTTGGGCGGAGTACTCATAGCATCTCCAACATTTAACCTGTAAATAAGAAGACTTGCGCGAGCTCTATGACCACAGACGATAAATTCTATGACTCAGAAGAAGAAACGCCTAGGAGGAACTGCTTGAAGGAACTCCGGAAGTACTGCTCAGCATGCACCAAACTGGTGAAAAGTGAAATTGCCAAGCCGCGAATAGCAGCAACCTTGACAAGTTATCATGTCCAACTAATGAAATTCAGTGCCGTGGAGCAGATCACGAAACCTAAGAAATCCGCATAACCAGAGTAGATAATAAGTACACATTTGGAGCTGCTGTTAAACAGTTGAAACTGGTATGTGCAAGTACTCATCTCAAAACTATGGTTTCCATGCGTAAAAAGAAGACAATAGTGTTGTACATTATTGGCCTCTCTAATTATTTGAGGCTAGTCGTGAAAGTATTCATACTCTGGGGAAGAGTTCTAGCACTCCGTTTAGGAGAAGTACTAATACTCTGTCAGGGGGAGTTGCTGTTCTCTCTCTCAGATGGAGGGCGTTAAATATGGGACAAGCACATACTACCCCTAAGAGAGTTCCCGGAACTCTCTGTTTTAGAGTGTGTTTTTATTACTGAACCGGCGCAACAATCCCATTGCACCTTTTCCTTTACTAGCATTTGCTTCGACTTGGTGCTCCCAGTTTAGCTCAGCTATAAGGAACCGTTTACTCCAGCCGAGCTCGAGCTACGGCGAAGAACAAGCTGTGCGGCTGATGATGATAAATACAGATGAGTAATTTGTACAAGTGATGACGATGTGTAGACATGAAAAAGAGTCAGTCATGCCGTCAAGCTCACACTAATTCCCTCCTACGTTGGAAGCGGCTGCCTGGTCGAGAGGCATTATGATTAAACGCAGTGAGTGTGCGCTTTTAAGCGCGATACACGCAGAATTTCTGTACGACGGCAACAACGGTGGTCGGAACGAAGGCTAAGGGGCGAGACACGGTAATAAACCGGGGATGTCTGCTGAATGACTGTATAGGGTCCAATAAAACGACTGGCGAATTTTTCGCATAAACCGGGACCGCGCACAGGAGTCCATAAAAGAACTTCGTCTCCGGGGCAAAAAGTGACAACATGATGAGTCGAATCGTAGCGATGCTTCCGAACATCCTGAGCGATGTCAGTGTTAATTGGGGCTAGATGATGGCAGTCTTCGAGGCGATGCAAAATTTGTTCTGAGAAGGGCTTTGTTGAGGACATGGGAGCCGTAAGGAACGAGACGTCTAGAACGAAACGAAGTGAGCGGCCATAGAAGAGAAAAAATGCCGAAAAGCCGATGGCGTGTAGCACAGCCGTATTGTAAGCCAATGTCACAAACGGCACGATTGCAGCCGACTTGTTATGGTCGGGGCCGATGTACATTGCAATCGTATCCGATGGAGTACGATTAAAACGCTCTGTCAAGCCATTGGTCTGCGGGTGTTAACTAGAAGTGTTCTTGTGAACGGTATATGAGGCGCCCAGAACTTCGGCAAGAAGAGACGAAACGAAGGCTTTGCCGCGGGCGCTGGGGAGAACGCGTGGAGCTCCGTTGCGTAAGAGGATGTTGCGTAGTAAGAAATCGGCGACTTCAGCGGCAGCGAGGTGTATATATCCACCTCCTAACCCAAAATTAAACAGGTCTCAGGTGGTTGACTGGAAGCGACATCAAACCAGAACTTACACGAACCCGGTACATCTTAATGGCATGTTTCCAGATTTATACCCTGAGGCCAAATGTAAGTTATGCAATGATAGAGTAGCCACTCTAGAACACATACTCTGGGGTTGTGAAATAGCTCAGACGAGAATTGCAGTCCGCCCGGATGAACTAAGGGCGCGGTGGAGAACCGCACTGACTAGCTCTGATCTTCAGGACCAACTTTGGGCCATCCAGCAAGCCCGGGAAGTTACAGAGAGACACGGTCTCTCTGTTGCCCCCGGTGCGGCCTAGACCCAGGCCATCAATTGCCGGATATTTATTAAAGTTGACTCACTCACTCACTTCAGCGGCACTCCCCGATTGTATACGGGCCGTCTCGGCCTGTGCGTGTCAGATGGTCTATGGCTCTAACAATCCAGCGATTGACATTGGAGGTCTTGGGAAGAGGACCGCACAAGTCTATTCCGACGAACGCGAAAGGTGAAGCGGGACAAGGAAGAGGTTTCAAAAGACCAGTAGGAGGAGTCGTAGGTCGTTTGCGGCGTTGACAAAGAACGCATGATGCGACGTACCTGGCTATACGGCAGGAGAGGCCAGGCCAAGAGCACTGACTTCGTATTCTGTCGCATGTATTGTGGTATCCGAGATAACTTGCCGTCGGATCATCATGAAAGGCTTCACGCACCTCACGTTGCCGAGAACGTGGTATGATGGGTACCCATTTGTTGCCATCGACGTTATAAATATAGCGATGCAATGCCCAATCGTGAAGGTTGAATTGTATAGGTTGTCGACGGAGTCGGGCGTTCGCAGGTGAAGCAGAATCTGGCATGCGGTCGAGAATTCTCGGGCAGTATGGGTCGGCAGGTTGGTGGGAAACAAAGACAGATTGGTGATTAGGTTTCAGCCAGTCGAACTATGAGACGGACAAGGGTGATAAAGTGGGCTCGGGCTGTACATCAAAACAATTAGACGATGCTGAGTCATTATTGCTCTGCAAAGGGCAACGAGATAAATGATCTGCATCTTGAAGACTTTCTCCAGGCCTGTAGGTAACATCGAAATCCGGATACCTATCACCCAGCGACCAAGGCGACCCGATAGTTTCTTTAGCGACCATAGCCAGCACAGTGCGTTATAGTCGGTGACGACTGTAAAGTGGTGGCCGTGGAGGTATGGCTGAAAATGTTGCACTGCCCAAACAACAGCAAGGCACTCTGGTTCGGTGAGGGTGCAATTTTTCTCGGCAGCAGTCAGCGTCCGACTGGCGTAAGCAACGACTCGTTCCCGTAAGGTGGTGTCACGTTGCAGGAGAACAGCACCGAGACCATGACTGCGGACGTCAGTGTGAATGATAGTAGCTGCACTTTGGTCAAAGTGGCACATTACCGGGTCCGACGTCAGGGCCTGCTTGAGCGTCAAAAAGGCACTTTCACCTTCGGCGGACCAAACGAAGGGCGCGTTATTTGAGAGGACTTGTTGGAGCGGAGACACATGTAAGCGCAGCGAAGTTGCGTATGAAGCGTCGGAAGTGCAAAGCCATTCCGAGAAAACAGCGCAGAGCTTTTTGGCGGAGAGGACGAGGAAACTCAAGGACGGCGGAAAGTTTCCCAGGGTCCGGTCGAATGCCTTCTTTGCTAAGTGCCCCAGAATTTTGATAGTCTTGCCTGTGAAAGTACATTTTTTTGTGTTGAGCTGTATGCCAGCGTTTGCGAGGCAGGTTAGCACTTGTTCAAGATGCTGCAGGTGTTCTGGGAACGTAGTTGAAACACTACGATGTCGTCGAGATAGCAAAGACAGGTCTTACATTTTAAACCGCGCAGGATATTATCTATCATGCGTTCGAACGTGGCAGGCGCATACCAGAATCCAAAGGGCATGACATTAAACTCGTATAGCCCACCTGGGGGTAAACAGCGGTTTTCTCCTTGTCAGACTCCGACACAGGTATTTGCCAGTAGCCGGATCTAAGATGAAGACTAGAAAAATATTCGGCACCGTGTAAAGAATCTATTGCGCCGTCGATCCATGACATAGGGTAAACATCCTTGCGCGTGATTTTGTTCTGGGCACGGTAATCGACACAAAAACGCACTGAAGCGCCTTTCTTCAGCGCTAGAACATAGGCGCCAGTGTCATGAGCCTTATTTTTCTTCCTCGATTATTCTCATGTTGAAATTTGCATTTTATAGCGTTCATTATGATATGTAGTACTCATAATAATGTCATCACCAACTTCTGTGAGATCGCACTTTTGAGTGCCAATTCGGAAGTGATCATTTTTAACTCAGCGGACTAATGCGGGCCACAGGCATTTTTTACATAGGGTCCTCGGGTCGCAATGCCACCGTTTTTTCTTAAGATGACGTTCATTAATTACTCCAAGACCTTCGTTAATGCCTCCAATTTCTTGCGACTCCCTGTCGTCAGGCAGGATGCTTACCACCTGAGCCAAGTGTTCACAAGATCCTTGGGCTCACCGATGGTAGTATTTTGCAATACTGGCAGTTTAGATCTACCGGAATAAGACCAAGGTTAGGATGGAGGTTAGCAAGAGCAGTGCTAATCGCTCAGGATCCTTGGTAGCTTTTGGCGTGCGATGAATTTGAAGACTATTTAGATCCTTTCAGCACACACTTCTTTACGAATTACTCATAGTGGTGACCGCATATAGTTTCAATGTTTTCAGCGCACATGGTTCGTACAGCCAGAGGGTGACAATATGCATCGGACATCTCTTGCATAGTCATAATGCAGTGTTGCTTTCACACTACGGTATCAACAAACTGTATCCGGTGTGCAAACTTGTCACACAGTGCGGTGTCTCTTAACTGACGCAGCAGCTCTGTCATAGCGGCTCGTGCTGATGTTCGTACAGGTCAGTTTGAAAGAATTTAAATATTCGTGAGTGGTGTCTTGTCGAGTTGGTTTAGCATGCGTGAGAGGGCTGCACTTTGCGGGTTAAACCCAGGGCACTTTCCAAGAAGGTGCGCGATCATTTCGCTGAGCCCGCAGATGTTCAAAGTGGCCTATTGGTGATTCGGATCATAAAGGAAAATGAATTTTAAAATGCTAGTCCAAGCCACAGGCGGCCTAGAAGGGTGCAGTGAAGGCGTGGGAGGTCTGACAGAATACGCAGCTGTAAATAAGGCTTCATGGCTTGTAAACTTGGTTTAATTCCTTTGATCCATTGTTAGGTTACGCGCCAGCGGTAGCGGTTTTTTCACTTCGCGGCTCTCGAAGGAGTAATGGAAATGCAGTGGACGCTGTCTTGTGGCACATCGGGCAGCTGCACCCACTTGATCAGTCCGATGTAACTACTGAAATATCGTGCGCTTCGTCAACTACTCGATGGTGGAATTGTTTGATCTCTGCGACGGAAATGGTCATGTAATCCTTGAAGCATTGTTCTGAGAAAATTCTGGAGGGCTTCCTTGGAACCATAGGAGATGGTCCATGGATGGGGTTGCTCCACATGAATGATATGAAAAGCCGCTGGTAGAGCTACATCTTCATCAGCTATCATTTATGTTACATGTGAAGTATTTTTTTCTTTATTCTTTATTCAAGAATTACCCCGCATTGCCCGAACGCGTTATAGAAGGGGGGTCACACGAGGGAAAAAAACAAATCTTCATTCGTACAGCACACTTGCTCTTCACACAGCTGATTCCATTCCACAATAGTTTTGACAAAACAGGAATCCGCAAGAAAGTTCGTCCTGGCACGGTACCCGCGGATTTTAAGAGAATGGTCATTACGCCTAGAAATATAATGTGATTGTGTAAGTAGCTTTCACTGCTAATTCCAGTCTTATTGTTAAATAAGAGGTGTAAAACCTTTAGTCTCAACTTTTTCCGCCGAGAGGAAAGCAGTTCCCAATTAAATTCGTGTTTCATTTGAGTACAACTTTCTCTCCGCCCATATCGCCCCAGGACGAACCTAGCAGCTCGGTTTTGAATTATTTCCAGTTTATCAATCAAGTTTTTTTGCGCCGGGTCCCAGACGGCGCAGGCGTATTCTAAAATCAGGTCTTACACATGTTAAGTAAGCAGTTTTCTTTAGGTTCGGCTGCGAGCATTTCAAGTTCCTCTGAATAAAATTGAGTGCCCTACCAGCTTTTACACGGACGTCATCCACATGAGCAGACCATGAGCAGACCATGAGCAGTCAGATGATAACGTCACACCTAGATACTTGTGTATAGGTTCGTTTTTTATCAGGGTATTATTTATCTGGTAAAGACTTACAATCCGTTCCTTCTTTCTTGTAAAACATACATGAACACACTTTTTTAAATTCAAATTCATCTTCCACGTGGAACACCAAGTATTAATACATTCTAAGTCTAACTGTGACATGGCAGCATCTTGTTCACTCCTAATTTTCATATAAACAACACAATCATCGGCAAACAGCCATATACATGAGGAGATACCAACAGAAATATCGTTTATATAAAGTAAAAACAAAAGTGGCTCTAAGACTGAGCCTCGTGGGACACCTGACGTCACATCAGCGTATGCCGAGCTATTGGCGTTCAAAACTAAGGACAAAGACGAAGCCAACATCGGGTCCCTGTGGCCACTCCAGGTGTTCCATATGCAAACATATTCAATCTACTACTAAATTAAAATGTACAGCGTCAGATTACATTCACAAGGTAACTTAGAATTTCACCTGCACGTCAAGCAACGTAGTCTACTGTCTAGAATGTGCCGCTTGTAACAAGCAATACATAGGTGAGACTGGACAAGAAATGCACACGAGACTCAAAGGCCATCGCGCAGATACAAAACACAATTTACCTAAAGCAGTAGCCAGCCACGTCAATGAGCACGGCCATATATTCGATGAAGCAAGTCTATATACTACAAACAAATTTTCGTTCACCTCGCGAGAGAAAACATACCGAGTCATACCTCATACACAAGTTTAAATGCCTGCACCCGACGGGCATCAAGTTATCACGTGGCAACTTAGAATCGCTAAAAGCAGTAACATAAACCTTAAATTGTTATACCATTAACAAAGGCACAAAACAAATTAAACCTCCAGCTAATCTCGATGCTCAACCTCACCTATTCTTCCATTTCCAGTTCTTAACTTCATATCCCCTACCAATCAATTTACTATCCTCTCCCATGATTTTACGCATAGATCAACCATACGAGCGCTTTTCCAGGTACACCTATCCCCTCAGTGTTATTATTTCAAATTACATTTTTTCAGCTGTCGCCCTCCTATGCCGTTTTTCTTTGTTTTTTATTCTCTGCGTCCTTTTCCTTTTAAAGATCCACACCGACACATTCCAAAGTCCCAGACGCCAGGATACCCTTATCGGCGCCTCGACCACACAGGGTCCCGCCACTTCTGTATACCGCCGTGACGACGCCTACGGTGAACTACTGAGGCTAGCGTCCCTTGACGGACCGAGCTACTCCTTGTCAACCACAACCCCCCCCCCTCCCCCCTTTCCAGACGCTGTGTCGCCATCTTAACACCTTCAAAATTACCCGAAGCATTGATGCTACGCTCCTCAAGTCATGCTTTCAACTCGTATTGTTGTTACTTGCACACTGACCGGCTGACCGGCTCTTCAGGGACCCCCAACGGACGCCGCCCACGACACCTCGGAACGATCACTCGCCTCTCGCTCCCCTAACCCCCTCTTATGTCTTCTTTTTTTCGTTCTTTCTTTATTCCTTCTTCTTCTACTTTTTTTGCCGCTTTCTCGCTCTCCCGCTCTTGTCCCCTCGTCTAAGAAACCGCACCAGACAGTCAAGCGCCAGCGGTCATTTTCTTTTCAGTCTTCCTTTGCAGCCAGCCACAGCCGACATCGACGTGACTTCACTTCACTAACCCTTTAAAACTAACCCGCCGAGGATGACGAGGCCGCATTTGACGAAGATAGGTCCTCCTATCGAAACGTTGGCCTGCCTTTCTGAGGCACCTTATCCCTGTTTATAATCCTTATTCCTAGTGAGATAGGCCTGTAATTCGCGACATCTCCTTTCCAACCCCCTTTATGAATAGGTACAACTTGAGCGGTTTTCCAATCATTAGGTAAGAGCCCTGTGGATAGCGATTTCACATAGGTTAGATAAAGGTACATCGAGGTTGGTGTAGCACAGTATACGTCGAGATATACCATCCGGAACGTTTGCTTTGGTTTCATCGACGACCTTTAGGAGTGCCTCGATGCCTCTAACGCTTAATTCAACTTGTTCCATTAAAGGAAGTGTACTTGCATGTGGTGTAGAGCTATGGTTGCAGTTAGGTAAGGAGACAGATTGAAAATATGTATTCAAACACGTTGTCTTTTCGGTATGGTCTGTAATTACTTGTTCATCACAAACAATTTCATTTATTCCTACGAAATTTAATCCGCATCCTTTCAAAAACCTCAAGAAATGTTTAGGATTAGATTTCATTCTGTCGTTGTGTGTCTTAAAGTACTCTTCCTTCGTATTATTTTATAGCAAACTTATACTCCTGTGTTATTTCAGACAACTTATTTTTGTGATTCATACTTTAAGTTTTTTTTTCTATTAAATGGTCTGTTTCTTTTTTAATTATTATGAGAATACGCGAATTTACCCAGGGTTTCTTACGTTTTTTGAGTCTCGTGAAATATATGCTTGAAACATACTTGTCCGTAAGATCAAGCAGTTTATCTTTAATTACGCGCCATAAATAGTGGATGTCGTAATCCTCAGCAAGACATTAAAAAACCGGCAAGTGATCGAGGAGCTCCTGAGAGATACTAGAATAATCACCTTTTTCGAAGAAACAAGCTCTCCTTGATGTGGGTGACGCTGATCGGTTAATATCTGTTTTACTGTTTGCGATGACAGCGTGGTGATCGCTTATGCCTGGTATTATATGAACCGAGCTAATAAGCGTAGGTGAGCTGCAGAACAAAAGGTCCAGAGTGTTACTATTCCGAGTTGGAGCATTGACATACTGTAATAGTCCGAAGGTGTTTACAATGTCTTTTTTTTCATTTCTAAGTTAATACGGCTGTCAACTTTGCATACACAATCACCTTCTGGCCATTCCAAGTCAGGTAAGTTAAGATCACCCACAAGCAAAATAGGCTGCCGGGATGCCTCCGAAACAATATCATACAAAGATTCTAACGGTTTTAAATTTGAACGCGGTGGTCTGTAGAATGGTCCAACAGTGTACGAGGAGTTATAAGGTAGGGTTACTAAGCTACATTATCAGGTAGGGTGACTGAGCTCTACATTAATCGATCTTGTTGGAATCGCATACGCTGCAGCTGAACTTGTCACGGAGCCATTAGTGTAAGCCTGTAGGAGGCCCCGGTGCGCATTGCAGTTTGGAACGAGCCCGAACGCTTAGTGTTCTCACGGGCGTATATCACATTATGACTATGAGCCGTCAATATTCTGCATATCAGTTCTCCACGACGTCGCAAAACACACGGCTGCCGGCCCTCCAAAAGCTGAACTTAGTTGTTGCGCCGTCTGCAATGGAAATTACAGAGGAGACATACTTGTGTTCAACAGCCCAGAATAGAACAGCAACCAAATTTCAAAAATATATTTTTCGCATATAACATCAATTACTCCGAATAAACTTCTAAAACAAATTCTCAGGTTTCGCACAATGAAACAAACATTTCATACTTTAGATGAACCACTTTAATGCATATTGTAACCTTGTAGGGACCGAACTACCGGCGGAGCAACTTTTCTGAGAGTCCACGGCGACGGATGGGCGTCCAGACCCACACGCAGTCGCCCGGTATTGTAATGGACGTCGCGTCGACCCTGGTTGTATCGAAGGGTGTCGGTACGTTGTTGGCTCCGGATACGATGCCGAGCAAGCTGGCGAGCTTCTTCGGCTCTTTGCACAAACTCTTCCACGTTGTCGCTGGTCGGGCTATTATCAGACACAGGTAGCATGGCGTCCAGTGTTGAGGTGACGCGGCGCCCGTATACAAGTTCGAACGGCGTAAACTGTGTAGTCTCCTGTACAGCAGTATTATACGCAAAGGTCACATAGGGTAAAATCTCGTCCCACATCTTGTGCTCTACGTCGACATACATGGAGAGCATATCAGCCAGCGTTCTGTTCAGACGTTCCGTTAATCCATTGGTTTGAGGGTGATAGGCAGTGCTCTTGCGGTGAGAAGTATGGGTCAGCTGGAGAACGTCCTGCATAAATTCATCTGTAAATGCTGTACCGCGATCCGTGATGAGAACAGACGGTGCACCATGTCGTAGGACGATGTGGTGGACGAAGAACTTGGCCACTTCATACGAGTTGGCTTGCGGAATAGCTTCGGTTTCGGCATACCGGGTTAAGTAGTCGGTAGCGACGACTATCCATCTGTTGCGCGAAGAGGTCACTGGGAATGGCCCAAGTAGATCCATTCCTATTTGTTGGAACGGTGCTTGGGGAGGGTCCACAGGGTGGAGAAAGCCAGCCGGTTTAAAGGACGGTTTCTTGCGACGCTGACAATCGCGGCAGGTCTTTACGTACCGTTGCACAGAAGAAAAAAGCCGGGGCCAGTAATACTTTTGTCGTATCCTTGCTAATGTCTTAGTGAATCCCAGGTGTCCCGCGCATGGCTCATCATGGCAGGCTTGCAAAATGTCTTGGCGCAGCGCCGACGGCACGACAAGGAGGTACGTATTTGGACCGCTTCCGCAGTTTTTCCTGTAAAGGACGTTGTTGCGCAAACAGTACGATGATAAGCCGCGCAAGAGCGAGCGTAGTAAAACACCTTCAACTCCTTGAAGGTGCTCGATAAGCGGCAGCAGCTCAGGGTCAGCGCACTGGTGCTCAGCCATCTTTACGGCGTCGACAATGCCGACAAATGGCAAGTCATAGTCAGGGTCCGATGATGTCGTAGGGAGCGGTGCGCGTGACAAACAGTCAGCGTCACTGTGCTTTCTTCCAGATCGGTAGACAACGGTTATGTCGTACTCTTGTAAGCGTAGGCTCCAACGGACTAGTCGGCCTGAAGGATCCTTGAGGTTGGCAAGCCAGCACAGGGCGTGGTGATCGCTGACAGCCTTAAAGGGTCTACCGTACAAGTAGGGTCGGAATTTACTAATTGCCCACACAACCGCTAAGCATTCTTTTTCAGTGGTTGAGTAGTTTTTCTCAGCCTTGGTGAGACTGCGGCTTGCATAAGCAATGGTGCGTTCCGCACCATCTTGCTATTGCACAAGAACTGCACCGAGACCCGCATTGCTGGCGTCAGTATGGATTTCTGTGTCTGCGTTTTCGTCGAAATGAGCAAGTATTGGGGCAGCTTGCAAACGCTCGCGCAGTTCATTGAACGACTGCTGCTGCTCGTCCGCCCAAATGAAAGGCACATCATCGCGTGTAAGTCGTGTCAGAGGTTCAGCGATTCTCGAGAATCCCTCGACGTAGCGTCTATAATAGGCGCACAAACCAAGGAAGCGTTGGACAGCCTTCTTGTCTGTTGGTGGTGAAAACTCGGCGACGGCAGCTAACTTGTCGGGGTCTGGTCGGACACCTTTAGGACCAACGACATGGCCAAGAAATTTGAGCTCTTGGAACCCGAAGTAGCATTTCTCAGGATTGATGGTGAGGTCGGCAGTACGGATCGCAGCGAGGACGCTCTCGAGTCGTGCGAGATGTTCGTCAAACGTGCTCGAAAACACGACGACGTCATCCAAGTACACGAGGCAGGTTTGCCATTTGAGTTCAGCAAGCACGGTACCCATCATCCGCTGAAAGGTGGCAGGTGCGGAACAGAGACCGAAGGGGAGAACTTTGAACTCATAAAGCCCGTCAGGTGTCACAAACGCTGTTTTTTCACGATCCTGTTCATCAACTTCGATTTGCCAATACCCTGATTTAAGATCCAACGAAGAAAAAAACTTGGCATGTTGTAGACGATCCAATGCGTCGTCGATGCGTGGCAATTGATAAACATCGCGCTTGGTGACACGGTTCAACTTTCTGTAATCTACACAGAAACGTAGTGTGTTGTCTTTCTTTCTGACTAACACTACAGGGGAGGCCCACGGGCTTGTGGACGGTTGTATCACGTCGTCTTGGAGCATCTCTTTCACCTGCTGCTTGATCGCTTCCCTTTCCACTGGCGATACTCTGTAAGGATGCTGGCGAACAGGACGTGTGGATTCGTACGTAATAATGCGGTGCTTTGTGATGGACGTGCGCCGTACTTTGGACGACGTTGAAAAACACTCGGCAAGTTCATTCACGAGACTCAGTAGACGGTCTTTCTGATGGTCTGGCAGAGCAGCGTTAACGTGAATCCTTTCTTTTAGGCTGGGTAACTCAGATTGTTGAGACGATGCGATTTCCATTGTACCAATGTCAGTAACATCAATGATTTCGTGAAGAAATGCGACTGTCGTTCCTCGTGGTACATGCCGATACTCGTTGCTAAAGTTTGTTAGCAACACGAATGAACATCTGTTTCGCACCTGAAGAAGCCCTCTAGCTATGCAAATGTGGCGCTCAAGAAGCAGGGGGATGTTTGCCTCAGCAATTCCTTCGGCGTCGTCCTCCATGTCGCATCGGACAAGGGTAAGCACGCTGCTCTTGGGTGGCAACGTGACGTGATCGTCGGCAACGTGAAGCGCGATGTCACGGTCGGTGTCATTACTGTTCGCTATGGCTTGTGTAGTAGCAAAGCTGACTCTAGACTCTTGCAGGTCGATGATGGCACCGTTCGCCTGAAGGAAATCCATGCCGAGTATAAGGTCCTTTGAACATTCAGGAAGAATGACGAAGTCGCCGATGTACGTGAAACCGCGAATGTTGACTCGTGCCGTGCACCGGCCCATTGGAGTTATGAGGTGCCCTCCTGCAGTACGAATCTGAGTTGCGGCCCATTGCGTCGAAACTTTGTTCAGTATACGCGCGAGATTCTGGCTCATAACAGACGTATCCGCACCCGTGTCGATCAACGCCGTGACTTCGTGGTCATCTATGGTAACTGGTACGTCGCAAGATACTGACACCGAACTGCACTGATTTCTCTGCGTCTCAATTGCGTCATATCGCGGTCGTCGTAGTGGAGGATCTTAAGCGTTCGCAACATCAGCGACCTCACCTCCGCAGGTCGCTGGACTCAGTTTTCCCGGGAAGCAGGGCTGGGTGAGCGACGCCTTGTTGCACTCGGCGTGAAGAGGGGGCTGGAAGACCTGTGTCGGGCGGGTGACGGTGACCGGGTGTCACGTAATCGTGGGGCAAACGAGGTCCTGGCGTCCGCGAGGTAGGCTTCAATCTCCAGGGGGCGTTCGCCATTGCGCGGGCACGGCGCATTCAATGAAAATCCACGGAGCCCAGCTCGGCGGTAAGGACATGCCCTGTAGAGGTGATCGGCTTCACCGCAATGAAAATAGAAGGGCCTCCGGTCTGCAGTGCGCCATACGTCGCTCTTGCGGGGTGGTCGTGCTTCAGCCATGAATGGCGTGCGGCGAGGCCTGAAGTCGCCAGTTGCTTGTTCCACGGCGCGCACACCATGAAAGTCCGGGACGTCGCTCATACCGTGAAAAGTCGGGGACAACGAACTTCGCGCAACTTCCGCATACGACATGCGAGGCTGTGGCTGCCGTGTCTCGGGCTGTGGTGTCTCGCTTAGCTCGGGGACTTGGACTGCCTGCCTGATTTCCTCCCGGAAGACCTCAGCCAGAGCGAGTCGCGGTACCGATGCCGGAGCCACCTGAAGCTTTTGGAGCTCTTCTCGAACAACAAGCCTAATGAGCTCCCGCAAGGCGTCGGTATTGTCACACGGTATAGCGAGAGGGTCACGCGATAGGGTCGACACGTCGCGGTTGTACAGCCTTGTTCGCTGCTGCAGTGCCTTTTCCATTGATATGGCTTCCGCGAGAAACTCTGCAACAGTCTTTGGTGGATTGCGTATTAGGCCACCGAATAACTCTTGCTTGACACCGCGCATCAAGTGCCTTAGCTTCTTTTCTTCCGGCATGGACGGATCCGCGCGTCGGAAAAGTCGGCACATATCTTCGACAAACATTGCGACGCTTTCGTTCGGCCGCTGTACTCTCGCCTGAATTGCAGATTCAGCTCGCTCCTTGCGATCGGGGCTGGCATATGTGCTGATTAGTTGCCGTCGGAATTCGTCCCATGTTGATAAGACCGCCTCACGGTTCTCAAACCATGTCCGCGCATAGTCCTCGAGGGCAAAGTAGGCATTGCGTAGCTTGCGCTCCGGTGTCCAGCCGTTGAATTCTGCGACGCGCTCGAAGTGATCGAGCCAGTCCTCAACATCCTCGAAGGGGTCCCCATGGAAGGATGTGGGGATTAGCGGCTGGTTAAGGACGACCGCGGTCGGTGCGGTTGAGGAAGAAGATGGACCTGATGTGCTCATCCTTCTGACTATGTTGGGTAGAGGCTCGTACTCAGGTGGCAGTCCTTGAAGTCGACGGCTTGTCCGTACGTGAACAGGAGTCAGCTCGACCGGACTTCGTACTGGGCTTGTAGACGGGGTTCGATCTGGAAGCGGTAGCATGTACCCCGCACCTCCACCAGAAAAATCTAACGTAGATCGTAGACGGAGACTTGAAAGAACAGACGCTTCTCTTTAATGGCGGACCAGGAAAAAGAGCGTGCAGCCTACGCGCTTCGTCGTCTATCATGGCGCCGACCTTTGCGCGCGCCATCCCGCGGTGCGGGAGCCCCACATCATTGTGTCAATATTATGCAGCTGAAAACTTGCCACAGTGTAATTTTCTCAACTTAAAACGCAGTTTTATCACGCATTTGTCGGTTATTGCTAGCCAAAATATCTGAATGAATTATTTAGACGCAATACCACACAGAAATGTTAAGAAAAAGATTGTGGGCCGAAAAGGCTATCTTAAGAACGCTGCAAATTGGCCTTTTTGTCACCATTATTATTACTCCAATACTAAAGTAATGCCCGAAAAATGAGAGTGCGTAGTAAAGGACAGTTATTCTAATTCATTGAGAAGACATGTCCGCTTTTTCTGCCGTGAGCTTCATTTTTTTCATTTTTTATGAACAATCATTTGCATTGCAAGTTAAATTTAGAATAGTGCTCCAGCAGACACAATTTTTGGGGTCACTACCTGTTTAAAGAAATTTCTTTTGCTTACTAAATGCCGAAAATTTTTAAACATAGCAGAGGGGCACAGTTATTGAAAATCACGTATGGCGTGGAATGACACCTCATGCACCACCAAACTTCACTGACGGGCCATTCTCCAATTTGGCTCTGGACTGCTGGGAGTTCGAATGCACTCCACTGTTCTTCGATGCAAAGGTGAGGGCACGGCATAAAGACAAGAAGGCACGTACACTCGAAGAAGCATTCTTAACCCAAAAAGCCGGTGAACAATATGTATCCAAGCCAGTAAGTGCTTCAGAGAAGACAGAAATAAACGATCTAAAAGCACAGCTTCACTAACTTTGGGGTATTGTTCTTACGTGTTTTTTGGCCACGTGTTTGTCTTATCTGATGTGTTCCTCAAAAAAAAAAACGTCAGCTTTTTGTAACCACTTGTGTTGTCGTTTTTTGGTTGTTGTCTTTCATCTTTAACGCTGCTTTACATATTGCGTCCCACCTACCGTTGTCCAAGCTGACTGAAATCAAAGAATGAAAAGACAATAGGCAGCCTAGCCCTTACAATTGTATATTCCACTCAGTTTTCAGCATGGTTTTCTTTAAAGAATTTTACTAACATTACCTATGGCACGGATAATACCTTGAAGTGTTTGCAAAGAATGGTATTAGCATTACTTGTGCAACGAAAGAAAGCGGTAGCAATATACCCAAAATATGCGAAGCCTTTCTGTCTTGTATTTTTTAATATCTCCACAAAGGTGCGTTTACGTCCCATTGCCAAACGTGAAGCATAGTTGTAATATATGGCGTCACACTTGCGAGGAACGTGAGTATACGGACGAAGACAGTCTAGTCCTTGCTTAAGTGTCACAGTAACGATAAGTGCAGAGCATGTGGACAAGAGGACACGGCTCCTAGTTTGCTTTCATTAAGAAGAGCAACGCTACTATTTTTACAATCACTTGGGCAAAAATAAAACATTTTTACCCGACGTGTTGGCATAGGGGATTTGGCGTGGCGCTGCTGATGCTGAGTTCACGGGATCAAATCCCGGCCAAGGCGGCCGCATGTCGACGGGGGTGCAATGCAAATGCTGCAGCGTAGCTTGCAATTGGTTGTCAAAAAAAAATCTCGGTGATGAAAATATTCCGGTGTCCCTCACCACATCGTGCCTCATTATCACATATCGTGCTTTTGGCACGTAAAATCCCCAAACCTAACATATTTTTCATGTTGTGTTGGACTTTTGTGTCACAAGAAAGGTAACCTAGCTAGCACAAAAGCGATAGAAAACTGCTTCCATACCGATTCGCCAAGACTAAATGAACGTCTGAAAGACGCACTAAAAATCCGTGCAGTCCGTTTAGAAGGTGATAAACGGTCGTATATCGTTTGCTAATGTCCGGCGGATATGACTATTGCAAGAAGTTCTAGAATCCTGCTAAAGTAGTTTCGAAAAATCCTGTCTTGAAATGGGATTTTCTAAGACCATTAGAAGCACTTTAAAAATACAGATTGAATCCTGCACAATCAGGATTTTGACATCCTCGTTTTCTTTCACCATCCCCTCTAGCGCCCCCCTCGTCTCCCTTTCCTTCCCTCTCCCATGCCCTGTGGCGTTTCGCCGGCCTGCGGCATGCAGGTTTGCGCTGTGCAATACACGAAACACATACAGCAATAACATTTTTTTATTGCAAAAAGTAAACACGACTAGCCAAGCTAGCAAACATTAAATATGAGTGCCTCCGAGTAACGTCCATTGCAGGTATCGACCTTGATAAACCTGGTTTCGAACAGGCTGCTGGGCTGTAGCTCCTTAATCAGCAGGTATTCCTTACTGCAAAAACATTAGGCATGTGTAAAACGTATGGTAATTGAAGCACACTTAGTGAACGTATAGTTTTTCAATGCATTGGCAGTATAAGCACTGCAATATATCTTGGCAATGGGCAGCACGACAAATATTAGTACAATCACACAGTTTTCGAGCATTCCACCTTCATTAACATGGTTCTAACATTAACCGATCACAAGTGAAATTCCCTTCTGTTGCCTTGAAGACATACTTTACATCTAACTGAAGGTGTGGCATGTACAATCGCCAACCAGTGTATGTGCGGTATTTTGCTAGCTTTCAGGAGGCTGTTGTCTTTGACTAGTTGGCGACTGGTAGATGACAGCAGCCTCCTAAACATGTGCGAAGTAGGTGCCAATTAGCATTCAAAGAAAGGATAGATAATGCATTTCTGGTAATGTTGTACGGGAAAAGAGGTAAGTGCGGCTCTGCAAAGGCACAGCTTCAGTGTGACAGCATTGTTACACCACCCAAGTTTATTGCCACAGATCACATAGCAATTCAGAAATGGCGCAGGCTTGCGCATATACCTAAACACCAGTCTATCAAACACATCGCATACTTCAAATTGAGCAAATATATGCGATTCCTTAAAAAATAAAAGACAGCAGACGAGTGCAACCTGAGTAACAGCGACTATTTGCAGCACGGCTGCTTCAAGCATATACAGTAGAACTTCAGTCGCTTGTAATTAAACCATTAAAAGTTGCACGCTATGACTTGCCTGTTTGAAAACCTCCACACAATAACATTGCAAGCACTTGTAAAGAATTGTTTTTACAAAAACAGTGAGTCATCCACACACAGGTGGAAACAAAGCCGTAATTTTCCACCCAGTTTCACTAACTTTGACCTTGGTGAATTTATAGTTATGCAATGGGTTAAAAGGTTAAGCTCGTGCAGTTATAAATCAATTACGATCTAGAGTGCTTGCATATGCAAATTATTGCTACACCGAAATGACCACACAATAAAACCCACACATGGCGCGCGGCGACGATTTCATGGCCGTTGCACTTTATACGGAATATCACGGCGACGACGACGGCGGCAAAAATGCGCTTGGAGTGCCCATATAATTTCTATCGCAATAAAGCAAAAGACCGCGGCCGTAAATTTCTCTCTCTCAAATGGCAAGGTCGCCGTTACTATATTCTAGGTCACTCTACCGTTACGTCGTCGCTCCGTAACACGCGTGTTCGAGTCAATGTCTCAACGCTGCGGCTGCGACGCAGGGAAGCAACGACGGGAGCCCAGTCCGGCCAACGAAAATGCTCACAACCGGCCAACGCTCGCTTCAACGGCAGGAAAAAGAAAGGGAGAGGGTTAAGCTGGCGCCGGGCCGGCGGCTGGCGCGCACGGAGACAGTCGAAGGTGGGGGAGGTAGAGGGAGTTGAGGGGAGAGTGAGGGGAGCCACCGAAGCGACGGGGTCACCTCTGCTGAGCCAAGTCCGCTTCCCTGACGCCCTCCTCCCTCAACCTTCGAGTGTCTGCGCGCGCCCCGGCGCCGCCGTGCTGGCGCCGCCCGCTCCCTACAGCAGCGTTTCTGCGAGCGTTGGCCTATGGAAAAAAGGGGAAATCG
>NC_051158.1:62759602-62790423 GCF_013339745.2 Dermacentor silvarum | reverse complement strand
GCTCCGCAAATCTATGTTTCGGCGGAAATCGTAAACAGTGGCTAGGTGGATGGCCTGAAGATTTGGCCATAGCTTCGAGAGATGTATAAGCGCTTTCGTAGCTGATTGCGCCTTGTCCGAATGGTGCGAACAGAGTATACGGTGTTTTTACTAGACGCGGGGCTACAACTGTATTCCTACCTGTGCAAATATTTCGCTTCTGAAACTATTCAGGTTCAGTGTCTTTTATTCTTGCTTCTTTACTTGCCAATCACTACTGAAGTAGCTCGGCTTGTCATGTCTCTTACTTAGTAACTTTCCTTGGTGAATTGCCTATTAGGTTTTTTTAATATTACCAAACATCATTTGCCCCGTTATGCGAAAATAAGTTGGCGCGACCAAAAGATGGTACCAAAAATGGCCGACAGCGCAACTAGTAAAAACAAGTCAAAATGCTCAGATTGACGTCAAATTTCTCAGAAAGGTTCCTGTAAACAAAGTGTATGAAGCGCTTTAAACATAACATTTGGTACATTCCTGTCTTGGTGGGAATGAAACCCGGGCCTTCACGGTCGAGACGAGCACGCTTCCTAGACGCCACGGCTGCTCCAAGGTTCTGGCTGACTAAAAGTGTGTCTACTGCGTGCGTTCATGAGCGCGTTCATGCGTGCAATGCCGCATTCATTATGTTCCGAGGTCTACAAACAGTATAATGCTTTCGCACTTCCACGCGTAAGCAGGTTTAACTGTCTCTACAGAATTTTGTTTCTGCCACATCGTTTACAGATGTGCTCAGTTGCTGTAAATTTGTTATTGGCGCGCACAAAGCTTGGACCGTGGACGTTCTGTTCTCTGTAAATGGCTTGTGGCAAGCGACGTATTGTTATTACTCACTCACTTATTTGGTGGACCGCCACGAAATGTTCAGTTACAAACATTCGTGTGTTGTTGATACAGTCCGTCATTTACGCTTCGGCACATTGATTCAAGAGCGGACCCATTCATTTTCTAGTAGGTGGGAGATATAGGTGGGCATAAGTTTGACTGTGAGTCGGGGCCGATTTGATTACATAACGCGCGAGAAAAGTGTTACTGCAGGAAGCGGCACCACTCCCTTTCTCGCTGTGCTACGAGCGGTACTCACTCTTGCTTAGGCCTCGGGGTTGCAGGGCTTTGTTTTTTGGGAAGTTAGCAATAAACCTTCCTTTAGGACTGAATATTTTTCATACTTGAGGAAAGCCATGCATCGCGAAGGATCTGCAACACAGGCTGCCCTTACGTAGCATTGGTCGGTGAGCTTAAATTTTTGGCCACACCGATTCACTCCATTCTCTAATACGCCAACCATCAACCATCATAAGCCAACAACAGCACATGTCTTTCGTATACCGCCCCAAATTTCGCTGCATGAATGGAGGAGAGTGCGTTAGCGATCACGCAGTTGAATTTGAGTCAACTTATCACTGAGTAGCCGGGCATACGCGGTGAGGGTTTGCCGTTCGTAGCCTTCGCTAGAGGCATCCAGCTGAGCGCCGCTGAAACCACAATCTTGTTTATCTAGAGCAGTGGTTTCCAAACTACAGCAAATGGGCCGGATACAGCCCGCAGAGGCCTCTCGACCTGCCTGCTGCCGGTGGCAGGCCGTTTTTTTCCGCAACGCCTCCCCGGCGTCTCTGCTGGCGAGCGGGCATTCTCTACAAAACCTTTCGCTACTTTCTGGAAGCTGGCTTCACTGCACTTTAAGATCACCAGTATGCCACGTCGTCCTAGACAGTTCCAAGGAATCAGGAGCTTTGAGAACATCGCCTGTGGAGCGTGTGGCGCCACAAGCACAAAGTGACGCTCCGTGTGGCCGGTTTCAGCTACCACGTCAGAAGACGCACCCAACCTTCCTCGACTTCGTCTGAAAGCGCAAGGCCCAGAGTTCTTTTTACCGTTTCGCCTACAAAAATTATCCAAGTCAATAGCTGTGTATAGAAAAAATCTCCTTACCTCAGCCCACGGCATGCATTGTACCGTAAAGAGGACAACTTTAAAGAAACAAACTATACCACCAGCACAATTTGGCAGGGCTAACTAACATTTGCCACAATTGATAGAGCGAACATGCCGGGTGGTAAAAAGGGGCTGTTAGTCCGCCAATGGCAGATGCTTTTATTATTGGCCTATCAAATTCAGTATTTCTGCGCTGCGTGACTCACGAGCAGGCTCTCGGTGGGATATACTTGCGCATGTCATCTGTTTTGAAAAATGTTGTTTCAGCAGTTAATGTTATGAGGTTGCATGTGCTTAATCACCAAAGTTCAATAATTTGTACCGGCGACGCCGTAGACCTGACTTATCACACGTACGATAGTTCGATGGCTGAGCTGCGGAAATTATTGAAGGCTAGCGCCAAGGGCCCCGTGTCGCAGAAAATCCGGCCTCGATGTAGCGTCGGCGTTCGCGAAAGTCATCCCCAATGACGCAGGCCCTCCGAGTATATATATATATATATATATATATATATATATATATATATATATATATATATATATATATATATATATATAACCACGCCTTCCTATATGGCGTGCGGTATATGCGGGTTATACTGCCACACCATTCTATCACAAATGTTGCTCATACCTTGTCTTACATTTTTGACAAAGCTATTCCTCGGAATTTTGAGTATGACAATCCACAAACAAATGTCATGAAACAAAACACCCACAGCGCATGTCTTCATTGTTAAATATTCTCAGACTGAAATATTAAAAGTTCGAAACAAAAACGGAAACCTGAAAATTGTGCAATTTTCTTGGCGCGGTTATGTACTATGTCCGGGATCGGCCCACGCAAGAGGCCGCGTTTCTACCAGAAAGCTCGCCTTCATGCATAGCGTTCGCCGCAGTGTTTCCTGGTAATCATTACGGTTGCATAAGCTACAGTTCTCGCGAAAGGTGAGCAGTCAGAGATCTCTGGATGCTATCGGGTTCTAATCTTAAAAGCGATCTTAAGCGTCTTCCAATTTTGCCTTGTGACTTGAACCTTAGAAAAAAAAACTACAGTGACGTTTCACAACGCGAACGCGAGTTACGTGCAAGCGTATGAATGCTGCTCCGGAGTTGCTAAGCTAGACCGTCTAGTCTGACGCACACTCATTGACGCAAGCCACCCAAAAGTTCTTCGGCAGTCTCCTGGGCACGACTAGTCCGCGCCTTTGGCGGTCACGTTCTGCTCGTGCCTGGCGCTTGCCGACGACTTCGGGTTGTGTCGACTCGCACTCAGCCTGCCGGCGACTGGCTTCTTGATCATCAGACGAACCCAGTACATCCATAGCACACAAAGATCTCGTAGCAACTGCTGGAGGAGGTGAACGGAGCACGCTTCCGGCTACCCGCCTCCTTCGCAGCGTTTCACCTTCCTTCTCCCCCCTCCCCTCCTCTCTCCAGCACGTTCCTGTGCACCTTAGGTGGCATCTTCCTAAGGCGCTTGCTTCCCTCTCCATGCTCAGCGGCCTCGGACATAACCTCGCCGATTTCATATACGGGGCATGTACGCTTGCGCGTAAAAAAAAATCGCAGTATCGCGCGAACGGCGAAGCATTGATTGCTCTCGCAATCAATTCTTCGACAGCTATTCGACAGGTATTCGACAGCTGATGCTTTGACAACGATGCTTCTACAGCTGATTAGACAGCTATACGAAATAAGGATGGTAGTTTTATCGGTCTATCAACTTGTATGCATAGACACACTAAATAAATGTACAAGCATAGTGCCGCGCGCGCACACACAACATGAACACACCTCACTCGATGACTGCCGAAACTTGCTGTCACAACGTAGTCGTAAGGAAGTGCGGCAGCAGCTGCGAGCGAATTGATCTTCGTGCTGCTTCTCCCATCAGCGCGAATTAAGTTGCGAAAACAGAGCCCACAGCGGCCTGTGAAACCAACGTAGATGGCTTTCAAGATACAGCGGCCCGGAAGAGAACGCACCGCCCGTCCCTACTCTGCCCCCCCGCCCCCACCCCGCCCCCAGCGTTGCGCGCGATGGAAGATGGCACGCTTCCTTCCCGCTTTCTTTCATAGCGCGCGTGAGATTGAGCCGCGTTCGCCGGATCGCCCTCGCACGCTTTCAATCAGACATACAGCATATGGCGCGCGGCGATGATATTATCGCCCTTCGACCTTATACCGAACCTCATGGCACAGCGACACCGAGGCCAGAAATGTGCCTGGAGTATCCATATAATTGCTTTCGCAATAATGAATTTTTCCATGAAAAGAAGGATCACCTCGAGCTATTCTGACTAGCTATGCGCGGCTCTGGAAATTGACATTTTGCGTCGACGGAACGGGCCACATGAATTAGCTCAATGTGGATCTGCAAGGAGAGGTACAACTCGTTCAAGACCTGAACAAGCAGAAGACGCTTCATGGCGAAACAGTAGTTTTTAACACGAATAACTTATTTGTCATTTTGAGACCAGATTTCGTTCCGTCTGTCTCGTTATACGGCTGTCCCACCAAGAATTTGGGCCGATCCCGCAGGTAGTGCCGTCCAAATGGGGGTCATACACATGAATATGTGCCACAGGGTGCGTGACTTTCTTCTTTGAACCCCTTTGATGCCATCTTGGGTTTAAATGGGAATGTGTGAGCTTAACGGTGACGCCACCAAAAGGCCCAGCGTGTCCACTGGAAAGCGTAAGAGAGGAGCCTGGATTGCTTGAACCATGACGCGTTTGTGCTGTTAGCCTACTTGGATGGTCATAGTAAATGAGTTGCACCTAATACGTTCAGAAGCACGGGCAGAATCAAAGACGGGATCATTTGCGCTGCTGTTAAAGTATTAGTGCGCAAACTAATAATGTGTTTCCTTTTGTATTTGCGACAAAAATCCCAAGCGATCTGCACGCATAATTTTGCGAGGGATTCTCTGACTTTTATGCCAGTAATGAGGAACTCGAATTTATTCCATTACCCATTAAGCGGCAATGTAGGTGCACTGCCAGGTTTGCTCAAGTTAGAAGACATTCAAATGTACCTAAATTATATCTTTAAGAGCAACCAGGAGAAAGGAAACCGACAGACCGATTTTCATTATTCATATTGTTACGTAGGAAGACGCAGACGAAAAGCTATATACAAGTATATTTACAAAGAAATGCGCCGCACTTGGCCAAGAAGCCACAGCCCGCAGTAGCCTCTGATCTTCGTCGTCGTCTTCACACTGCTCGCCTCTTCGTCAAGGCAAATACTGTTCCGTAGCACTACCCCCGGCGGCAAAAGCACCGTCCCGGAGCGATTAAAGGCCGGACTCTGAAGCACTGTAGTAGGCCTTGAGCCTACTGACGTGCACGACATCACTAGATGCCAGAGTAGACGGCGAGGTCGGACTCACAGGTTCAATTTCATACGTCACAGGCGTCACCTGGCGCAGCACGCGGTAGGGCCCAGTGTATCGCGAAAGGAGCTTCTCTGAAAGCCCGATGTGACGAGAGGGCGACCACAGGAGCACGAGCGCACCAGGCGAAAACTGTACGTCACGGTGGCGGGCGTTGTACTGACGCTGCTGAGTGGTTTGCGAGGCCGTCAGTCGAGCACGGGCAAGCTGGCGTGCATGGTCGGCGAGGGCGATGGCGTCGCGCGCATACTCGCTTGTTGAGATCGCAGCAGGAGGAAGTGCCGTATCAAGGGGCAAGGTCGGTTCGCGACCGTACAGTAAATAAAATGGAGAAAATCCGGCGGTGTCGTGCCGGGAAGAATTGTACGCAAATGTGACGTAAGGAAGGGCAATGTCCCAGTCGTGGTGGTCCTTGGAAACGTACTTCGACAGCATATCGGTAAGGGTACGGTTTAACCGCTCCGTCAGGCCATTCGTTTGAGGATGGTATGAGGTAGTCAGCTTGTGTTGAGTGGAGCAGGAACGCACAATGTCGGCGATAACTTTCGACAGGAAGTTGCGACCACGGTCAGTAAGCAGCTGTCGCGGGGCGCCATGAACCAAGATAATGTCACGCAAGAGAAAGTCCGCGACGTCAGTGGCGCAACTGGTAGGGAGAGCCCGCGTGATAGCGTATCGGGTGGCGTAATCAGTTGCGACGGCTACCCATTTGTTCCCCGAAGATGACGTGGGAAAGGGGCCGAGGAGGTCTAATCCAACACGAAATAACGGTTCCACAGGGACGGTGATCGGCTGGAGATGACCAGCAGGTAGCACCTGAGGTGTTTTCCGACGCTGGCAGGGATCACAGGCAGCAACATAGCGTCGGACGGAGCGAGCGAGACCAGGCCAATAGAAGCGGCGCCGGACGCGGTCGTACGTGCGGGTTACCCCAAGATGGCCTGCAGTGGGTGCGTCATGCATCTCAAAGAGCACAGTTCGTCGTAGATGTTTTGGCACGACAAGAAGATCAGATCCATGAGGGACGAAGTTCCTTCGGTACAGAATGCCGCCGTGGAGGACATATCGGCGAACGGAGGCGTCGGTAGGTGTAGAGCGCAGACGCTCGATGAGTGCTCGCAGCAATAGGTACCGGTACTGCTCATCGGCGATGTTAGCGAAGTCAGACACAGAGAAAATGCCGTTGGCGTTACTACTGTCGGCGTCGTCAGGCTCGTCTACCGGGTAGCGAGACAGGCAGTCAGCATCCTTGTGTAGTCGGCCGGATTTGTAGGTAACAGTATACGAATATTCTTGGAGGCGTAAGGCCCAGCGACCAAGTCTTCCTGTAGGATCTTTCAGTGAGCATAACCAGCAAAGCGCGTGGTGGTCTGTAACAACGGAAAAGGGCCTGCCATATAAGTATGGACGGAACTTCGCAACCGCCCAAACTAGGGCCAGACACTCACGCTCAGTGATGGAATAGTTGCGCTCGGAGGGTGAAAGGAGCCTGCTGGCGTAAGCGATAACACGGTCGCTGCCGCGCTGGCGTTGTGCCAGTACCGCGCCAATTCCGTGGCTGCTGGCATCAGTACGGACTTCGGTAGGCGCAGAAGGATCGAAGTGGGCCAGAACGGGAGGCGTTGTGAGGAGGTCGATTAGATGCGAGAACGCAGAGGCCTCGTTATCGCCCCACTGGAAAGGAGTGTCTT
The DNA here is from genome assembly GCF_013339745.2 of Dermacentor silvarum. Lineage (NCBI taxonomy): Eukaryota > Metazoa > Arthropoda > Arachnida > Ixodida > Ixodidae > Dermacentor > Dermacentor silvarum. The sequence continues at coordinate 62,783,360 of NC_051158.1, read as the reverse complement.
TTTTCAAAAGCTCCGTTAGTGGGCGTGCTATTGCCGCGAAATTTTTCACGAAACGGCGGAAGTACGAACACAGGCCGACGAAGCTCCGCACATCTTTGACACACTTCGGAACAGGGAAGTGCGTAACAGCATGGATCTTGCCTGGGTCCGGTTGCACTCCGTGCGCGTCAACGAGATGTCCAAGGACAGTAATCTGGCGACGGCCGAATTGGCACTTCGATGCGTTGAGTTGTAGACCGGCTCGACGAAAAACGTCCAGGACTGCTGAGAGGCGCTCCAAGTGTGTAGCGAACGTTGGGGAGAATACTATAACGTCGTCTAAGTAGCACAGGCACGTGGACCATTTGAAGCCATGAAGAAGGGAGTCCATCATGCGTTCAAAAGTGGCAGGAGCATTACATAGACCGAAAGGCATCACTTTGAATTGATAAAGACCGTCGGGTGTTACAAAAGCAGTCTTCTCGCGGTCTAGATCGTCCACGGCAATCTGCCAGTAGCCGGAGCGAAGGTCAATAGAGGAGAAATAGCGAGCACCGTGGAGGCAGTCAAGGGCGTCATCAATCCGAGGTAGGGGATACACGTCCTTTTTGGTAACCCTGTTCAGGTGCCGATAATCCACGCAAAAGCGCCATGAGCCATCCTTCTTCTTTACAAGTACAACAGGTGACGCCCATGGACTACACGATGGTTCAATAATGTTCTTGGCAAGCATTTTGCGAACTTCAGCGTGAATAACTTGACGCTCAGCCGGGGACACTCGATACGGGCGGCGATGAATAGGAGGGGCATCGCCGGTATTAATGCGATGTTTAACAGCTGTAGTTTGGGCCAAGGGACGATCGTTAAAGTCAAAAATATCGTGATAGGATAACAAAACGCGGTAGAGCTCACGAGCGTGCTCGGACGGCATGTCGGGCGCAATCATTTTCTGTAAGCCGGCAATGGCACAAGTTGCCGACTGCGATGGTAGAGGAGGATCGGCTGAATTGTCGTCTACTGCAATAGATGCTACTGAGTGATCCTCGAATGAGCAAAGCTGGGCCAGAGACATCCCGCGTGGCAGCAGTTGTGCCGTCAAGCCAAAATTGACCACGGGCAGGCAGACGCAATTCGCCGTAATAGATAAAACTGTATGAGGCACTGTGATCCCGTGTGTAAGCAGGACGTCTTGCATGGGAGCCGCGATGTAGTGACCGTCGGGCACTGGTGGGGATGACACTAAGTCAACGTAGGTCAGTGCCGAAGGTGGCAAGCGAACAAAGTCGACGGAACTGAGGCGACTAGGGTGTGGTTCAGAGGGATCCAGAACAGGCAGGTCAAGGCGGAGAGTACTGGCGGAACAGTCGATGAGAGCAGAATGCGCGGAGAGGAAGTCCAAGCCGAGGATGATGTCGTGGGGACAGTGGGCGATGACTGTGAATAGCACGATAGTGGAGCGATCGGCGAAGGAGACGTGGGCGGCACACATACCAATTACGGGGGCTGTTCCGCCATCGGCGACACGGACAACAGGCGTCGTGGGGGGTGTGAGTATCTTCTTCAGCCGGTTACGAAGGTCAGCACTCATTACGGATACATGCGCCCCAGTGTCTATAAGAGCAGATACAGAAACACCGTCGACTTGCACGTCAAGAAGGTTCAGATGAGTGGGCAACGTCAGTAGAGGATTTGGCGGCGTATGGAGCAATGCAGCGTCACCTCGAGGCGCTGCATCGTCTAGTTTTCCGGCTGGGAGCGGCATCCGAAGGGAGTCGGCGAATAGGAGCGACGGGGCTGAGGAGAGCGAGATTGTCGTCGTTGGGGCGAAGGCGAACGAGAATAGGGGCGGTTCGGCGCAGGAGAATCAGTGGCGGCATTATCGGAGCGTGCTGCATAGGGTCGAGGAGGGCCACCTGGGCGAGAGTAGGCAGTATAAGTAGACCGGGTGGGGGAACTCCAACGACTGCGACAGTGGCGAGAAATGTGCCCGATTCTACGGCAGTGAAAACAAATGGGCTTGTCGTCAGCAGTGCGCCATTCAGATGGGTTGCGGAAACGTGGTGGGTAATAAGATGTGGGACGGGGCGTAATCGAAGAAGCCGTATGGGTATCAGGGCGATGGGCCGAGCAGACGGTGTGAAGACCCATGTTCGCGAACTCCTGGCGGACAACTGCCTGGATCAGGGAAACCGTGACTGCAGGTGCGTTGGAGGAGCTGGAGTCGAAGGCAGCCGGATAGGCGGCCTCAATCTCACGCCGGACGATCCTGGTAACATCACCAGTGTTGTTGGGACGAGGAGCGTCGGCACAGGAAGATGTCGCTGGGGTGTTGGGCAGACGGGCAAAGTGCTGGTCGATACGTCGGCTTTTAGCGAGTTCCAGGCGGGGACACTCTTTTATAACTGCATCCACGGTCGCCACGTTGTTGAATACGAGCAAGTTGAAGGCGTCATCGGCAATGCCTTTGAGGATGTGGGAAACCTTGTCTGGCTCAGTCATGTGTGCGTCAACTTTGCGGCACAGAGCCAAGACGTCTTGGATGTATGTGACGTAGGGCTCTGTGGACGTCTGCACACGGCCGGATAACGCCCTCTGCGCGGCAAGTTGGTGACCGTAGGGGTTTCCGAACAAGTCTCGGAGCTTTTGCTTAAGTGAATCCCAACTGGTGATCTCCTCTTCGTGTGTCCGAAACCAAACTCGAGGTGTGCCACCGAGGTAAAAGAGTGCGTTGGCGAGCATGATAGTAGGGTCCCACCGGTTATTGCGGCTGACGTGTTCGTACAGGCTGATCCAGTCGTCGACGTCTTCCCCATCTTTGCCCGAGAATACGCCAGGATCGCGGGAAGCGGGGAGAGCGATGTAGGTCGTCGAAGTGGCAGCAGGTGTCGGGGCTGGCTGAGTCGAGCTGTCGTCGGCGGGAGCCATGACGGAAGACTCGACGTACCGTCCACTGCGAAGCTCCGTGACGAGGTACAGGGAACGTCCACCTCCACCAGATATGTTACGTAGGAAGACGCAGACGAAAAGCTATATACAAGTATATTTACAAAGAAATGCGCCGCACTTGGCCAAGAAGCCACAGCCCGCAGTAGCCTCTGATCTTCGTCGTCGTCTTCACACTGCTCGCCTCTTCGTCAAGGCAAATACTGTTCCGTAGCACTATCATAAAAAGCCAACGGACACGAAGGACAGTATAAGGCAAATTACTTGTATTTGATAATTGAATTAAAGAAATGGTAAATGAAGGGAAATGAAAGTGGATGGATAAGCAACTGTCGCAGATGGGGCACGAACCCACGTCTTCGAATTACGCGCGTGATGCTCTTACTAACTGCGCTACCGCGGCGCCGTTTTCCCGTCCGATTTCTGGTGTACTTATGTTTACCTATTAGAATTAAACCTAGGTGTGTTAGCCAGCGCCACCACTCACGGCCTCAACGGCGGATGTGGAATATCATTTCTGCCGCAGGTGTCACGTGTACGTGACGTCAGTGGCAGAAAGTATGCACGCTCATGCGAATCCACGTCATCGTATCGCACGCGTGATGAGAAGACTTGGGTTCGTGCCCCACCTGCGGCCAGTTGTTTTTCTTCCACTTTCATTTCCATAATTTATTACTTATTTAATTCAATTACTAAGTACAAGTCATTTCCCCTATGCTGTCCTTGGTGTCCGTGTTCATTGGATTTTTATTTTATATCTTCAAGTTCAAGTACAAAGCACAAGATAAGATTTCTCAATATTACCAGGTTCTGAACAGTTCCAAATCCCCTAGCAACTATCCCATGAACACAAGTCAGGTAATTGGCACTACGTAATTTTGAAGCAATCCTTCACCAGATTTGAAAATGGAAAGTCGAGATGCACGGTTTGTCTATCAGGCAAACACCAGAGTTCTCTGCTTATTACCAGCTGATCAGACTTGCCGCCACAGTTCAGTGAAATAATAAAGTCAAGACATCAGGTCCACCACATTAGCCAAGTTCTAACGTTTTGGAAACGCTGTGTGAATGACGCGCATTAAAATTTATTTTATTCTGCTGAGTGCCCTGTTCGGTATTTTGCTGTCGTAACATATTTATCCATTTGTACATATGCTAATAGTGCATGTGCACCAAGTTTACTTCAAGTGTACCAGAGAGGTGGATGAACGCCAACATTATACTAATCCATAACGGAGACGTTAAACAATTGAAGAATTACAGACCCATTAGCTTGCTTTCAGTATTGCATAAAATATTCACCGAAGGTAATTTCCAAAAGTATCAGGGCAACACTTCACTTCAGCCAACCAAGAGAACAGGCGGGCTTCAGGAAGGGATATTCTAAGATGGATCATATCTATGCCATCAATCAGGTAATCGAGAAATCTGCGGAGTACAATCAACCTCTCTATATGGCTTTCAAAGATTATGAAAAAACATTTGATTCAGAGGAGATACCAGCAGTCATAGAGGCATTGCATAATCAAGGAATACTGGAGGCATACGTGAATATCTTGGCAAATTTCTACAAGGATTCGACAGCTACCTTGGTTCTCCACAAGAAAAGTAGAAAGTTACCTATCAAGAAAGGGGTCAGGCAAAGAGACACAATCTCTCCAATACTATTCACTGCATGCTTAGAAGAACTATTTAAGCTCTTAAACTGGAAAGGCTTAGGAGTGAGGATCAACGGCGAATATCTCAGTAAACTTCGGTTTGCAGATGACATTGTCCTATTTAGCAACCATGGAGACGAGTTGCAACAAATGATTGAGGACCTTCACCGAGAAAGTGTAAGAGTGGGTTGAAGTCGAATAGGCAGAAGACAAATATAATGTTCAATAGCCTGGCAAGGGAACAAGAATTCAGGATCACCAGTCAGCCTCTACAGTCCGTAAAGGAGTACGTTTATCTAGGCCAATTACTCAAAGGGGACCCTCATCATGAAAAAGAAACTTAACAGAAGAATAAAAATGGGTTAGAGTGCATACGGTAGGCATTACCAAATCATGACTGGATGTTACCACTGTCGTTAAAAAGAAAAGTGTATAATCATTGCATTCTACCAGTGCTAACATATGGGGCAGAAACTTGGAGGTTAACAAAGATGCTCGAGAACAAGTTAAGGACCGCACAACGAGCGATGGAACAAAAAATCTTCGGAGTAACGTTAAGAGACAGGAAGAGAGCGGTGTGCATCAGAGAGCAAACAGAGATAGCCGACATTCGAGTTGACATTAAGAGGAAAAAATGGAGTTGGGCAGTCCATGTAAAGCTTAGGATGGATAACCGGTGGACCATTACACTTACAGAATGGATACCAAGAGAAGGGAAGCGCAGTCAAAGACGGCAGAAAACTAAGTGGGTTGATGAATTTAGGAAATTTGCAGGTGCAAGTTGGAATCTGCTAGCGCAAGACAGAGGAAATTGGAGATCGCAGGGAGAGGCCTTCGTCCTGCAGTGGACAGGTTTCACGTTAGTGGAGCTGCATTTCGCAGAATGGCTCAATTGACACTTACGCATAAATTTGCCGAAAAACTCCAACAACTGCGCCGCTCAGCGCGAGTTTGTTTTTTTCATTCCCCGCGATAGGTGCTAAGGACGCCGGACACCGGTGGTGCAGGCGACAGTGGCGGACACCGTCGCCAACCGAAACGGCTATGAAATGGCGCCGTATCAGCTTACGCTGTAAAAGTGTTATGGCGATTGTGGCAGGCAGTATGAAATGACAACGGTAAGACTCAGAACATGCTCAGACTGTTAATTCTAACTTTTTCTTGCATTCTTACATCGATGAGAACATAGAACACGTGAAAAAATAGCAATCCATTGTGCATGGAGCTGTAGGAAAAAAACGATGGCGCAGTGTGACCAGATTGGAAGGTGGAACATATAAAAAAATTGCTAACATAAATTCTTACTTATGATTTTGCGTTAAATATATAACTACCATTGCATTGCATATGTAATGCGAACAAGAAAAAGGCGATTGTCGATAAACCACCAGAGCGAGGATAAACGCGAATAGAAGCCAAATGGATGGTAAGAGAACGTTATAAGTCATGGGATTAAAAAATATGCATCCTAAACTCGTGGGATGCAGTGAGCTGACGCTAAAAACGAGTAACCGGGTGTGTACGTATGATATGGCTGTGCTGATAATGTTACTTTCGCTGACGCAGAAATTATACGAGGACTTTTCAGAGTAATGCCTTGCGAAATACCAGAGCTAGCAGGACACGCGAAGCAGCACTACGTTTGTCCATTATTTATTGCGATAGCAATTATATGGACACTCCAAAGCTGATTTCTGCTGTCGGCGTCGCCGTCGTCGTTGCCGTGAGGTTCCGTATGACGTCAACGGCGATGAAATCGTCGCCGCGTTCCGGACGCTGTATGTGCGAGTGAAAGGGCGCGAGGGACGCTCGCTTTCACGGGGAGCGAACGCACGTCGGAGAGCAAACGTGCGTTCTGCGCCCTGCTCCCTGAAGGGCTGCAGAATTAAGCGTCTCTTTCCTCCTTTCCATATATACAGAGCAAACGCAACTTTTTCCGTCGCGCGAAAGGCTGTGGGGGGACGGGAGGGAGGGAGGGGAGGCGACGTTTAGCTGCGGCACCAAATGCGTATTTATATAAAACGCCGCGCGCGTTCGGTGCGAACGCGGGGAAAACGCTGACGGCGTCGACAACAGTTCTGCGCGTTGCTGGTAGTGCTGCATGTCCAAGTTAATACCGCTGATAAAACTACTATCCTTACTCCGTATAGCTCTCTACTAATTTGCTATCGCAATTGGTGCTTCGCCTTTCGGGTGAAACTGCGAAATTTTTTTGTATGTCCCGTGGTCTAGCACTGGCATCGCATAATAATAAACCAACAAGCACAACTCATTGTGTTAGTAGCTTTACAAAGAGCGTTACTGATGATTGCTTTAAAAATTTGAACATATTTTTCGCCTGAAGCGTCTCGGCATAGGCATAAAATTCTGCGAAGCCACACAACATCGGTAAGGATGACGGGAAACTATCGGGGTGGCTTGAGTAATCAGCCCACTATACTATCTCCATTAACTAATTCTTGCAAATTGTTATTGCAACTGCAGTTTTCCAATCTCGTATTCGCCAATAAATAATATCTATATAGTGACGTAGCGTTAACAAGACCTTTAATGCGCCCCAAAAACGCAGCGAACCGACCACACTCAAGACACAGATCAAGCTCAAGATGAGTCCCCACAAGCGATGAAGTCGAAGAAGCCGATATGGTGATGACCATGTGCAGCCAACGAAGAAGTGACTAAGAAATGCCCCAATATATATATATATATATATATATATATATATATATATATATATTCAAATTGCTTAGTTGCAGCAACGAAAGCGATGATAATGAACTCGGAAAGAAGGTATATCCCAAGTAAAGCAAAATATTGCCATATCGTTCTGTGAATGTGCACAAATGTCGGTACATAACGTTGCCTACATTGCTGCTAATGTACGCTTTTTTGATCGCCAGACAACGTTGGTTTATACTGTTGTGGCAGCATTGAGCAGCACATTCACGACGTTGACATAACGTTAACGAAACTTCCTGAACGTACCCTGGATGTTGCATTATGTCACTTGAGCTTTCAGGCAACGTACGTATGTGACGTTCAAGCAACACACAAATGACATTGCAGAATATTTATAGACATACATAACAGCAGTGCTGTCAGTATGGCATGGCTGACGGCACCGCAAACCCTTAAATTTATATTTGTTTGACAGATTATGCATTCTAGTAGTTTTCATATTGCATATGCATGAAAATGTAAACAAGAATTGGTGAAAAACAGCATTATTGTAGGTATATATCTTGTGTATCTTAAGCAAGATATGTGTGCATCTTACCTTGTGGTGGTAAGATACACAAGATATATAGGTAAAAAATGCTGTTTTTCACCAATTCTTGTTTACATTTTCATGCATATGCAATATGAAAACTACTAGAATGCATAATCTGTCAAACAAATATAAATTTAAGGGTTGGCGGTGCTGTCAGCCGTGTCATGCTGACAGCACTGCTGTACGGGCAGCTGATTTGTCTTGCACTATATATAGTACCAACTCGCCATAATCCAGAATTTTTAGTGTTTCACATGGTGCTTTGCCTACATGACTTGTCTTGCTCTTGTCCATAGCACAGCATATAGATGCTGACTGCAAGTAAAGGTGCATAATGCAAACCTACAAAGTGGTTCATAAGAACACTTTTTCATTTTGGCTATAACAGCAAGAGAGCAGCATGCACGTCCAGTGTGCAGAGGTTCTCGTATAAACGTTCTCACAGCAGGAAAGTAAAATTCTTCCACAAATGTTCATTTTCTTTAAACATATCATTTAAGCTTAGGCCACAGCAAAAAGCAGTTTCTTTGGCTTCTGACTTACTGCTCTAGAAATCATGTGTCGGTAGCTGCACGTGCTTTCAAGAAATTGCGTAATAGCCAACCTCAGCTGCTAAGAACAAACGCTAGTATGTAGGAATTGTTTGTGTAGGAGGAATATGTGGTGGTTGAATATGCATCCATGAATACGCATTGGTCCACCTTAAATAATAGTGAATATGTCATAGACAAACCTGGTTATGCCAAATCACGCATTTATTTACCGTCTGCTTACATCATAGTGGCAAACAAATAATGACACTTAAATAACAGTAACTTAGAAAAACAACGTGAACGGCACTGCATAACACACTTAAATATATTTTTCATTAAACATCAAGGTCTTGTATCGCATATTAAGACACTCTACTAACAGATACAACTACAACACAATATATGTTGCCTTCCCATTTAGGTCACACTTCGAATTTTTTTTTCTTTTTTGTCGAGTTCACTTATTTCAATGGCAGAATACAATTTATACTTCTTAATAACAGCACAAATACTGTCCTTCACATTGTAATGCACAAAAACACAGCACAATACCACTGCGGTTGAATACTATGTCCTACCAAGCATCCAGCCAGTCTTTTTGTATAAGCTTGCAGACATGGCTGCAAGTGTGAAGTAGTCAACACAGCCCAGGGGGTAGAGTAACAAAGTCATCCCAGCACTGACAGCCAGCCTTCACTTTTGCAGAGGATGGCCAGCAGCACAAGCGATGCACACATGCTTCCCTCGGTAGCTTCACTCGCATCCAGAGACCTCACTGGTTTCCAAGTCAATAATGCGGTAACCTGCAGAGACATGAATTACATCAAACTATGAAGTGCCATCTGAAAAACTGAAGTAAGCCATGTTTACTGTGAAAACAGGCTACAGAAATGCTTACAAACAACTTAAGCTTCACAGAACTGTGAAACCAACAATAGTGACCTTACGCAGGAGAATAATGCAAAACATTAAAAGCAAATTTCAGTAAGACCTAACCATTATAGCCATAAGTTTGGACACAAGAGCAATAAAAGCACAATAAACAATACCAACAACTTCCTTTATTGCGCCAAGCAGTTAGGAGGGTATAAATATATTCCTTTAACATAAAGCTTCCTTGCAATGCCACGGCTGCTTGTTACATCCAGTTCTGTCTTGGAAGAAAACACTAATTAACAAATGAAGTGAATGTTCTACCACGGTACCAAAACCGCATTTCATTCGTGATGAAGGAAAGTTCCAATAAGTGAGTGATAAATTTGACTTGTTGGTACAACATATTGGTGAATTGCCGCACAGATATTCACGACAGAAAAGACGAGACAATAGAGGTGTGCTCACTTCCAACAAAAAGCTTTTTTTCAGGGCGACCCATGTTTATAGCCTCCACTCATCACATTGCACAAGCGTAATTCACACCCTTAGGAAGGTCAACTCTGTGATAAGTGTACAGATGCTGACACACACAGAGCCAAGTCGCGCAATCTTTTCAGCCTCAATAATTTAACGTGTTAGTGGATCACTGCTTCTGCTGACAACAGTACACCGAGCACACAATGGTTCACACGCACAGGAACTGCAACAACATGCAAGCCAACTGTCACACACGTTTTTCTTCACATTGTATGAGTGTTCTCACAGCTGGTCATTGATGCAGCGTCCTGTTTGACCTATGTACTGTTTACCACAAGAAAGAGGGGTACACTAAACCATGTTGCTAACATAGGTGACAAACGGATTTTTGTGTGTTATGTTACACTTGTGTACTGCGCTGCGACATTTTCTTTGATTACAAAACTTTATAATCTTCTGAGGTGCCGAGAAAACAACGTTAACTTTGGAACGATCTGCAGTTTTCATGATACTGCAGCTTATGAATGTATGGTATGACACCCACTTTATGTTTATCAGATGCAGTGACCACATGGCAACCACTCGGCGCATGGGCTTTTCAGAGTAGAGGTCATGTGGTCACTGCATCTGACAGACATAAAAACTGGCCGTCATACCCAACATTCATAAGTTCTCACAGGCATCAAGAAAATTGCATATCATTCTAAAGTTGTGTAATCAAAGGCAATGTCGCAGCACGCCACACATATGTAACAAAAACACCAAACTTCCTTCGTCACCTGTGTTAGCAACGTGGTTTATTTTATCTATCTTTCTTGTGGTAAACAGTACGTAGGTCAAATGGGACGCTGTATCAATGACCGGCTGCGAGAACACTCATACAACGTCATGAAAAACATGCGTGACGGTAGGCATGTCATTGCAGTTCATGTGACTGTGCACCGTCGTTTGCTCTGTGTACTGTTTCCAGCAAAAGCGGTGATCAGCTAACACGTGAATTAATTGAGGCTGAAAAGATTTCGCAACTTGGCTCTATATCGGCACACCATCTGTACACTTGTCAGACAAAGAGTTAACTTTCTTCCTAAGGGTGCGAATTGCGCATGTGCAAAGTGGTAACTGACGGCTATAAACATAGGTCGGCAAAAATAAATCTTTTTGTTAAAAGTTGCCGCATGTCTGTCGTCTTCACTCTTCTGCCGTTGCCTACATCTGCAGTGAAATTCACAGATAAATTTGTACGTGCGTTGAATATACTGGCTTGAAAGACTATATAAGAAAATGGGTAACTAGAGGAGAAAGGGAGAAATCACCAAAATGGTCCATTCATGCCTCGTGTATGAAGTCCCAGACGGAGTGTGCTGATCTGGGCTTGTTGGTACATCATTAGGACAGGAACAAACAGCGCTAGGACGGGACTAAGTGAGTATGACAGACAAGGAATGAAGTGTCGCGTGGGCTATAGTGTCGAAGTAGACTGTAGACGTGGACTGTAGTGTCGACTGCGGTGTCGCGTGGGCTGTTGTTATTGGGTATTGTCCTTTTTTTAAAGTCCTAATGTGCAGCTTCAGATATGTCTACACAGTGTTTTTGTAGCCTGCGGAACGTCCACAATATATGTTTTTTCATCAGTCGAGTGCCTGAGTGGCATGTCGAGCAGGAAACTGGTGTTGTAGCACGTGCATCTTAGTTCGGCGAGTCCTCAGCTTTGTGGACTTCCATGATATAGTTCTGTGGTTCCTCACTATAGCAGCACAAGATGTTATGGAGTAAGCTTTTCTTGAAAAGGTGCCACTTGGCAAGCCCGTACTTTATCAGAGCATAGCTGGGGCGGGCGTTAGCGAAAAAAAAAAGAACAGCAAAAGGCAGTTTTATGTCGGCTACCTTCACAACAATGCAACAAAAAATGACACACATATACAGTCAACACTTGGTAATTTGACCTCGGTTAATTTGACTTTTTACTTTCGAACGCACTACAATGTCGAAACAAGAAACCACATATTACTATGGAACAAAACACTTATTCGAATGCATAAGCACGTCATTTTGGTGAATTCAGCCTCTACAGTGCCCCTTCATGCGAGCAGCGGCTACTAAGGTTTGAAAAACAAGAAATTAAAAAAAACAGCTCTACTGCTTCCCTTGGTGTGAAGCTGTTTTACTTTGCCTTTACTTTACTTTTATTTTTCGAAACTTCCAGAACTCAAATCTTTCTTACAGTTTAACAGTGAGGGCGTGTTAAACATGTTGCTGCTCGTTGATGCGTGTCGGTTGAGTTGTGCTTCAAGAGCAAGCAGGAATACATTACATACCACCTCGGGTAAGCAAAAATACCTGCTTTTATTCTGCCACTGTTATTTCAATCTTTCGGATAATTCAACCAACTCGGAAATAAAACCTACAGCATAGGAAACAGTTTTAAAACAAGACAACCAAAATAAACAGTGATGAATAGAGTGTGTACTAAGCAAAATTAAAATGTAACTTGCAGCCAAGCGATTGATGCAAGAAAAAATACTTAACATCAGGACATGTTAGGTATAGTTTTATATAGAACACGATAAGGTGCGCATAACAGCTATGAACACAAACAGCAAGTTGCATAAATATTTGACCTATTTAGTAAGCTGTGTTGAGTAATGTCTTTAACTTAGACATGAATGATACTGAGATGCTACTTCTTGGAACACGTACACTACATACATACCTGACCCGACCATCCAGGTTACATGTTGCGCTACAGCAGGCATAGCCAAGTGGTCTGGTGGCTCCTCCGTTATGTGGGACACTGTTGTGGGTCACAGCCTCGCCTTTATAAAATAAGTTCTGTGTTAACTTACAGCAGTGGCACATAGCTTTAGAAAGCTGTCAAATTGTCTACACAAGCATGGAGCATCTAAAAATAGTCACGAGAACAATGTTTACATGAGTGCAGGGTGGCAACAGAGCACAAAGTAAAAGTCACTGATGAATGTCTTGATAATGGGAACCCTTTCATCACAGTAAAGTTATTGACACGCAGTAGCAGCACATAGCAAAGGAATGTTTGTTTACAAAACAATTCATTTTTTTTCATGACTCAGTTTCAGCAACTTTCCCCTGTCACGTTTAGTTACGTATAAGGTATGCCAAAACATCTTGCCTTTAAAAGTAAGTTGTACTAGTAGCAAGCTGTGATTGCTTACATTTTTTTTCTCTAAAACTGTTGTCAACAGAAAACTTCGTAAGCAGAGATTATTTACAACGTCGAAACATTATTTATACGCGAGGAAACGTCATTGCAATAAGAATCGGTGAAGAGGCAAATGAGTCGTTATTATGCAACTTCAGCAGAAAAGCGGGAGATCACGCACAGCGCGCACATGATGAACACGATTATTTCCGAACGGTATATTTCTCATCGAAAGAAAACGCTTATCAAGATTTTCAATTTCGCATCGAAGCAATAAACTTGCGTAAATAAGTGCTGACAACCAGCGTTCAGCAAGCATCAGCACAGGTTTGACTGTTGTCGCGGGACTTCTTTTTCCTACGTTCGCGCACGCTATGCACACACGAGAAGCTCGCACAAGTTAGCCAACATGATTACTTACCTTTTGAATGGTACGACGCGTTCGCAAAGCGCTCTCCAAGTTGCCGGTGCTGCGTCGACGTTGTTACTCCCCGCATACATGCCGCTGCGTAGTGGACGAGCTGAGGCGCGCTAACATACATTATTTCTTTGCGACGTCCACCCAACTTTCCACAACGAGAACAATGGGGCCGCACTCCACGGCATAAAATCGTTGGTCCACATTTGCCTGGCGCGCCACGCATACGGCGAGTTTGCAGCATGACACAAGGTATCTTCAGGCACTTCTGTGCACGCTAACTGCGAGCCACTTCATTACAGCAAACACAAAAACACACGATCAAGCAAACGCCTCGCAGCACCACGCACATACGACTGCCATCACAGAACAGGCAGGAAAAACAACAGCGCCGCCTGCATACTTGTGAGACTGTTCTGGCCTCTGTGATGCCAAAAATATTAACCGGTACACTCACATGCTTAAATGTTCAGCCGGGTTGCACGCAACTACGTATAGGTGTTTCGAGACAAAATACGCCTAGAACAATCTATATTTTACACTATAGTTTAGCGTAGAAAAGAATTATAGCGCGTATTTTACCTTTGAATTTTTTCCGCCGTCTGCAGCCAGCAAAAGCATGGCCTTCGAGATCAGGTTACGTTATTCTTTTCAAGCCGGCGCTCTGGCGTGATTTGAACGGTTTGCGCTGTCTCGAAGCTGTCTCGAAGCTAATCCATGAGGTTTCGCGATGCTGCCTACTTTTTCTACGCCGTCACTTCGTTTTAAATAACTTTCTGATATCATCAACATGAATTGTAGCGTCAGGAATTGTTGACACGATATCGGAGGTACGCGTGTGCAGTGTGCGATGTTTTCGTGCGCGTTGTGACTGTTTTAGTCGGAGAGGATCAAATCCACGAAGGTTGATAGCTCGTGTGGCGCAAGTTACACCCGTATCGTCCGCATTTCCTTTCGTGTCGGTGTGTTGAATGTGAGCGGGTTGCGCACCTGTCGTCCGTGCCTTCTGTGTTTATCGGGCGGCTCGCGACGATTTCTCCTAAAGAAATACATGTCTCTGCAGCGTGCATATGTCCTATGTGGTGTGTGGCAGAAATGTGCGGTGGTGTACAATGTGTTTGCAGCCGTATTGGTGGCCTATAGTGCCGTTTCCATGATGTAAACTATACGTGAACTGAAAAAATGCACTATTTTTCATATAGACAAGATATGATCTGTGTGTATCAACTGTGCAGTGTGGATGTGTTCGTTATTTTTATGCAACTGGTATCATGGTGCTTGTGCCTATTCATGATGGCTACTGCTGTGGCATGTGGCGTGCAAGCAGTCGCAAGGTCTTGTGCATTTGGTGCGAAAGAAGGGAATACTTTTATGCGTAACTTTGTCTACTATAGGTAAACCTTTGCAACAATTAGCATTTTCGTCATGTGAATTCTTCTGCCATTTATTAATATAACTTGTAGCAGTTCTTATCTGTGGAGAAGCACAATAAACATAATTTAACATGGTGTTCCTTAGAAAATATTAATTACTGCATAACCACTCCCGATTCTCCCGCCCGACGGCGGTCAGAATCGAACCCACAGCCTCCCGCAGCCGAGGCGGGCGTTCTACCACTAGGCCACGGCTGCGGCTCCATACCTCACTATGATAAAGATGAGTATTTAGTTGAAAATGAAAATATTTTATAATTGCATGGACGTACACATGCGAAATGCTACAGCAGCCTGGCATCACATTAATGTCAATATTGGTGACATCTGGCAACGTTCTGGGAAGGTGCTGTTTTGCAACGTTGCTTCATTAAAATCATTTACACGTTAAATTGACGTTTACAAGCAACGTTGACACAACGTGAGTGTTGGGATGTTGCTGTGACATTTATTTGTGACATCACTTGAACGTACAGCTGGCAACGTAAATTCAACGTTGAGGTTGGCTGTTTAACGTTGCCTGACATTTGTTACAATTAGGCAACGTTTACACAACGTTCTGTGTTACTTGGGATGTGAGCTAGAAGAAAATCTGCAAAGGTGCTAGCAGATACGGCCGTAGCTACATCTCCAAGACTGCGTTTTCATGATTACCTCTAGTATTCGATGATAACGGCCTATGCGAAACACTGCGCTCGAACAAACACCAGCCCTTATAAGCTAATTGGTGGCAGTTTAGCTGAAACTCATTCAGTCTATATCTTCGTTTCGTCCCCTTTTGCTCTGTAGCATCTAAATATGATTTCCTAAATTGATGGAGAAATGTATTAGGGTGACAGCTGTGCGGAACAACCTTTTAAGCATGTGTTTCAGGATAAGGTATCATACAAAAGTTATATTTACAATAAATACAAGGCTATAAAACGTATTCTTGAAGTCAAATACATCATGTAAGTCAAATATTTCAGTACAACCATCCTGTATGAGAAGCCCGCATTAAAGGAATAGTAAACCCACAAGACCAGGAAAATTAGGAATATCGGAGCGATGCTAAAATTGTAAACCTGTAGCACTGATGTCGCAGACGGTGCGCTATATAATTATTTTGTAATCTATTGTGTCATTGTGTGTCACGTTTTCTAAAATAGAAAGATAGACACCTATGTGTTTGTCTTATCAGGTGATTCAACTTTTTCTATTGCAAATTTTCTTTAGGAACAGTGTCCGGAGCTTCGTCGCAAACCACGAGTTCGTGCACGTTTTGCGTAAGTATCAATAGAAAACATAGAAAATATAGTAAGATGCACTTTTGGCTAGTGTATTAGGAGCAGTCATATTGTGTCCGACAGGCTGATGGTATGAATACCATCATTTTCCCTGCAAACACCGTTATTTTACCCTCCCATTACCATTTTTGAAATGGGGATTCTATGTCCGTTAATGTAAGCATGTTTCTTCATAATATTTCATGCCAAACAGGTACATACTCCAATTGTTATGTTAATCGGTAACAAAATAATATAAATGCATAAATGTATACGTACACATTGCAAAGTATATCATAGTAAAGCACAATAGACGGTAATCGTAACCGTGCTACCTCAGTTATTTCCACTATATAATCAATTGCTTTTGAAGAAACTCGGTTTAACAGCTCCAAGCAAACACTGCTGTTCTTTTACCCACAATGTCATTATAGAACAAAGGTTAGAAAACATTTTTCACAAATGGAAGTCAGTGAAGGGAAACAATGGTATTGCCACCGATCTTTTATGGAATCACGGGCATTAATATTATTAATATTATTATTAGTAGTAGTAGTACACGCCAAAACGCTCTAGATATCCCCACTGGTTTTCGTTTGAACTCATAATTGCCCTAAAGCATAAAGATGGCGCACACCGAAAATCTAGAATTCCGTTGCCTAATGAGTGAAGAGAAGAATTCCGCTTTTTTCGGGCTCTCTGTAAACGTCTCTACAAGCGGGATCGAGACTCATATATGCCATTCTTGGAAAAGAGCGCCTCCGTACCGGCCGGCGGAATTTTGGGAGTATATCCGTAAGCGCTCCGATAAACGTGGAGAGGGTATTCGCTTACTTGACTCTAGAGGGGCAGAAGTCCAAGCAGTCGCTTATTGTTTTCCAGCCTATTTTCTTCCTTATATAAAGGTGCAGGTTTCAATGCTGGTGTCAGTCAGCAGCACACGACGGTTCCTACATCTGTTGCGGTGTTGATTGATGAAACGCTTGTCCACGAATGCCTTAAGCGCTTGAAACTTTCCCTATCCTGCGGCCCTGATTGCATCCCCTCCGCAATTCTAAAAGCTTACGGCAGTATATTTGCTCCAGTATTGACATCTGTATTTAATAACTCTTTGACTACTTCCACTTTCACTCACATGTGGAAAACTGCTCGTGTTTTTCCTGTATTTAGGTATGGATGTAAATCAGATGTGTCGAATTATCGCCCAATTTTTCTTCTCTGTACTACGTCCAAAATTTTTGAGCTTGCTCTTCACAACATATTGTTTTTTACTGCGAAGAACTCACTCATTCCGAATCAGCATGAGTTTCTCACCGGCCGCTCCACTATCACAAATCTTGCAAGTTTCACGACACAGATCTCCACGCCCGTACTTCAAAGGGGGCAAGTTGACACCATTTAATGTGATCTCAGCACGGCTTTTCATGTAGTCAGCCACTCGCTGCTTCTGATCAAGCTTACGCACTTTGATGTTGACTTGTCAGTTGTGAATATCTTGCGCAGCTATCTTCTTGATAGAACGTGTTATGTTAACGTCAATGGCCAAACGTCTTCTTCTTACATGGCAACTAGCGGCGTCCCTCAAGGGTCAGTATTAGGACCACTCCTTTTTTTAATTTTTATTAATGACGTTCTCTCTGTGATTCGTAACTCTTCTTTCCTTCTATATGCCGATGACATCAACATTTTAAAGAAAATTCACACTGTTGATGACTGTCGCTCCCTGCAGTCTGACCTGTTTTCCGTTTCTAAATGGTGCAAGGATAATAACCTTATCTTGAATGCTGCTGAGACCAAAGTCATGACTTCCACACGCAAAACAGCAAGCATTTCTTTTTCTTATTCTGTTGATACTTTGCCGTTGTGTAAGGTCTGCGAGATCAATGATCTTGGTGTACTTTTTGATGCAACCTTTCACATTTCGGCTCACACTAAACGTGTTGCAATGCGGGGTAAGCGCTCTCTTGGTTCTGTATGCAGACTATCGAGGGAATTCAAGTCTCCTACACCGTTCCGCAAATTGTACACAACCATCTGTCTTCCTCAACTCGAATATGCGTTGGTCGTCTGGAATGGCTCTTCTAGATCCAACAGTGACATTATAGATCGTGTCCAGAAAAAGTTTCTAAGCATATATAATCACCGTTTTGCCAGCCTGGACATTGCACCCTGTACTAGCACTGTTGGATTGCTGTCATTGCCCTCACTTCGCGACCGACGTAATCGCGCTAACCTTCTGTTTCTCTTCAAACTCCTTCACGGACCTCACGTGTCCCGAACTACTCAACTGTGTCATGTTTCGTATCCCACGCAAGATCACCAGAGAACATAGACCTTTCCGTGTTCCTGCCTGTCATCACGAACACTGAACTGTCCACAGAATACAGAATCTTTATAACGCTTACTTTTGTGATCTTGATATCTTTCATAACTCCTTGTCATCGTTCTTTTCCGAGCTTTCCCTTGTTTTATAATTTCATGCATTGTTCAAGTGCCCTTCTCCTTCTTTTTCTTCTGTATTTACTTTGCGTTTTGTCGTCCGTACTCTCTTCTTTTCACAATTTTAATTTTTATTTATTTATTTTTTAATGATTCTCCCCTACAGTGTTTTGTTGTTTGGCTTGTAATGTATGCGTGCGCCAGCACTCAGACCTTAGTGTTGTTCCTGGGCACGTTAAATAAACATGAATCATGATTAATTGATTGATGATTATTATTATTATTATTATTATTATTATTATTATTATTATTATTGCGATAATAGTTCTGTCGACCATCCAAGCGAAGTTTCGCTGTCGGCGTCATCATGGGGCTCCACATATATTTATGTGTATGTATGCTATATGGTTATCCGTTCCATATATGCGGGCTTTACTGCTACAATATTCAATGAGTAATGTTTTTGAGGTGAGGTCCTTCGTTCTTGACAAAATATTCTTTAGAATTTTGAGAATGACAGTCATGTTAAACACCCTACACAGTGCGTTAAAGCTTATAAGATTCCCAAATATTTGGCGCACACGCTTATGTCGCGTCTGAGTTAGTCGGATCCGCGTGTAGTTGGAAAACCGTCCGGGAAGTTCAAACGTAACGCTAAGCCGTGCTGCCGTCTTCAGTGCGTCCCCTCTTTGGTGAAACTTCCAATTTTATGGTATCCTAATTACGTATGCCCGAATATGTCTTGATTTTAGCAGGGATGGAATGATGCTGCTTCTATTTTATCTCTTGTGCAAAAACCATAATCACATGATTTCCATTTCTCTTGGAATATTGCTTTATATTAGTGTACTGAGTCATGTCCTAGGTCACGAGTTTATAGATATATTATCTGTGCCTGTAAAAAAACGTAGGCTTTCTTGGAATAGGTGCAATCTGATGTAGGTATTAGACACTGGCTAAAATTTGTACCTAATTAAACTTTGTGTTAAATTGCGCCTATTTTTAATTACGAGTATAGGTTTTGTTTATTTAGAAAGTTCTGATAGTTAATTTTCTTCGCGGACCTTTTTGGCACCAGCACTGAAATATTAAAAACAGCCAACACATGCTTCCTACAGTGTTTGTCCAATTTGGTACCACCACGGCCGCTGGATTAAAAAAAAAAAGGTGCGGCCTGCTGCGTCGCGTCGCCGTCAATGGGCGAGCGTGTGTCGGCTAAGTTGACAGTTGTGGCCGCTGTTTTTGGTGAGGGCACCACTGCCACGGTACGAAAGGCAGACGCCGGTTCGTGCTACAATGTGATTACCTCAGGATTTATGCGTGTTGATGTGCTTTTTCGTGCGCATTCTCGTGTGCTTTTTTGTGTGATCGTGTGTGTGAGAAGCTTCCATCATGTTTCTTGTGCTTTAGTACGGTTCTCTGGTGTGCGCGCGTGTGCAAGACGGTTTTTTTTTTTGTAGCGGTGTGATGCCGCGAAGCTGTTGTGTACCGCTGTGCGACTCGAACGCGAGAAGAGACGTTACTGTGAACTACCACGAATTCCCCTGCGATCTACAGCGTCGTTAAGCGTGGTTGAAGAATATTTCTCGCCAAGGGCCGTCAGGGAAAGGAAGCAAGTGAGAGCCAAGTGACAAGTCGCTGTTATGTTCATTACACTTTACTGAGAATGACTATAAAAAGAACAAGAAGATTGGGCTTGTGCTGCCGACTGCGGACCCGACTGTGTTTCCCGGTTATCCGCCGTACATGCAAAAAAAGAAGGCGCAGCCCAGGAAACTTTTTTTCGAGCCCAGGAAAAACAGCTGCAGCAACTGTCAACTCAGCCGAGACGCGCTCGCCAACTGGTGGCTACGTGACGCAGCAGGCCGCACATTTTTTATGTAAAAAGAGCCCCGAATGAATTGATCAACTCCAGGCTGTCCAGAAGGCCCACTATACGGCGGTGAGGCTTGGCCTTCCCGTCCCAACTTGGGAGTGGCCCGCAATCTTGCCCTATAAAAACGGGGTGAAGATTCTTCAGACTACCTACCTACTTAGTTACCGGACCACTAGCAGCGCAGAGATAATATTGAAACGTGCGAGCGGAGTTCGGTTGAAGAGAAGAACGAAGCTGGGCTGGATCGGGTGGAGCGCCGTGGACTGTTTTCGCTGAGCGATACCTTCGCATTTATCATCTTGTAAATAAACGCGATCCATCGTTTTGAAGTCATCTTGAAGAAACACGTAAATCCACTCCCGATTATTCGTAATAGAGCACTTCATTTCATTTCATATGAGTCGAGCGGGCAACCTTCATGGAGAGCATTGAGGCTCACTCTACAAAAGATTGACACTCCTAGGGCAGACTTTTCACACGTGTGGTGTAATCGGCATTTCTAATAAGGACTTTAATATTCAACCCGTAATGTGCAACTATAAAACGTGTTATTTATGGCCTGATTAGAGTCACTGTGGCGCGTACAAACGCGGCTGTGGAAACGCTTCTCCGTGAACGGCTGTACCAGAGCAGTGGCGCCAGAGCGGGCGCGAGAAGAAATAGGCCCGAGACGCCGTTTCGGTGCCACGCAACGGGCCACACTTTTTTTTATCCAGCGGCCGTGGTACCACCTTCGAACCTAGCATATGTCTGTTTTATAACCTGGCAGATGCTATTCGGATATAAGTTCAAAATATGAATTAGTACTAACCTTCCGAGGATGTGCGACGTCTTTGGGCGAAAATGCAGCGCACGACGTTAAAAGTCATAGAGTTTTGCTATATATTTATAGGCAATAGGGAGGGCTGGGAGAGCAATACGTCACATTCCCATTTTATCATAAGTGAGTTGACACATTGAACGAATAATACAAAAAGCACAACTGCAATTTCTTGGTAATGAAGTGAAAGCTGCGTCAACTTTTATGATGTTGAAAGCACTGACGCATGACTACCTGCCCATGCTTTAACCTTTTAAAATACCCTGGTATGAACCACCAAATGTCTCAATATGCCAGTATTGTTTTCTTCAAGTATTTATTATTCAATAAAATAGTGAGACAGCATGTGTGCAATCCGCCATATCGATTGTCGTAAGGAATGCTTTACAGCAACCGCTCAAACTTCACAGAAGAAGAAATAGAGAAATACTAACTCTATAAATTCAAATGTTTTACAAAACACATCAGGTGTTTGACATACAATAGAACAGTACCAATAAGGCAATAGTCAGTACAATATTTCCCATAATATGAGTCACGCATTTATTGGTATTTGTTTTTTAAACCCAGCATCAAATTGTTCATAGAAACTTGTGCCAGTAGCTGTTAGGTATTGGATGTCGATACACAATAAATGTACATATAGTACCAATAAGAAATCTCAATACTTGTGCGTAGTGAAATGAATACGCATCGATATATAGATATGTGTGAAAGTGGGAGGTGGTCAGTTTCCCCCATGTTTATTTGAGCCGTCCCACAAATGTGTAGGCGTACTGATGCTAAGAACCCGGGCACCTTGGCCTGAGGGACCAACATGCTGTCACCTAAATTCAAGGGACGACTAAGATAAAGATGTGGGAAACTGTTCGCCTCACGCTTTTCCAATGTTGCATAAAGTTCTCATTCTATATATATATATATATATATTGTGAGTGATGGGTTAGGCAGTCATATTCCTCTGTATGCTCCCGAACGAGAGCCCCGCCACCACGAACCAAAACGGTGATGATGAGTATGTACAGATGAGAATATGAAGCGTGTGAATAATGCTCACACGGTATATATATATATATATATATATATATATATATATATATATATATATGACGTCTCACAATATATATGTATAGATAGATAGATAGGTAGATGTATTGTTGCACACGTGTTGTACTTGGTTGTTTGCACGAGGCGCGCGGGAAGAGAGAGAGAGAGAGAGAGAGATAAAACTTTATTTTGTCCATGATGGGGTCTGGGGGCGGCGGGGGTTGGGAGACTAACCCCCAGGCCTCCCCTTCCTCAGACGGCGGCCAGCCCTTGTTTTCTGGCGGCGTCTTCGGCCATCCGGACGGCCCAGAGCTGCTCTTCTGGCTCCAAGCTGAGCAGCAAAGTCTCCCACTGCTCGGCCGTAGTTATGATGTGTGTAGTGTTAGTGCGGTGAGTGTTGGTGGGTGTAGCTTTCGGGCATGCCCAGATGATGTGATCGAGGTCAGCGCAGGCCTCGCAGGCTTTGCAGAGTGGGGAGTATGCATCGGGGTAAATTCGGTGGTATAGCACGGGGTTTGGGAAAGTTCGCGTCTGAAGTAGTCGCCAAGTGGTGGATTGTGATTTATTCAGTGTTTTGTGTGCTGGTGGGTAGCGTAATCGCTCTCTGCAGTAGTGGAGGAGGATTTCTCTGAATGTGACCATGCGGTCGCGCGCGTGTCCGCGGTGCAGAACTAAGGGCTCATCAGGACTGGAAGATCCAGGAGATGGATGATGCGCCTGGTGTGCGAGAGCTCGGGCGGCATCGTGGGCGGCTTCGTTTCCAGCCAGACCCGAATGACCAGGGGCCCAGATGATCTGTACGCGGCGTTGCCTTGAGGCGGGAGTGTCGGAGAGTATTTTCTGTGCTTGGGGTGCTATGAGTCCTCTTGTGTAGTTGCGAATGGCCGTTTTTGAATCGCTGATGATGTAGTGTGCATTGGTAGAGGCATAAGCCAAGGCGATGGCCGTTTCCTCTCCTTCTTCGGGTTGAGTGGCGAGTATTGATACGGCCGCGGCGAGGTGGTACTGCGAGCCCGCGACTACGGCGACCGCCATGGCGTTCTGATGGGGGTATTCCGCGGTGTCCACGTAGGCTACATCTGCGGCGTGGTCGTAGCGCTTTTGTAGATGTTTAGCTCTGTCTGCACGTCGCTCCTGATTGTGTTCTGGGTGCATATTACGAGGTATGGGCGATATAACTAACTGAGCGCGAATGTTTGGAGGGACGGGTACTTTTGGTCCGAATTGGGTGGTGTAGGTTATGCCTAGGGTGCGCAGAATGTGTCTGCCCGTGGTGGAGTTGGCGAGTCGTTCATATTGAACTTTCTGGAAGACACGCGGGAATCAGAGATTAATCTGGAACCTTCGATGACTCAGGTATAAAAGCCGACGCGTTTCGCCGCTGATCAGATTTTCGACGATCGCCGACTGTGTTCGCCGCTATCGTTGTGCTTTGAGTGTACCTTGCTTTTGTGGGCACAGGTTCGCCCAATAAACAACCAGTTTTGTTGTACACAGTTTTACGACTGTTTTCTTCAGCGTCACTACTACGTGACAATATTGGCTTAT
>NC_051158.1:62573277-62759502 GCF_013339745.2 Dermacentor silvarum | reverse complement strand
CCTGATTTCTGCAGATGATGATGCATAGTCCGAAGAACTCCATTTTCGATGCCCGCGCTCATAGGAGGTCGTCTTGTGGAACAAAATATTCTCTAGAAAGTCTTGCTTATGTGCTTCTACATTTTTTCCTTTCAAGGCTAGGTCACTTTCGTGAAAACTGTCTTGGTTGAGCATCCTCATGTGGCGAGGATACTTCACTAAAGCATGGTTACTACTTTCATTAACCTACCATGATACTTATTGGACGGTACTCGTGGCACAGGACTGGCAGATATCAGTTCGTCATTAACTCTACGCGCTCTTTGACGGTCTGAAAGGTCAGCGTAACTTCTCTTCTTTATTGTGGACTTCATTATGAGCATAAGAGCAAGCGGCTGCCCTTCAGTGCTCACTCACCACAATGCAAACACCCGCGCCTGGGTTGATTGCACTCTCTTCTAACAGGGCGAAGCAAAACAAAAACCAACGTCCGTTTTTCCCGCCAAAAAGAACAAGAAAACAACACACAAAAAAAAATCAATAATTGTAGGCTGCTAGAACAAGCGATTTTAATCTTCTAAAATACGCCTTATAGCAATTTTTTCCATCCAATTGAATCCTTCTCATGTTTGACTTCTTCATCTAGATTTTTGACGGTCAAAGCGAAATATCCATGAATAAGAATGATTAATCTCTTTTGTGCTAGCTGGGAAGTTCCGTATGCGAACTTTAAATTCAAGGAAGATAAGGACATTTTTATTTATTTATTTATTGGTTTATTTATAATATACTTCAGGCCCCATTAACATAAATGACACATAAATTCCTTGTTTTATATAGAATAAGCTTTCACTGAGAAGGGTAAGGTGCACAAGTCACATGGAATATACGTGTAGAATGAATTCAAATCTTTTTATAGTCCTAATGATACTGTACGTCCGATCATCGAGCTTCAGGAACACAACCTTGTATCTAGCAAAGGCTATTGTAAAAACTTATTCAGAGTTCTATCAGGAATTGTCTAGCTAAAGACAAGAGCATTTCTGGAGCAGGACGGCGTGTATGCGGAGTTCTATGTTCAGTCCTGCTGCAGTATTACGGATCTTCTGTGGTCATATTTATGTTCGAAATGTGTCATATTCAATTCGTAATATTATTTTTTGCTGCAGTTATTCATTACAATCTTCGACAGTTGTCTGGAGGCAGTAGGAATGCACAATCAAAGGCAGTGCAAACACACACTGTTCTTCAAGAAACGGACAGCACAATTGGAAACCTTGGCGGAGAAGTTTTAAAGGTGAGGAAATTGTTCATAACAACAAATGGCAACTGCCCCCTTAATCGTGCTTGTTTTGAAAGAAGAAAAACAAAGGGATGAGTCAGTGATAGCATTGCTGCCGAGGGGAGCCGAATCCACTGCCTCCGCATGGCAAATGTGGCGTTGTTATAAAGTTACTGCGACAGCTGTAGCGCCGAGCACGTCCAGTCGTTTTTCCTGTGTCTTGGACCGCAGCGCGCAATGATTGCCTGGTGTCCGAAAATGATTTTGTTTTTAGTTTTACAGACTACCAATTTTTTTACTGAGACCACTACTCTATAAAAAATGGTTAAGTGACCATTTTGCGTAGTCTATTTGTCCACAGAATTTCCTTAAAAGGTTCAGCAAAGCGACACCACATAAACAAAAGCACGTAGGGGTGGTAGTGCTGCGCCATTTGCGCCACGCTGTGCCATTCCTATTTTCCTGTGCGATCCTGCTCGAAAACGCATTATTGCGCCGAAACTCCTCCCAAGCGGTACCTACATGTCCGATATGCCCGATAATTCGAACGGCTTTGCAGTACCACAATGCACCCCACATAGTCAATGTAAATGAACTTCTTAAATTTCGGACGCAAGAACCCTTCGCCGTCCGATTTTCCGGACTTTGCGCCGGGACAGTAGGTCCGAAACCGGACTGTTCAAAGCCACAACCGCCACCATTTTGATTATCAAGCCGCCGCGAACCGGCGCTTTCGCACGCCGATCCACTGGCAGCCTTAGCCACAACCGCGGCAACGCTAGGCCTAGCTTCTTCCACGTTCGTTCTTAAAGGGACACTAAAGAGCAAAAGAATTTCTGATGTATCAGTAGATTACGCTTCCAGAATACCGTAAACACCAATCTTATCGCGAGAAGCCGCTTGGTAAGCCTGAAAGAAATGAAAAACACAGAAGGCGAGTTGCAAAGCCACCTTGAAGTTCCCGCACCAGCTCACGTTGACGTCATGGATTTTGACAGCGTCTTCTAGGTCTCAGTTAATTCTTTATAGGTAAAGATTGACTACATTGTGTTCTAAAGGATCCCAAGACTAAATATGGCAAGTTTCGCAAACCTTTACTGAACCAACCTGGCCTAAATTAGAAAATTACTTTAGAAGTCGTGACGTCACACTGAAGTGATGACAGTGGGGTTCCGGCGCGAAATAAAAAAAAAATACTTTGAGCTTTATTTTCTCTTCTAATAATTGACCACGTGTGCGGTGTACTTAATGACATCATAGTTTTTGAACAATACTTGATCAGTCTAAGTTGATTTATGGTTTTGCTTTAGTGTCCCTTTAAGCTTCCTGCCGGTCCGTGCCTTTCATTGAAATAATTCGTCGCTGTCAGCAGTAGCACCGACTCCGCCTTTGTAAGCTTCGCGATTGGCTTCGAAGCTCGTAAAGCACGGCGCGTTGCATTATGTTGGTTCCCCAAAGTCAGCTTCACCTCAGTACAGCTATGTTACACGGTGAAGCATACGCGAATTATTTTGGTGACGCATAACAAAAGCAGAAAGGGACAATTGTCACGGAACACCGTTTGTATTCCTTAACTACATCTTGCACCGGCCGTCTCCTATCACAGTACGGGCACCGATAGGCCTCTCATGTGCTGACAAGCCTTGGAAGTTTTATTGCGATAGCAATTATATGGACACTCCAAGCGCATTTTTGCCGTTGCCGTCGTCGTCACCGTGATGTTCCGTATAAAGTGCAACGGCGACAAAATCGTCGCCGCGCGCCGTGCGTTGTGTGTGCGAGCAAAAGCGTGCGAGGGTGAGCCGGCAACCGCAGCTTAATCTCGCGCACGCTAGAGAGAAAGACGGCCGGAAGCGCATGGTCTTCGTTCACGCGCGCTGAACGGGGAGAAGGCGACGCAGACGGGAGGGGGGGAAGGTGCGTAATGCTTACGCGGCAGCTGCTCACGGAGCTATCGTGAAAGCGATCTTCAACGCGGCGCGGGCTGTCGCGCGCACCGTATCTCGAAAGCGACCTCCAGAAGGCTCTGACCTTTGTATGCGCTGTGCTTTCGCCGCTCTGTTTCTGTTGAAGCGATAGACCACACGAACCTTCGCTCGCTGCGGCAGCCATGCTCATTCGAGCCAGCGTTTTGACAGTGGTTGTCTGCGGTCATCGAGTGCGATCTATTAATTTTTGCTTGTGGGCGCTGACACCACGCTTGTTAGTTCAGTTAGTAAGCGAATGTGTCCAAGTTTATGCAGCCGATAAAACTACTATCCCTACTTCGTACAGCTGTCTACTAATTTGCTATCGCAATTGATGCTTCGCCTCTGTGGCGAAACTGCGACAGTTTTTTAACAGCGAAGCTGTTTAAGCCAACCGTAAAATGTGCGCGTTTCACGAAAAGACAGCCGCGCCGTAACCTTGGCAACCAGCGACGCCTTAGTTGCCTGCCACTGCGTTGCCTAGCTCCACCTCGCGGAGGGTCGCGCGCTATGCTCGGGTGAGAGAAAGAGAAAGTGGGAGTGAGAGAGAGACAGAGAGAGAAAAAAATTGGAGCAGTACCAACGAGGCTACGCGCAGAGGGGCTGCCTACGCCAACCACGCTTCTCCGTTTCCCCGCATTAGCGCGCAACACGCGCGGTGTCCGTGATTGCAGCAGGCGCCTCTGGCAGCGGCTCGGCCGAGCTCCGACCAGCTGCGAGCTACTGCGCATGCGCCGCGACGTCAACCCGGCGATCCGTCTGCTGCGCGCCGCCCGTAAACTTGTGCATAGCTTTCGCCCCACTTCCCCTACGTGTGCTCGGACTGCAAGTGCTTAGCCACTGAAGTACTCCCCGATGCCACGGACCACGAGGAAATGCTTATACACTTCGTATAACTTAGCATCACTTGGCATTACTTCGTATAACTTAACATCACTTTGTATAACCATGACCAGCTAGGAACCAATCAGCTCCGCTGTGTCTTTAGCCTTGCGCCACTAGTGCAAGCTACCCCGATTTTTTTCTTTTTCGGAAGTGCCTGTGGCGATCTCGGCCCTTTACGGCAGTAAAATGCATGCGTTCATTGTTTCGGACTGCCCAATTTTTCAGGCAATTTCGCGGGCTCTAAGGGGTTCGAAAAATCGCACGTTGAGTGTATAGCTTTCCCTCTTTTGGTTGTGATATTGTGTTGTGAGCTGTGATGTTTTAAACGTGGGCGCAGTTTTGCGCCACTATGATCGTGGGACTCACTAGCCAGCTGTGCTTGCGGATATCTTACGTTTGCATTTACGCTCGTAATTTAATGGCTGATTATAATAGCTTGTACCTGAAAGTACAATTTTCAATTTGTAATGTTTCTGTGGGCATTCAGATGCGTTATATTTCACTCAGAGTCATGTCTTGTTTAGGGAATGCATTTTAAGTAACATTTGTTCTTTAGACAGACACAGATCTGGAACATAAAGTATGACAGACAAAGCACTGTGGAGACAGTGCTAGTGTTGTGTGGCAGCGTTCCTTTTTCACAGTGATAAAGTACAATCTTGCTTTATATCCCATGTGATTTACGTGTGCTACTTTTAGAGCTGCTTTGTACCTCTTTCTTTATTCTTAAGTGCAAGTACTGGATTTTGCTATGTATTCTATGCCTGTTATGCTCATACATAGATATTTATTGCTATGCGAAGAGCACGCTGAAGAGGAAAGGGTTTCGGTGAGGCTGAGCCAGCGCAGTGAAAGTGGATAACTGTTTGAGGAGAGTAGTGCCAGCGCCTGCGATTGGTCCACTTCCCTTTCCTTAGCTTGCACTGGCTGGTAGAAAATCACCGCGGTGTGCAACGAAACGTTAAACATGCTGCTAAAACGGATCACCAGCGAGGAAGAGTTGGCAGTGCGATGCCTTATGCGTGCCAGAAAGTCTCACTAACATTACACTGCCACGCAAATAAAAAAAAAATGTTGTAGGCAAATAAATCCATGCTCCCTGGCAGCACCAACTCGCTGATGCCAGAGCGATCCGAAAATTCTTTTTTCACTCACAGTGGACGCCTGATTGCAGAATAGGAATAGAAACACTTTGGAATTGCTTTTTGTTATAACTCCCTAGAAAATGCAAAAGAATTTCGCCTTCGCAGCAATGGGTCATGCGTCAAATCTTCTATTCCTCGTTTCCCGAGTTGGCTCGTCGATTGTGTCACTGCCATGTGATTCGTCTGGTCGCATGTGCAATTTCGCAAGTACTTTTCCCTAGGTACGTATCTTCCCTTTCACTGCGGTGCTGGAGGCTATGCAGACAGGTTCTGGTTTAGTGTTGCACTCATAGTGAAATATTTAGCGCGCACAATCGACACGGACCTAAATATTCGCTAAATATTCACTATGAATTCGTACCAACTCGCCAAACTATCAGTTCTGCTGTAGTGTTGCGCACTCAAGGGCAACCTTGGTGCGAGTAATAGACAAAGCCGTTTGTACACCTTTTATCACTTGTATCACTTGTATCACTTGTATGAAAGAAGAATGGGAACCGAGGGGCTTGATTTTATTAGTCATAACCACATAAAGCCAACAGACAACGAAGCCAAGGAAAGCATCGGGGAAATTAAGTGTAGTTGAAATTGGAATGTAGAAAATAATGAAGAAAAGGGAAATGAAAGTGGACGAAAAGATAATTTGTCGCCAGCGGGAGCCGAAGCCGCAACCTCAGCATTAAGCGTGCGTTGCACTACCAATTGCGCTACGGCGACGGCCATAAATTCGTCCACTAACTTGGGTATTTATGTTTACTAGATCTAGTCCTAGGAGTGTTAGCCAGCGCCACTCGGAACCATGGTGGGCGTATGTGCAACATCCTTTTTAGCCCGATGGCGTCATGATACACGTGATCTTGGGAGAGCAGGTACGTGGCTAATAAACCCTCGCATGCTATCTACTGACATCAAGGCTGCCAGATTCGAGACCCTCGTAATGAATTACGAAAGAAGAATGGGAACCGAGGGGCTCGATTTTATTAGTCATAACCACATAAAGCCAACAGACAACGAAGCCAAGGAAAGCATCGGGGAAATTAAGTGTAGTTGAAATTGGAATGTAGAAAATAATGAAGAAAAGGGAAATGAAAGTGGACGAAAAGATAACTTGTCGCCTGCGCGAGCCGAACCCGCCACCTCCACGTTACGCGGAGGTTGCATCACTTGTATCACTTGTATGACGTGCATCACTTGCATCACTTGTATGGCACGTATGAAACAGTAAAGAAAAAATGCTTTGAAAGGTTTACAGTAACGAAGTAATATAATGTTCTGCCCGTCAATTGCGCGGTAAATAGTAAAGTCACGGCGATTGTGACACGCGGATCTACCCGGGCAGTTGCGTCGGCTCAGACGACGGGGTGGTTGCCGCGGCCGCGGCGGAGGATGAATCGCAGAATCCTTTGCCGACGCTGCCTGCCACGTCAAGCTGGGTTGTGGCGACCAGCACGGTCGATGAGTTGGTTGGAGCTATGTTATCCTGGAGACGTCGATGAGACCGGGTGCGGAACTGCGTTAGCAACGGTCGACGGAGCCCAGGTCGTGGGCCAAGGCCGTGTCGTCTCGCCTGACCGGCCAGTCCACTCCGTGACGTCAACACCGCTCGACCGTTGACCGTCGTCCGTGAACGTTCACGGGACAGTCTGGCCAGTCGTCCGTGAACGTCCCCGGAACAGTTTGGTCCGTGGGCCGTGAAGGTCCCCGGGACAGTCTGGCCACTCATTCGTGAACGTCCCCGGAACAGTCTGGTCCGTTGTCCGTGAACGTCCTCGGAACAGTCTGGCTCCTTCGAACAGCAGGGCTGCCTCCTGGCTCGGTCTCGAGACGCGCTGCGGCCACTTTCCGAACCGGCACCGCCTCCTTGCCGCCAGCCTTTCGCACCCCGCAGCTCACGCTCTCATTCGCCCGTGCCTCGGGCTTTCTTCCTCCCTTTTCTCTTCTCTTCTCAGTTGTGCTTCTCTTTTTCTCTTCTTTTGCGTCGGTCCCACACCACCACAAGTGCACGGTCGCGCGTAAATTACAGAGGCTGGGTTTCCTTGCGCCCAAATATCGTCGGTAAGTCAGAAGTTCCCGCCACGTTGATGTTGCCCAGCATCACTTTATATACGGGATGTTGCACACACGCGAAGAAAACATTTCATCCCAGTAGAACGAGGACGTGAATTGAGTGATCAAACAATAACGTGGACACAGCCATGGGTATACGTTACACGAACATCAAAACTGCAGAGCTCTTTTTTTTACAAGAATTAAAAAATTGCTCATTCGTTGCAAAATTGGAAATAACACGGTGTATAGTGCTAACGACGACTACAACGACCTCCAGCATGCGAGCGAGCTACTAGAGAACAAGTTTGAACGTAGCCCTTGTTATAATTATTCCCAATATATCTCCGCTCTTGTCTACGGTGAGCCGGGACATTATTGTTGCGAACAACAGATGCTATGAGACCTGCTCGGGAAGAGACGGGCGCATAGGAAGATGAAGAAGGGCTCTGTTTCTGGCTGCATTGCTGTTTTAAATACATCGTAATTATTCTCGTTTGTGTTTGTATCTTCATGCGTAACCTTTTGGTGGAGGTTTGCAGTCGCCTTCCTCACGACCGAGCCCCGCAGCGGTCGCTACATCACGCTGGTCACCATATCCCCCGTACTTAAGGCCCCATCTTAATCGTCTACGACTCGTGAGTCTCCTCCAGTCGCCATGCTCCCTGAGGCTGGCGACACTGGTGTGTTTTAATTCCTGCCTGGACGGCACTGACTACAAAGACTGGATCAAGCTTTTTGAACACGTCAGCACTAATAACAGGTGGCATCCAACTATAATGCTTGCTAACGTCATTTTATAAATCGGCAGCGCCCAACAAGTGTTACGAAACCTACGAAGACGAAATAACAAGCTTGAATATTTCCCAAGAAAAGCTTTGCGAACTGTTAGGCGACCTCTTCGACTGCACGGTCGCCGCAAGAAGGGCCCTTGCGTACCGTGTACAGAGCCTCACGGAGCCCTACGGCTATAACTCACAAGACGTCCTGGGTATTTTGCCGCAAAGCTGACGACAACATGTCTGAAACGGACAAAGTAGCGCACGTAATAAAAGCTATCACAGACGACGCCTGCAACTTGGTGGTTTTCTACAACGTCTCTACTATTTATGCCATCATCAAAAAATGCCGCCACTACGAACAAGCTAAGAGCGGACGTATCATGCACAGCATCCTGCGCCTGCTCAATACCTTTGCGACATCGACTTGTGAGGACCTTCCCGATCAGCCAACTTCAGGTGACAACATGGCTCAAATCGTTCGCCGCGAGCTCGATGCACCCTATTCGCCGCCCTTTTCTTGGATGCCTTAATATTTTATATAGCCACGATTGTAATCATTGAGGTCGTTGTTTGTCCGGTATTTGAAAGCGTGGGTCTCAACTACGTGTGCTTATCAACGCACGTAACCAGCGTACAGCATTTTTCTCGCGGCCCTCCTCGGTCCCGGCAAATCTTTCGCCTCCACATTCCGCATCATATCTCAATGGCGCACCTCTGACGACAGGCTGATTGGCTTGCACTGCAGTCGGGTCGGCCACATCCTTTGTTGCGGTTGGTGGCCAGTTGCTCACTGACCAGTGCTTATTTCCGTCACTATGGACCTATAGCTTTCAATGCCCCTCGCCAGGGTTGTTCTGCCGCAGACACCCTTCCTCCGAATCTTCACTACGGTATATCGTCGTCACTCCGACATCGTTGGTTTCTTCACGCCAGCTCCATGGCATCGCTATGCCGTCCATACCCACCCACACGCCTGAAAATCTTGGAACTGGAGTTTGCGGAGGTGAAACTGCGATTTCAACCTCACGTTTTCTGCTCACGTTACCTGCGAACCAGGGGCCAAATTCACAAAGCTTTTCTGCTTTGCCGTTTGCCGGGCGCCTTCACTAATGAAATATGTGGCATCCGGATTGGCTAAAATTCTTTCGTACCAAAAATTCTAGCGCAAGAAGGTTTTGTGAATTCGGGCCCAGAACTTTCTTGAAGATGACGTTGAAGGCACTGCTGCCACTTCACTGATCGACATAAGTGGACACGTCTCCAATATAAGCGCATCCTTGGAATGGGCAATAAAAAACCCAGTGGTCGATTCATAAGTTGGTCAAACAGAAATGAGTTAGCATTCACCCTTCGCAAGCCTTAAGTAACCAAAAAGACGCCTGAAGAACAGAACACGGCCACTTAACTCATGTCGCTAAGCCCACTTCGCTTCATAAATCCCTGCTAACCGTTATTGGCCGTCTTCCTCTGACTATGAAGCACGCTTTCCACGCTTCGCTTCAGCTATTC
This sequence comes from Dermacentor silvarum, assembly GCF_013339745.2. Classification (NCBI taxonomy): domain Eukaryota; kingdom Metazoa; phylum Arthropoda; class Arachnida; order Ixodida; family Ixodidae; genus Dermacentor; species Dermacentor silvarum. The sequence goes on along the minus strand of NC_051158.1, from coordinate 62,749,907 downwards.
CAGCCTAAAGAGCCTTACGGGCTACCTTCGATTCGGCCGCTCGCCGCCGTCGCATCGCCCCGACCTTCTTTTGGCGGTGTACCTCAGCACGACGCTACATAACACTCGTCGACGGCACTGCATCCATTTTAAACGCTACTGAAACACACGCGGTTACGCAAGGCATGGCTGAACCTGTCACACGCAACAGGCAATCTGTCAAGTCCGCCGCGGCACACCACTTCGCGGTTCCCTCCTCTCTGTTGGCATGCGAGCTGTGGGCACCGCAGTATGTCACGCGGTACCTGTATTTTTATTGGCTCCTTTGGCGTGATTACACGCCACCCTCTCTCTCCTAAGCACACCCTCCCTCACCATATTGCCCTTCAATCCAAAAGCAGCCATGCCAAAGGCGTGGCCGCCTTTGGCGGTGCCGTTAGCAACGCCTGGCGCTGCCTTCAATCAAACTGCTTTGATGGCGCTTAGGGCTGCAGCCGCTGAATAGCAAGCTGTTATTACCTTGCGCCCATCTTTGCAGATTGCTACTCCTTGTGCCTACCTAGCTCCGATGGCTACTCAAGCAAAAAAAAAATACTTCAAATTAGGTGTTTCCCCCAAGGAACCAATCGCGTGTCAAGTTCAAGTTATCTTCTAATAGAATTGTCCTGACGTTTAAAATATAAACACCTACTATAACCGTTATAGGAAAGAAAGAAATTGTCATCCACCCGAATGTAGCAAGAAGCTGCGAAGCAAACCGACACGGGTTTCTCGGAAAGAACGCTTCGCAGTTGAGAAAATTTAGCGCTGGTCCGGGATTCAAACATGGCATCAATGCTTTCCCGGGGCGGTCGCTCTACCATCTACATTCGGATGGATGTCAAATTCTACCTACTATGACGCTTCCTCTACCTCGTGGGATTCCATAGAACTGGTTGGCCATATTCTGTGTCCTTGTACTTTGAGTTATCAATTAATTCGCCCTCGCGCTGGTAGAGCGACCAACCGGAAAGGCATTGGTCCTTGGTTCAAATCCCGGACCAGGACGAAGGTTCCCTCAACTGCGAAGCGTTCTTTCTGAGAAACCTGGATGAGTTTCCTTTGTAGCTTCGTGCTGCACTTGGTTGGATGACATTTTTTTTCTTTCATGATACTTCGTCAACCTTGCGGGATTCTGCAGAACTGATTTGGCCATAAAAGCGTTATGCCAGAAAGTTAATAAAAGAGGTTTTGTAATTATGCGCTTGATGACTCCATTTTGTGAAAAAAATGAGTCCGTGAAAACGGATAAGCCACTTTTGCAAGTAGATTTTGCATAGTAGCATAGCATTTTTCTTAAAGTTACTGTTAGTGTAACTATGAAAACCATTTACAGTCAAAACACTCTTCGCTGAATACCAGGCTCGCTCTTATATCGCTTTTGCCATTTAGGGTGTATCCGAGCAGTTTTTGTGCGGCCGGTAGTGATGGCCATATTATTTCGATTTGATTGTAGCTTCCTCTTTAACTAAATTTGTTCGTCTCCCTCATACAGTTGCTTCAAAGTATACCAAGCATGTATTTGGTAAAAATTTCAAGTGAGGTAGGAATAAATGATCGATGCGTCTGCCTCAAATCTGCATTTCATGCCAACCTAACGAATGGAGCGGAGCGCACACTGGAGTGCTACTATTACGTGCCTTCACAGTGAGTATAATATTTCATTCTTTCTAAAAGTGCGCTCCCGTATAAAGTGCTGCATACATCGAAGTAGCAGTTTGTCAAGCGACTTCGAAATGTGGCTGTGTTAGTTGATTTGTAAAAGACATATAATGTTTTAGTGTACGCGGTTCTTGTACTGTTGATTCGCACGATCCACCGTGTATATTTTAAGCAACGCTTTATTGGCTCGCAAGTTTTGGTGGTGGTGGTGTCACGCTGAAAAGAGGTTCGATCCTGGTGATAGTGCAGAAAGGGTCAAAGCTCAATTGCCCATACCTCTGTGGGCTCTGGGGCCCTGTAACGCGCCCTTGAACGACCCTTGACACACGTGGGACCCAAAGGCACAAAATCACCAGCCCTTCTCCTGTCGCGAAAATTGGGGTAAGCGAAGCTTGTCTTGCGATTCTTGCGTGAGGGCTTCCGAAGCCCAGGCGAAACGTCAGTGAAGAGCCGCCAACCCCAAGTTTAGGGCGAATGAAGCGAAACGCTTGCGACAGGGTCGTCTTTCCACAAACTTCGCTTACCATAATTTTCTCGACAGGGGATGGGCTCTGCATTCTTTTCCTCTTGACCCCCTTTGACCTGCTAGCAATTCTTAAGGCGTGGTATAGCCTGGCGTAAGGTGGGCGTGCGAGACATGCAGCGCTGTTCTCGCTATGCTGGTACACAGTGAGCGCTCTAGAGTCCAGGATCACGTGCCGCCGCGCACGTGTTTCCGTTTTATTTGCGCAGACACATTAAAGATACGCCATATCTTCCTGAACGGTGTCCGCGTGCACAAGTTGCGAGATAAAAAAATTCCTCAGCCCTTTTCCTGTCAAGAAAATGGTGCTATGCAAAGCATGTGGCAAGCCGACGCTGTCGCAGGCGTTCCGCTTCGTTTGCCCTAAAACTCAGGGTCACCACCTCTTCGGTGACGTTTGGCCTCAGCATCGCGCTCCGCAACCCGGGGTCCGCGGCTCTTCGCTGACGTTTCGCCTGGGCTTCGGCAGCCCTCACGCTAGAATCGGCACGTCGACGATGAGCCCTTTCCCGAGCAGGTTCATGGCACCGTTGCTCAAACGCAGCCTGCTCCTCGGCGGAACGCACTACGCGGATCCTTCCGATCCAGGCACCGCTAACCCCTTCCCTTTCCTTTCCCTCCCCGCGACACACCAAACGACCATGATTGGTTGTTTGGTGGTTCGGTTTCCTTCTTTCTTTCTTTGTTGGCCCTGGCTTATACCAGCATATGCCTTACTCAATCCCGCATATCCAATGCGGGTATGCGCCGGACGTGCTTTCGTTATCGTTAATCGTGAGGCAACTAACAAGCATGTTATCTTACTGATGTCATAACCTATCAGTCATGTTAGTCACACATTCGTACCCTTGCATGCCAATTTTGGCCTATACTAAGTGAACGAGACGCGGGTTTTCGACTGGTTTTCGATAGAGTTTTAGCGTGACATCACCACCACCACCGCCGACTCTTGTGAGTCAATACAAATTGCTTGAAAATGTGGGAACTGCTCCTAGGCAGCGTAGGTTCAACTGAAGAGCACATATTTAGCTGCAAGGGAATAGAACATGTTCGATCTCACGCCGGAGCCCCTAGAACAGAGTGCATCGATTGCTATCTTGGCTTGCCGGCATCATGCCGGCTTACAGCTCGGGTGCCCTGTAGAGCTTCGATAAGCATGCTCCTTCGCCAAACGAAAAAGCGGTCCTGATACCCCGAGTTTTCAAGCGAAGCTTGTATAGCCTCAAGTGTCGGTGGTGGTGATAGAGCTGGTGGAGGTGTCACGCTAAAGAGTGGGCCTATCCTGGTGTCGTGCAGAAAGGGTCTAAGCTCAATGGCACATATCTCTGTAATGCGGGCCGATCCTGGTGATTGTACAGAAAGGATTCTAGCTCAATGGCACATAGTCCTGAGGGCTCGGGAACCTGTAACGCGCCAATGAACTGCCCTTGTCACACGTGGGACCCAAACGAACAATATCACCAGCCCTCCCCCGGTCGGGAAAATGGGGGTAAGGGCTTCTGAGGCCCAGGCGAAACGTCAGCAAAGAGCCGCGGACCCCGGGTCTGAGTTTTAGGGCAAACGAAGCGGAACGCCGGCGACATTCCCGTCTTGACTCAAGCTTCCTTTATCCCCCTTTTCTTGACACTGGAAGGGCTGGTAATTTTTTTCGTGCTTTGACTTCTCCCTTTAATCAAGCCTTCCCTTTTACAAGAGCACCTGAATGCTCCCTCTCCCACCCTCCCGTCTTACACAGCCTTGTACCCCACCTTCCCGTTCCTTTGCGTCTTAATTTAATTTTTTCGCCTTTGACCCCGTGGCGGCTCCTTTATTGGTTCGCCATGCTTTTCATTGCCGTATGAGAAGTTATTCGCCTGTGCAGACCGCTCTTGACGGCTTCGAGCCAGCATAAAAGACGAGTACGTCTATTTCAACGGCAGCGGCGAGCCGTCTGCAATCATTTGCGGAACAACAACACGCCGACACATGTCACTCCTCTTCCTTCCCCGGGTACTACTTCAGAAAAAAAAAGCCTGAGGAAACATTGAAGTATAGCTGCAATTGTAGTGAGATGAAGGCAATTTAAACAATTCCACATGGCGGCGAACACACGCCGTCAAACAATAATTGCTGCCGCCGGTGACGCTCGGATGTAAAGAATACAGTGAAAAAGATGCGCCAAGTGTTCCCAATCCCTGTGTAGCGCTACGCAGGCCGCACGAGTGGTTCGGGCTTCGCCAGCCTGTAATCGCAGACGGAACGCGTTAAAATCGCACTAGTTCGCAATGGCACTGCAACAGTTCCGAGCTGTCGCTGGAGGAAACGCTAATTCGCACGAACCAATGCAATAAAGTGAGTTGTGTGGCGCAGTGGTTAAATGCTACGTTCCTCCTTGCCGATAAAGCGGTTTGTTGACCGTTTTTTTTTTCATGGGCGCCACCATATTGCGTAGGTAGTAGCGCCATCTATGAGCAATGGGCATGCTGGTTTTGGCGAGTGCTCCATCTTGTATGCATGGTATGCGCTAAGCGATGGTTTCTTAGGGTTCTTTTGGGTTCCCCATGGTCCACTTAACAAGACCTGACTTCTACGTGGGAAATGGTGCTATCACACTGAAGTGATTTAGTTTCCGAAGAGAAAGAGCTGAATTCATGCTGTTTAGCCGAATGCAGCTACCGAATGGCAACATCGCCATCTTTACGGAAGAGATGACCCTTCTTCTCGACAATGACGCCCCGAACATGCCAGAGGAGAAGAAAGGTCGATTACACATGTGCGATGTAAAGCACAATTTCTTCGCCGGACTGTGCACAACCGACCCAATACGGCAGCAGACTTCCTGATATTGAGAAGAATCTCAAAATGCGCACTAATCTATACAATCGCCACTTGATGTCAGACTGCAGAACATCAAGCTCCATGCTTCCAAAACTGCATGGTATGATATGAGCACCTGCACGCAAGAAGGACGAAGGGTGTTCCTTGCATCGCCACCCCAAGTTCCCATCGTTCAGGACACTCAGCATCGCAGTTGCTCTTTCCCGGGCAGCACCACGGCTCCGCCTTCAGGCACATTCTCACATTCCTGGAGGACGCGGGGCTTTCGTGCAAATTGTGAATGCGCCGCCTGGCTACCCCTGACAGTCAAGGGCTGTGGAATCGATCGACCTTCTCTTTTTTCTTTCTTCTTTACATCGCCGCCCCTTCCCCAAGGCGCTTAGTCATGCTCCCTAAAGGGCTGCAGAAAATAGCGCCTCTTCCTCTTCACAATCACAATCTCTCTCTCTCGACAGTCGCTCGGAGTCCGTAAACCTCGGTAGCCCCAGCCGAACACAATGACCTACTCTGTCAGCCTACACAACCCACACGCCCACCTTGCGTGACCCGCTACCAGATTACGCTCTGCTATGACATCGGAGAATCCACTCAAGTCTACCGCTGGTACCAATACTGCGAGACGAGACTACAAGGTACCGCCGCATCCACAGCAAGGTGAACGACCACATGAAATCACCCACTACCTTGCAGTGACTCTGCGTAGCCCTAAACAACCTGCCAGTTCACCATCACCAGAATGCTACTTGCCGCTGCTGCGCCGAACATACACTGGCCCAACCTGTTGCTTGTCTTATAGTCTTTGTCCAGAAAACTGCAAACTCGAACGGATGAAGGTGTGCTTGCTTTTCGTCGAAATACCGAAGATCCTTCGGCGTCGCCGAGACAAGACTTTCCGATGTGACGTAAAACGACCGGGACAATGCAACACATCCATGACCTAACTGCAGTGCAGCTCGTACAACCACAGACTTCAATGCGCTCCTCGACAGGTACGAAGTCGACGCTCCAGTGGACACAGAAGCAAAGTACTCCATAATCAGTGGATTCTTCGCTGCCAAATTGGTGAAAGTCAAAACTGCTTGGGATGGCCCTCAAATCAGGCCAGCTGGAGAACACCTCAAAAGGCCAATCCCAATCTGCACGGCAAGATTTTAGGTGCATGATTGGGCATATATTGCGAGCTTCATCATCGAACAAGAATTGCCATGGGACGTAATGCTTGGACTGGACTTCCTGAGCCAACGCGGTGCAGTCATCGACCTAAAGTCGATGTCAGTAAGGCTATACAAAGACCCAACAATACTACCGGAAAGACACTCAGCCACTTTGCCTTGAATACGCTTGTAGATCAAGTCAGTATTCAACCTCGTGCCAGCATCATGATTTCTGCCGGTGCAGAACCATCCACAGACTTGGAAGCCATCGTCGATAATGACGAACACCTGCCGTCGACCGTGAAATCGGTGGCACAAGGGGTACCTTTAAGTTATGGAGGAAAAGCGGGTGTTTTTATTACAGAATTCAGCCACCAGTATAAAAACCTCAATAAAGGCACGACGATTGCCAATCTGGAACAAGTTCTTCCAATTAGCAATGCATTTTTCCTCTCAGATTTTAGGGGATATGCCACGATGGTCAGAATTTCCGAATCAGCTTTTAATACTGGTCGAAATCTCTCCATGCATAAAAAGGAAAAGCTTAAATGTATCCTCTACTAATACTATGACGAGTTATCGTTCTCATTCAGGAACCAAGAAACACCAGTGACTGAGCATCGCCTATTAACCGAACAATGCAATTGAGCACTCAGTCAGACTTTCCATGCGCGAAAGAGAAGCCGTATTGCCATACTGCGTCGATTATCGATGCCTGTACAAAATCACGAAGGTGGACTTGTGCGCCCGCCCACGGATACATGATGTGTTGGAGCGGCTATGAAATTTGAATTTGTCCATGATGGATCCCAAGACTGGCTACTGGCGAATCAAAGCTGAAGAAAGGGACCGTGAGAAGACCACCTTTGTCAAGCCGGATAGCATCTGTGAGATAAAGGTCATGCTTTTCAAGCTTTGCTCGGCACTTGCCACGTTCCCGCGCGTGATGGGTACAACCATGGCAGACTTCAAGTGGTAGACTTGTCTCGTATACTAGGATGGCGTCGTAGACTTTGCCGTGAATTGGGACGATCACCATTGACAGCATTGAATACCTGCCAAATCTTGCTGGGCTGCAGAGCTCAGTCGTCACAATCAATGACTGGATCCTTCCAAGAGGGACCCCTCAACACCGCAAAGCTATATATGACAGCTTGCTCATCTATCTTATAAGAAGCAAAACCATTGACCTAATCTAGGCACCTCACAGGAAGAACCACTGGGGTTGCCTACATGTACAATTTTCTATTTTTTTATGTAATAAACGTCTTTCTCTCTCTCTCATAATTTTCGGGGGAGACTCCATAATTCCGACCAATCCTCCCCACTGTAAGAGCACGGCCATAAATCTACTCATAAACTCTCCAGTTGCACGCGAAAAAAAAGAACTCGCATCACAGCACAGCCGCATCGTAACTGCCAATTCACGCTAGCTGGCTATCCGAATGTACATTTAAATTCAAGTCCTTTCTATGTAGGCAGAGTTCGCTTAAGTAAGTCTACTTCAGATAGAGACATGCTTTGAGGAGTAATTAAATTCTGGGGTTTTACTGCCAAGACCACGATTTGATTATGAGGCACGCCGTAATGGGATACTCCGGATGAATTTTCACCACCAGAGGATCTTTAGCCTCCTCCAATGCACGGGACATGGGCGTTTTTGCATTTCGCCCCCATCGAAAAGGGGCCGCTGAACCAGGGATTTATTCCCGCGACCTCGGGCTTAACTGCGCAGTACCACAACGGCTAAGCCACCGAGGCTCGTGTGCGGTGAAGAGTGCGTGCCTGTCCAGGGTCTAGCAATTGTTGTGTAATGGCTGCTTCGCTTCGATCAGCTTTGTCAGAATATAGCGATGAAAAATGTATACTGCGAGTGGATAGAGGCCTCTGCCACCGGCCACAATACGTGCCCCCTGCGCGCACATGCCGTCTCCTCTCACAGTACGGGTATTGAGTCGTCGAATAACTGTAATGACAGCCACTAAGAGCTGTTCCTGAGATTTTTGTGGCTATGAATAGCGTTGCTCGGGCCTCGTGTTACCCCATCTCACCCCCTCCTCCCACAATGAATTGCCGAATTTCGACGGGCTCTGCAGGTATGCTGTAGGTGTAGAAATAATCCGCACTTACTCTGAAGCCTGAAAAATGCAACTACGTGTGCGAGGAACTCCCGCTCCTGGGCCAAGTCAACAACATCGCACTGATCTACAGAACCGGTGCCATTGCAAAAGGTCCGCCGACAAGGAGGCTACACGGCGATTTCTTGGTCTGCGTGCTTATTAGATGTGGTTTGTCGAAGACTTTTCACTTATCGCCGAGCTACTAGCACATCGTACACGATGAGACACGGAGTTCATAATATATTCCGCAGACCGAAGCATTTCAGTCGTTTAAACGACGCCTTCAGTCACCGCCAGTACACACAGACTTCAACAAAGCCACTAATACCGAAATAAACACCGACGAAAGAAGCCTAACGCTAAAACTCGGCGCCATTTTTTATTGGGAAAAAGAGCGAATTCAAAAGGGTGATAACATACGCTAGCCGATTGGTATTAAAAGGAGAATGCAATTATTTTACGTCGGTAAAGCAAAGGCTTGGTATCATTTGGATTGTAGGAAAATTTTGACCTCATCTCTACGGTAGGTAATTTTGAGTCATAAGCGACCAAAACGCTCCTGGTTCGCTTGCAAATGGCAAAGACCGCCCAGGCCGCCTTACACGGCCGAGCGTTAGACGTCACTGCAATCTAGAAGTTTGGTAGGATACACACCCTAATGCTCATCCCGCGCACATACTGACCCACCGCTGCAAGTAGAACAGGGCGACGACACGTTCCCGGGAACATTAAGCGCGGAGATAAGCAGACCCAGACCTTAGATGTTTTGACGAGTAGTAGGGAGGCAAGAACGACGTTGACATTATGATAATTAGACGAGATCGTCTTCGTTTTCTTTGAAAAATACCGTCTTCTTGTAGATGAACTCCTAGCCAATCCGGGCCAATTACCTTCTACTAGTGTTCCAGACAAAGTTGTGTTCTGTAAAGCCATTAGTTTCCAGGCGGTAGCGACACGCTGTACTTCTGAAGTGAGGTTTATTTTCCATATGTAATGGTCATTTTCGGACTACCGTCGCATCGGCTATGCACTGCATACCACGATTAATCCTCCTTTGTATTTGACCCTCGCTTGCCAAGGTCACCAATGAGTACGACTAGATGACGACGATTGTATGGCCCCGATCATTTAACCACGAAGGAAGGACCAAGAATGAATGATGTCGCTGGAATGACAAAGGAGCAATGACGACAGTGAGGTGATGTTTTCTAAATTATAGCGATGCCGAACGACCACAGCGTGACGGTGATTATCTGAGGACAGCGGGATGATAAGTGTATGGCTACGCCGATATGACGAAAAATGCACGATGAAGCTGGAGTAACGACGATGACATGACCACGACGGCATGAAGAGGACGGTACGACAACGTGTGTGTGAGAGTGACTCTGACGACAACGCTGTCACAATGATGGCATAATACAGGCGGCAAGATCACAATTGCATGACTGCACCATGATTACAACGAAATTGCGAAGAAGGAATAACCTCGCTCAATGCACGAAGGCGGTGGAACGATGACAGCATGACGAGAATGGCATGACGTTACTGAATTAATGACGATGATAATGACATACTGAGTTAATGACAACAATGGCACCACGGCAATGATATGTATATGACTGTGTGACGACGGTGGCTTGACCACAAGGGTATGGGCCTGACTTTGTGAGGACGATAGTGCGACGACGACCGCATGACGATAGTTGGATGTTGGAGTTAGAATGAGGACGATAGAATGATTTGAACTTAGGAAAGTCTTTGCGCAGGGAAATAGCTTTGTGCGGAAAACTTCGTGTGAAGATATATTTTTTTCACCCCCACTTATTGCAACGCTAGCTAGCTACACAAATATTCTAAGCTGAATATACCATATCGCCTGTGTATCATATTTAGTGTAGGGGTGTAACCTTCACCTTGCTCACAATAGGTTTTTAACAAGACTTGTCAAGAGCACGGGAAGTACAAAAGCCCTTGTTTAGCCCTTGTTTTCCACGAAAAAAGTTTACTCAGTTGTTCCTGGTGCTGCCGAGAATCTGGACTCAAAGTTGCGGCAGCGGATTAGCCAATAATTATAGTTATATTTAAGCTAAAGGCCATATTTGTATGACGTCACCACATGTATATTAGGAGTGGCAAGGAGGTGGCAGTATTGATCGCTGGCCCACTCAGCCTAGTGTTAAAGAGCAATATGGTCGCATGTATGGACAAACGAGTCCACGATTGCACAATCAAGCCACCGGGCGCCTTGGAGCGGCTTCTGTGCTCGGAGGGAGTCAAGCAGGCGGACTGCCATCGTCGGCTGTTAGCTCATTCTCATAATCTGTTGCATTCTGTGTGTCTGAGAAGGATCTTTTGAAGCTGCCGTTTATGTCAGTGAGTGCTTGTTTAGTAAGCTCGGGGAGTGCGCCAGTCTTTCACGGCAGCCCAAAGAAAGATCACAGCAACATCCGCATCTAGTGTGCTGCTAGCTGTAAATCGGCCATGTAGTTATTGACATCGTATTACCACGCGAACCTCCAGTTTGCATAAATATGTATCCCACCGACTCCACATTTCGCACGCTTCAATGAAAGGTGCCTTGTGGTGATTTCTGCATGAGAAAAAACCGGTCAGTGTGAATTTGGCTTCAAAAATAGTTCTTGACTTTAAAAGGAGGGCTGTTACTCGTTTAAGCAGGTAAACTAGCAGGAGCCGGAATAGACAACATTTTCTAGGGCGCGTTCCCACAATCACGATGCAGAAGGTGCGGCCAGCGGCTTAGCGTGCGGCTTGCCGACAGCGTTAAGACGTAGATGCGGCACTGCGGCCACACCAACTTGCGGCGAGCCGCTGTGGCGGTCGCGTGACAGCATGGAAATCTCGCCTCCTCACATTTACTCTGTGTGCAGTTGCGAATTGTCGCGTGCTTTTTCCTTCGCCTCATGACTGATCGGCTGCTGTCTTTACGCTTTTCGTACTTCATTCTAACGCGATTCATGTCTTATGAAGATAACAAATTCAGTGCCTCTGATCATAGTTATGTTGGTGTGTTCTGTTTTGTTGCAATGTCGCCACATTCAAAAGACAAGGAGAATGAAGTTCTGGGTGGCGCCTCTGTGTATTTGCATTCAAAGTTCATCTTGTCCTAGAGAATAGGATATGACACACTCTTTCTAAAAAAACGTTCCATCAAGACGTCTTGGTTTAGACTCATCATTGTAAAGAAAAATCACGAAGCATGACAATGAAAACTTGCAAGAACAAGACCAAAACAATCCAGACAACGCAAGCGCGAGCGAGATCGAGCGGCTCCACATAACACCAGTTTCCAGCGCGCACGTCACTGAAGGGGCCGCTCTCATTGGTCTACTCCGCTCGCGGCTCGTTCGACCCCGCGGTAAGCCGCGAGAAGTCATTCCAGGACCTGATTTCTCCCGCGGAACGAAGAAGGTGCCGCGAGGCAGCTTCCATGGCGCGCGTTTTGCCGCCGGTGACGCGCCGCGCACCTTTTTCCACTAGTTTTTCTGGCGCATAATTTAAGCACAAACGCATCGCGCGTTAAATTATTTTACCAAAAGTTCTGGTTACAGGTTGACTCGGCAAACATGCTCAAATAATTGTGGGAGAGGCACCTTTCTTAGGGAAAGGGCTGCATCACCGCACCGAAGGGCCATCTGGCGTGGCAGAGTATTCGCCCTCTTAAGCGAGCGACTCTAGTGCCACCTTCTGTCCCCATATAAAACATCCGAGAAAGCTATGGGACCATTGCGAAATTATAGGACTCTGGTAAAGAGGTTCTATCGTAACAAGCATAATTTTATCACTGGCATTGAGCAAGCCGGTAAGATGTGCCCCAACTTGCCTTCTGGAACGCAACATAAACGCGCGAATACAGTTCTGCACTGTAAAAGATGTGCACTAACCTAAAAAAAGATTACTTACATCAGATTTTTGAGAGGACCGTGGAGAACAGACATGTCTCCCATGGGCTCCCGCTTTTCGTGCTTCTCACCCCGGAACAAGGCCAGTGACGAAACCAAGTTTTGCACCGGTGCAACCGGCAAGACGAGAGAAATCGCCGGACAATAGCCTATTTCGAGCAAGTGCACCGTATTTAAAGATATCAAGTCGACGGCACACCCGCCCGGTTAGGCTTAACGCCAAAGCAGCTCCCGCAATCCCATCGGAGGAAACGCCGCTGCCAAACCCACCACCCTACAATGTACAGCAACAGTGCCTCAACAGGCTCCAAGAACGAGACAACCACTGGAGCTCCAGAAGTGAAGAGTTCCCGGAGCTGGGCACCTCGGCCACCAGCTCCAGCAGTATCAGTGCGGGCAGATCCGCAAGGCGCAGCAGGTCCAAGTCAATACTGCGAAATGCATCGCGCTCCCGCTCTCGCTCGTGCTCCCACTCGGTCAAGCGCGCGAGCTACGCCGACGTGGCAAGTGGCTCGAGCGCCTCGAGCGGTACGAGCAGCTTGGACTCCTCGTCAACCGAAGCCACAGCCATACGGATCCTCGAAAACAAACAGCAAAACCAGCAGAGTAAACTGCAGAATCAGCACAGCCAATTGCAAAGCCATGAAAACCTCATAGACAAATTACTACGCAGACAACAGAGACACAAAGAGGTCAGCGCAAATTGCTCCAAAATGCAAGGAACAACAAGAACTCACAGACAAGCTGCATCAAACTTCCATACTGGTCAGTAAAACTCTCACAGTGCAAGCACATGACATAGAGAACACCCAGACAGAACGCACCCTCATCGAGGTTTTACCGGAAAGAAAGACGCAGAACAGTCTATTCGTGGCCAGCGTGTAGAGGCCCCCTCGGGACCAGTTACCGGACTTCGATCACTTTGTACGAAAAATCAAGAAGTCCACGAATGGGCAACAAGTCGTAATAGTGGGGGACTTCAACGCCTCGCACATGGTATGCGGCTATCATGCCACCACGAGGAAGGGTGCTAGGGTGCACGATGCCGCCCAACAACACAGACTCACCCTCTGGAATGATCCTCTCCAGACCACGAGAATTGGAAACAGCGTTTCCAGGGACAAAAACCCCGATCTTACCTTTACGGTGGACGTCCCCTGGGCAGAGTGGAGTGGACTTCCGGAACCCTTGGGAGCAATCACCATACCCTCCAATTAGATGTAGCACACACCCGTAGACAGACCAACACCGGAATTGCACGACTAACTGAATGGAAATCCTTTAGGGCCAACCTAGATTAGGGAGAAACTATAACCGACATTGACGAGTGGCTCAAGAAATGTGCTAGATATAACAGAACGCCACACCAAGATCATACAACTCAATGCCGATACGCCTGCGGCCGACGGGCATCTCCTCCACCTCTCGGAAGCAAGAAGTGCCCTCCTCAAAAGATGGAAGCGACAAAAGCTCAAGAGAAAGCTAAAGACACGCGTCGCTCTCCTTACCAAGCAGGCTCAGAATATGCAGACCAACTCGCCAGGCACAACTGGCACGCTTTCTGTGACAAACTACATGGTACTCTGAGCACCAAAAGGACCTGGCACCTCCTACGCGCACTTCTAGCCACGGAACCTACCAAATCGGAACAAAAGCAACATCTCCACAGACTTAGCCCCAACTAAGATGGATAAGAAGAACACCTCCACCGAGAAATATAAAAGAAGCTCTGCGGAGATGCACCTTCTCGCGCGTCAACTTGCAGCCAAGTATACGCTGGAAAACCGAATCTAAAACTCGACCGACCCTTCACGCAGGCCGAACTCCACGTAGCCCTATCCAAGCTGACTAGAAATACCAGCCCCGGCAAAGACCGGATTGCCAACAAACATCTACGCAACCTACCACAGCAGGCGACTGCGGTTCTCCTCCGGTACTACAACGAGTGCTGTGAGAAAGGAGAATTTCCTGCTGTATGGAAGCACTTGGAGATCACCATAATATCCAAGCCCAACAAACCTCTTAGCTTGGAGAAACCACGCCCGATCTCCCTCACTTCGTGCGTGGGAAAGCTCTTCGAACATATGGTGCACGACCGCATTACCCAGTACCTCGAAGATAACGGCCACCTACCGGACACCATATTCGGCTTCAGGCACCTTTCAGGCACCTTTCAAGATCTTTCAACGCAGGATGTTCTCTTACAACTGAAAGAAGGCCTCCTCGATCACCTTAACAATCGAAGCAAGTACTGCATACTGGCAGTAGACGTCAAGGGAGCCATTGATAACGTCAGCCACGACGTGATCCTCAACAACATCGAAGGCACCGGCTGCGGCACTAGGACCTACGCGTACGTCAGAAACGTTCTGACCGACCGCACGGCAACCGTCGGGATCTGTAACATCCGCAGCGAAAGCTTCCAACTTCCAAACAGATGCACCCCGTAAGGGTCGGTCATCTCACCGCTACTCTTTAACGTGCCTATGACCAAGTTAACCAAACTCCTCCACCAGATCTGCATCACAAGATGTACGCTGATGACATCACGCTCTGGACCAGAGCTGCGAACATTGGAAGGCAATAAAGCGCCCTATATATATATATATATATATATATATATATATATATATATATATATATATATATATTCAAGAAGTCATAACCACCATTGAAAGCTATCCCCAAAATTGTGGCCTCCGCTGTGCCCCTGAGAAGTCTGAGCATCTTGTCCTGAAAGCAAGAACGAGAGGCAGGTCACTCAGCTACGAAGAGCCCGACCCCTGCATCACCCTCAACGGGACGCCAATCCCGAAAGTCGATACGCTACGAATACTGGGACTCCGCATTCACAAGGACGGATCCGGAGCGGCCAGCCTACCAAGACTACAACGCACCCTTTCGCAACTCACGCACCTCGTCAAGATGATCTCAAGCCAAAGAAGCAGCCTCAAGCAGCAAGACAAGCTAAGAATAATACAAGCACTGCTCACCAGCCGCATCACATACGGCATGCCGTACCTGGCTTTACAGAACACAGAAATAGAAAAGATCAACATCATGATAAGGAAGGCAATCAAAGTTGCCCTAGGACTCCCCCCTCCCCCCCAAGGCCTCTACTACACGTCTCCTTAAGATGGGGCTCCACAACACGTGGCAAGAGCTCGCCGAAGTGCACAAGACCAGCCAACTGGAACGACTCAAGCTCACACCCACCGGGATATCAGCACTACGACACCTGAGCTACAGCGAGACGTACGTCACAGACACGGACAAGAAAGAACGAATCCCATCAGACGTTCGAGAGTCCCTCTGCACGGCACCCGTCCCGCGCAACATGCATCTCATATACCACAAGAGTAGAAGGCAAGCTAGAGCCAACGCCATCAAACCAAGATTCAAGCAAGACCCGGACGTCCGCTACACCGACGCGGCCAAGTATCCGCTTCGAAACGCGTACGCTCTCAGCGTCTTAGACTCCCGAGGCCGCGAGTTGGCATCGGCAACCGTCAAGGCACGCAACCCGGAAACGGCGGAAGAAGCGGCAATCGCTCTCGCCACCACCACATGCACAGACGCAGCAGTCATTTTCACCGACTCTCAGGTCGCCTGTAGAAACTTCTCGAAGGGCCGTATCTCGGCTGATGCACTCAGGGTACTCAAACGACGTAGCACTCCGCTGCCGTACACCTGCGTAACGTGGGTACCCGGACACGAGGGATAGGAGGGGAATGAAGCGGGCCACACCGCTGCCCGCGAGCGCGTCAGCCGGGCTCCCCTTGCCCCACACGCTCTCCGACCCGCGTGAGAAGAGGCGGAAGCCATACCTAAAACTATTCGGCGATATTGCAACACTACAGGCTCGAACGCCGCGTGTACACTCCACCGCACCCAAGCCTCGGCAAAGAATACAGCGTGGTCCTCAGACGCCTACAAAGCAATACGTACACTCACGGAACTATAATGCACCGCCTGTACCCGATGCTCCACGGCTACCTGTGCCTTCTCTGCAACGTTCCCGACAGCCTGGCACACTTGCTCCTGGAATGCCCGTGGTATGGAGACAGCGAGATGCAGCCGGAAATGGACGCGAACCGAGCACCACAAGCAAACGAAGACCACCTAGTCGAAACATGGGAGGCCAGCTCGCCCTCGGGGAACTGGAAGACCCACGACAGCTCGTCGCCAGGGCCAAGAGGGCAGTCGAAGCCAGAGGGTTCCTGGACTAAGGAACCTTCCCACTTCAGGGTGATACCAGGCCTCGCTCGGGACGCTGTTTCAACAATAAACGTTTCTTTCTCTCTCTATTACTTCAGATTTAATTTGTACGTAATATTATTCGCTGATTCTGCACAGACAATATTACAAGTTCCCTTACGACACCCGCAATTTAATTATATCTCATAATTCCTTTTCAGAGCTGCCCTTGGATCACGAGCACGTGTGTAAGTAAATTTCTATAATTAAATTTTGTGCAAGTTTTCTGCACCTCCTTATATCACTAAAATAGTAGCGTAATTTGTGGGAGTACAAACTGAAAAAAAAAATATTAAATTAGGGGGTTTTATGTGCGAAAACCACGATGATGAGGCATGCCGTATACTGGGGGACTCCGAAATAATTTGGACCAGCGTGATATGACCTACGTCAACCTAAATTTATGTACACGGGTGCTTTCGCATTTTGCCCCGATTGAAATGCGGCCGCCGTACAAACTGATCAGTAAAAATATTTTTGCAACATTATCTTTTCCTTTGACACGTGTACCTACAGGTTTTCATGACAGAGCTCACATGTATGCCACTGCCTAATTTCTTTATTATTCTTCTATGCTCCGACTCGAAATTTGGGGACTTTCCTGAAATTATAAGTGATAAAAGAGATACCTGTTCAAGCTATATTGTTTTTTTTTCTTTAATATTCGTCGCACCAACAGAAGGCTATTTTGAAAGTGGAAATACAGGACTTAAGAAGTGGCAATAATTTCATGTGCTTGATTTCATAACTATCAAATGGTTGCAATGATGAAGTTTCACATATAACGCAGATTACATAAATGAACGCATCGCAAAAGAATCGGTGCAAGAACAGCTCAATGTAAAACTATAAGTGACTTAAGTAATAAGTGAATGTGAACTAGTCTAGAAATTTCGAAGCATGTTTAACTCCCTAATTACTTTTGAAAAAAGTATATTTCATTATTTTATTCAATAGTTGGTAAATAAATAAGTATATTTCTTAATTTGTAAAATATTTCTTTACGTCAATGATAAACAGAAATGGACCAAGTGCAGGTGTAGATGTCAATAAAAAAGCAAACATGGTAAGCGACGCGAAACGTTTTAGTTGGCCAATGTACGCTTTTACAGTGGGAGATCACTTATGAGGTAGCAGGTACCATCGATAAGAAAAAAAAAACGTGAATTACAATCCATTTGCCGCCTACCTAGCGGCCGTCAGAGGGAAAATGGCGTAATTTCGATGGAAGATCACCATTTTTCTACAGTAACTAAGCACGTAAATTGCAAACGTAAATCAGCGCACATAAATAGATTGGACTAACGTAGCTCCACATCGTGCACGAGCTGTGCTTTCTATGCCGTAGAAATCTCTCTCTCTCTCTCTCTCTCTATATATATATATATATATATATACTATACAAATTGCATGCAAAGTTTCACGTATGACAGTCAGAGGATTTCGCACAAATGAGTTGCCGTATTTTTCGCGCACATGATCTATTATTTCTACACTTTTAATGAAAATGCTCAGGGTGTAGTACAATTTTTATTCTCCCTTGTGAACAAACCATACGCAACGCCGACAAGGTTGCTGTGCGTTTCTTACTTTATAACAGTTTACCTGTAAACCGGCTGACGAGCTGCAGCACTATTGCGGGTGCTGGATGAGTTTTACTAAACTACATCAAACAATTTTAATGTATCGCCTCGTTGAACCCTGGCGAGTAGACGACTTTTTTTTTCATTTCGTGACAACTGTTCTCACTGATTTGCCGGCCATAGTGATGCACGTTCCTTCTGAATCATCGCGGATCTTTCGTGCACTGTAGCTTATAATGCGTAGTGCATTGGTAAAGAACGCACGTTCATAATTCCTGAGTATCACTTTACGCAACACTGCAATAGTTTCAGGGCATGCCCCTAAAGGCTCAACAATAACTACGTTTATAAATTACAATCGAAGAACATCGTGAAATAAATATTACGTTTTCAAATGAAATAGCATTGAAGTGTCAGTCATAGTTTGTTGAATACATAGTCAGTTCCGCAGATTTCAATTCTGGCTACTATACGTGATTGATTGGTATAAAGGAAGGCATGGCGACAAAAATTTGCACGGCGCAAATTACTTCATTTTCCTTCTCGTGGGAGCCTGTGGGCCTCAAAATAGCGTATATCGAAAAATTCCTAGGCCCTTGCCGTATCGGGAACAAGGGGACACGCTAAACATGTCGTACCCTACCTGGGGTTCGCTGCCCTTCGTTGACGCTGGGATTCGGTAAAACGGGCTTATAACCTGGGATCCGCTGCCTTCCGGTGTAACTGAGCCTGGGCTTGAGCTGCCTTGAACTCAGGAGCCGCATGGCGAACGCGAGCCTGCTCCCGGCGACGTTGACGGCGTTTCTCGGAGAAAGCGGCCTGCTCCACCGCCGACCGAACAACGCGTGGCCTTGCCATCCGTTTGCCGAGCGTGAACTGAAAAGGCTAAGTGGTTCATTATGAGAAAAGGAAAGGCTGACGCTATCTTCTGTAGCTCTTAATTGAGTGAGCACGACCAACACCCCCCTAGACATCATAAGGCCTACACACTCCGATCCATGACGTCATACTACCTGGCCCGACTGCCGTAGAATCTAATGGGGATGTTCCCGCGTAAGCAACAGTGATTTTGACGTCACCACGTTCGTCATGCCAGCCTTAGGAATGGCAATTCGGGCCAGGTAGCATGCCATTATAGATCACAGTGTGTAGGCCCACGGCCGCTGGATAAAAGATTTTTTTCTTATCTAGCGGCCGTGGTAGGCTTGTACTATCTAGGTGCTGTTGACCCGATGCAATGCGCGCGTGTCGGTGCCGTCAGCCGTCGTAGGTGGGACCCCAAAATACCGTCATGCGCAAGTGAAGGAGAACGACCGCTAGTGAAACACGTGAGGCGCGCGCCCGAAACACCTGACGGGAGTACCCAAGCAGTAGCGGGCGCGCGCCTGGGGAAGGGATAGGGAAGGAAAGGGCCTCGCGCACGTAGCGTCGGGTCTCCTTTTTACAGCGTAAGCTGTTATGGGCTCATTCCAATAGCCGTTTCGGTTCGCGATGATGCCGCCGGCGTTGGGCCGTAACCTCTATCGCCGGAAATGCGAAACAAGTACGCGTTTCCCGCCGGGATCGAACCCGCGCCTGCTGAGCGGGAGCCAGATACTCTACCACTGAGCCACGCAAGGGCTTGCTATCGGGCGGCGGAAAATGCCCTATAATGCAAGCGCCCAGGGGCAGACGACCCGAGCCTCCGCCATTATGGTGGCGCCATCTAGGTAAGGTGCCTGCAAACGCAGAAGGCGTTTGCAGGCGCAGCCGTTTGCGTGCGCAGGCGCAGACGACCATATGCGATTCAGACGAGGGGCGAAATGAACGCGCTTCCGAGCTACCGAGCCTCCGCCAGTATGGTGACGCCATCTAGTTAAGGTGCCTGCCAACGCGGCGCGCCAGACATGTAAGTTGCAATTGTAAGGCTTGATCGGGCTCAGAAGACTGCTGTGAAAAGAGCATTACAAGGCGCAGCTCGTCGTCGACGTCGGGCGGACAGCTCAGATCGTTCTTGTGAAAACGAGGCGAACAGACTGCCGCGAAGACCCTGTTGTGCGTGGTGCCCAAATTGGAGCTACTCTTGAGCCGCTCCACCAGCTTACGCTGTGACTGTGCTGCGTATGCCGCGCAGGCCTGCGACTTTTTTGTGCATGCTCGTCAAACGGGTGGCAAGGCCACGCGTTGTTCGGTCGGCGGCCGGAGAGGACGCTTTCGACGAGAAGCGCCGTCAACATCGCAGAGAGCAGGCTCGCTCTCGCTGTGCGGATCCTGCGTTCAAGGCAGCCGAAGCCCGAGCTCGGTTACAGCGGCAGGCAGCAGATCCCACGTTAAAAACCCGTCTTACCGAAGCCCAGCGTCAACGACGGGCAGCGAACAGAGAGGCCAGGTAACGCGAAACCGTCTTTAAAGGGTACTACAAGCTTCGCGTGGGCCCCTGTTCCCGGTAGGGGAAGAGTTGGTAATTTTTGCGTTTGGCCATGTGCGATGCACGAAAGCAACGTTAATACTATGCAGTAGATTGCTATAGAGCCCAGATTCCCACACTGATTTGTTTTTAGTAGATTCCATCATGTTTACTCTCTTTAAATGTTTTGGGCATTGTTGCATCTAAATTCTCGTACGAATTCCCTACAATGCACGCATCTTCTTTTATTTGACCTAGTCCAGCATCGCCGCATTTCTGTCACGCAGCGCCTCATGAAACCTATAGTTCTGGACAGTGCATTTGCGTATCCAAAGTGCCTTATTGCCAATCTACTGTCGAGTACCGGGTCATCGCGACTGAGCAGCCAGCTATCAAACAAAAAGTTTATATTCAAGAGAACGTTGCATTGGCTCACATGTGTAGGTGTCTGTCACGCGGAAAACTATCATCATCAGTATTGGCTTGAGCATCGTCATCTTCCGCAGTTGGCTCGTTCGCACCACTCTGGTTGCGCTCGTGCTCGGCACGCGCTCGTGCCATTGCTCCCGCGTTCGTCGTCGCGGTCTTCTTCCACAGCCGACTGCACGGCCGCTCATAATTTCAGCATAGAATTGCACTTCTCTTCGGTCGCCGTAATGGAAGGCCGCGTTTAGGGGGGTATGAGCCATTCATTGTCCTACGTGATATACAGATTTCATTTTGGAGCAATTTCAAAGAATCGCAAGCGGCAATGGTGGGCGAATGCTGCAAACAATTCCCATACAGAAAGAAATTCAACAAGAGTGGACACTCCCATAGAGCCCAGTGGCCGAAGTGACTACAGTGCGCCAAGCGGTCGCCATCAATCATTTCCGTTTTCGGTTTTGGGTGCACGCTTTTTGAACGCCAGCTGGCACGCCGGCTGCGAGCCCCTCACTTTATTTTTTGCTCGACCGTGAGCGGTCTTCGTGCGGAATCGGCTTATTATTTGACAAATATGATTGCGAACGATCTTGTCGAGTCCCATCGAATCAGTGCCACGTGCAAATTCACAAGGTAGACGCAAGACCCCTTGTTAAATGAGGAAATATTTATTTTGCTCTATATAAGTGCTCGTTCCGCGCCTTTTCTGCGTTCATCCAACATTGTGACCCCAGGTAAGCAGTACTTCCCGTATGAAGCTCCACCGGACGGCATCAGCTGAAAAAAAAGTAAATTACAAGCATGCTACACTTACAAGCATGTAACAGCATGTTACAAGCATGTGTCATTTTGGTATTTAGACACAGGGATACCGCGTGTAGAGGAGAAACGTGTGAAAGCGGTGAATGGGCGGCAATAAATTACAAAGGCAATTCTCTTTTACATAGATGGCGTAGAAAATACCCCACTCATCCCAAATTATTTCCAAGCATTCCCCCATTTCCGGACATTATTTCCTGCACTTTAGCAGCACAAATACACGGGGGACTTCGCGTTTCCAAAACTTGGCCTCGGGCGACGCGACGGTACGATACATACACAGAGATGGAAGCAACAGAGGCTCCAATCGGGACCATGCTAGAAGCCTAGGTGGCTTCTACTCACACTCAAGACCAATGCGTGGGTGCAAAGCCTGTTTTCAGTCCATTCGAAGACGTAACTTTTGAATTACAAGTTTCTGCGATATGTTCCTCGGCGTTATCTTTTGCGCGTTCTCCTGGCGCCAGCGACACACTCCCATTTTTTTCCCTCTTAGCAATTGCCCATCGCGTTTTCGACAGGCGTGAGTACCGAAAGAAGGTATATGGTGTTGCGGGGCCGCAAAAAACGTCACAAACTTGTCCCTCTTAGATTCATTACACGCCAAACTAACTATCACCACGGCCGAGCTGCTTATCGCTAACTGCGTCACAGCGCGCTGTGCGGCCAGCGTGTCTCAAAAGTACCCCAAAACGTAACAAAATTACTTTTCAGCAATTTCTGGCGTCAGAGAAAGCCGCACAAACTTCTAGCAAGATGCACTAGACTACGCACCACGGCCAAGTTGGTTCTCGCAGCGTCACAGCGCCCTGTGCGGCGAGTGTGCCTCAACAGAACCGAAATAAGTTACAATAATCTCCTAGGAAGCGTCGGAAACATGTCCCAGCACCATTCATTAACTCAAATTAACTGCGCCAGGACGGCCGAGCTGTTTTTTTCTAACTGCGTCTTAAGTCTCGGTCCCGTGCCGGAAGCCTAATTGCGTCGTAGACTGTGAAACAAAATTTTTCACCTTGCCATAGTCCAATAGTGCAGTGGTGACTTGTACCAGTGCAGAAGGAACGCAAAAATACGCCGGGAGCCCAAGAAACCAGGCTACATTACAAAAAAAAGGAGAAATGCGGGTTGCCGCGGACGAGCGCTGAAACGCGGGCGCAGCCGTCCTCGCTCGCTTCGATGGAGTGTCTGGCGGATGACGCATGCACCTGGCGCGTCCTTAGGGAGTTTTAGCATATCGGAAAACGGCAAACGCAAGGGTTTAGCGTTAGCGTCAGCGCTGCGTGTTGCAAACTGCGCATGCGCAGAACGTAAGCGTAGCCAGAACTCTTAAGTACGTACGCTATGTCCGGAATATAGCGTTCAACGCTAACGCACGCAAGTGATTCCGTACGTAGGGCAAGATGGCGGCGCCTGTTGAAGCGAGAGCCGTCCACTTCGGATCTATCAAGTCGTCGGCCTGCACTGTTCGGCTGATTCGTTCCCCACCAATGCTCGTGTTTGCTTTAGATTTGTGTTATGATGCTTCGACAGCGGCGTACAGGTGACAAATGGACGTTGTTTTCGATATACGTTCCCGATTAGCGCCGGAGTAGGCTTAGCGAGATGGTTTGCTCATGTTTGCTGTATCCGGCTCGAGATGGCGCCCAAGTGTATTTGCGTTAGCGCTTTGCTCCGTTCCGCTATTCTAAAACACTACCTTGTACCGCGCAGTGCAGCCTTTCTTTGCGTTAGCGTTGCGTCGCACGCTAACGCTAACGTAAGCCTAAAGAAGCTACTGCCTTCGCCGCGAATCGACGTGCAACGGGGTTTTCACTGCTCTTGCTCAAATCAATCCCGTCACCCACAAAAGGGCCTTCAAGGCCTTATGGGTGCACTCCTCCGTTGCCCTGAATGACCGTAAAATGTATTACCTTTGCTAGCGTCTAAATATCCGTCTTTACTGCAAGCACTGTCTTTTCACTTGCACACTCCTGCGTTTAAGTCTCTGGCACCAGCACCATGCGCACTGTCATTTGAACTTACTTTAAAAGATTCAGAGATTGGCAACCTCTTTTGATATTTACTTCGCGACATTGGCCCCACGTCTCTGCATTACGGCAATTCTGCCGGCCATTACCACTACTAGGTGTCGCTTCAGCCCATGGTGAACTCGCTTCGCCATCTAGCGGTGCCAGTGCAAAGTCCTCCGGAAATCACTCTTTTTGCGTACCATGACAGTGAGCGCCAACGCTACGAATAACTTTCCCTGGTCATACGAGCTTTCGTGACTTAGTGCTCAAGCATCAGGCTGTTGTGCTTAAAAAGCCCTTATGGCACGTGTTCGTTTCCGCCTTGCACCATATAATATAAAATCGCGTTGAAAAGTGAATTAAACAACCGATACCCTCAACATAGCTGAAATAGCCTAAAATGGCATGCATGGAAATTGTAAAAAAAATATTAGAACACTGGGAACAAAATGAGAACAAGAAAGGGTCAACAGTAGCGACAGATGCAATGTTCCACCATCTAAACCTAACGGGTGCCTATCTTAGCTGACATTAACATTACTCATATTTCTTTCTGTTTCAGAATTTCTGATAAGGCCATAATCTCTCGGTAAGTAAATAATGGGTTATTATCAATTCTTAAATTCGGGCACTGCGTTTTACAAGAAAGTAATACACACTGTACTGTTCATAGGTACACTGATATACTGTTACGTTTACGTTATATTTTAAGCTCTCTATTATATCGGAGAACCTAAAACATACTCATTATTTACTATTCCACTGTATCTTACACTTGGTTGAGCACCAGAGTGATTAAGATGATGATTGAGAGCTTCTGTGTAATCTAGTTTAGAGAACACTGTATATTTAGCATAAAATATATAATACATATCTGGAACTATACATGTCATCGAAATAAAATTTGGCCATGACTTCTGAGATTTAAAGCGAAGCTGCTGATGGAACCACAATTTGATCATTCAAAAACATGATGCGGTTCCAAATATAAGAAAACTAATGTCGTGCTGGGACTGAATCATACATGACAACGTTGCACCGGACATTTATCTGAGGATGTTAAACTGGATGTGCACTTTAGGGAAATATAATTCCGGTCACTAAGGATACAGGAGCTAGCATGTGCTTTTGGGCGTTTGTTTTGGGACAACCTCAGGGTTATTGTTCACGCTTGTGAGTTCGGACACCCGGCAACTAGCTACATGTCGACTCACTCTTACCGCTCAATGGCTGCACGCAGACAAATTTACCAGAAATAATTCATTAGCCCACATGGGTGTGGCCGAGACCGTGTTCACCTATACACGTAAAATCGTCTTCTTCTGACTGGGCCACTCTTGGTTGCGCCGTAACATAACCCCCGCCTGTAAAGGCGCCGTCGCAGCATTAACTATAAGGAACGAGAACTCGCAGCAAAGCAAGCCTACTGTCGGGGCACATGCACAACTTCAGTGGGCCACTCGAGTCAAGCAGAGCAATCTCGTAGTTCACATCTCTAAGCTGACGCAATATCTTGTAGGTCGCAGTGTAGCGCGGCATCAGCTTTTCAGACCAGCCGACGCGGCGACATGGCCTATGTAGAAGGACAACTGAGCCAGGACCTTAACGAACGTCCCGACGTCTGCTGTCGTACCGGATCTCCTGCGCAGCTTGAGACTCAGCGAGCCGGAATCGGCACAATCTGGCGCGCCGTGTGAGCCCGGGCGAAGACTTCTTGGGCATATTCAGTAGGAGTGTTCGTCGAGGAAGGAAGCAGTGTGTCAAAGGCCGAGGTAGGGTGGCGGCCGAGCAGAAGCTAAGATGGTGAAAAGCCAGCGGTCTCGTGATGCGACGAATTATAGGTCGACTTCACGAAGGTTGACTTGCTGTCACAATCACTGTGATCGGCAGAAATGTGCAAACCCAGAATTCCTGTCAACGTGCGATTCAGCCGCTCCGTGAGTCCGTTTGTCTGCGGGTGGTTGGCGGTCGAAAGCTTGCGCTCCGCAGAACAGGAGGGAAGGACGTTTTCAACGACTCTGTACAAGAAGGTGCAGCCTCGATCAGTGAGGAGCTGCCTGGGTTCGGGTTGATGAAGAATGACGTCGTGTAAAAGGAATCCGCCACCTCAGTTGCACAGCGTGTGGGTAAAGCTCGCGTGATCGCGTACCGGGTCGCGTAATGAGACGTGACATCATCATCATCATCAGCCTATACTTTATGTACACTGCAGGACGAAGGCCTCTACCTGCGATCTCCAATTACCCCTGTCTTGCGCTAGCGTATCCAACTTGCGCCTGCAAATTTCCTAACTTCATCATCGCATCTGGTTTTCTGCCGACCTCGACTGCGCTTCTCTTCTTTTGGTATCCATTCTGTAACCCTAATGGTCCACCGGTTATCCATCCTTCGCATTACATGGCCTGCCCAGCTCCATTTCTTCCGCTTAATGTCAACTAGAATATCGGCTATCCCCGTTTGTTCTCTGATCCACACCACTCTCTTCCTGTCTCTTAACGTTAGTCCTAAGATTTTTCGTTCCATTGCTCTTTGTGCGGTCCTTAACTTGTTCTCGAGCTTCTTTGTTAACCTCCAAGTTTCTGCCCGAAATGTTAGCACCGGTACAATGCAATGATTGTGCACTTTTCTTTTCAATGACAGTGGTAAGTTCCCAGTAAAGATTTGGCAAAGCCTGCCGTATGCACTCCAACCCAATTTTATTATTCTGTAAATTTCTTTCTCGTGGCCAGGGTTCTCTGTGAGTAATTGACCTAGATAAATGTACTCCTTTACAGACTCTAGAGGCTGACTGGCGATCCGGAATTCTTGTTCCCTTGCCAGGCTATTGAACATTATCTTTGTCTTCTGCATATTCATCTTGAACCCAATTCTTACACTTTCTCGATTAAGGTCCTCAATCATTTGCTGTAATTCGTCTCCATTGTTGCTGAG
Source organism: Dermacentor silvarum (assembly GCF_013339745.2). Lineage (NCBI taxonomy): Eukaryota > Metazoa > Arthropoda > Arachnida > Ixodida > Ixodidae > Dermacentor > Dermacentor silvarum. The sequence continues at coordinate 62,723,282 of NC_051158.1, read as the reverse complement.
TAGGACAGTGTCATGTGCAAACCGACGGTTGCTGAGATATTCGCCGTTGACCCTCACTCCTAAGCCTTCCCAGTCTAAGAGCTTGAATACTTCTTCTAAGCATGCAGTGAATAGCATTGGAGAGATTGTGTCTCCTTGCCTAACCCCTTTCTTGATAGGTAACTTTCTATTTTTCTTGTAGAGAACCAAGGTAGCTGTGGAATCCTTGTAGATATTTGGTAAGATATTCAGGTATGCCTCCTGCACTCCTTGATTACGCAATGCCTCTATGACTGCTCGTATCTCTACTGAATCAAATGCCTTTTCATAATCTATGAAAGCCATATAGAGAGGTTAATTGTACTCTGCTGATTTCTCGATTACCTGATTGATGACATGGACATGATCCATCATAGAATATCCCTTCCTGAAGCCAGCCTGTTCTCTTGGTTGGCTGAAGTCAAGTGTTGCCCTGATTCTATTGGAAATTATCTTGGTGAATATTTTATACAATACTGAAAACAAGCTAATGGGTCTATAATTCTTCAATTCTTTAACGTCTCCCTTCTTATGGATTAGTAAAATGTTGGCGTTCTTCCCTGTCTCTCTCTGATACACTTGAAGTTATGAGGCATTGCGTATAAAAAAATCTGCAAGCTTTTCAAGCATGATATCTCCTCCATCTTTGATTAAATCTACTTTTATTCCATCTTCCCCAGCAGCTTTTCCCCTGGTCATGCCTTTCAAGGCCCTTCTAACTTCATCGCTAGTTTAGAAGGAGCCTCTGTATCCGGCTCATCACTATTTCGAATGAAAGTAGCTTGGCTGGTTTGGGCACTGTTCAGGTCAGTATAGAATTCTTCCGCTGTTTTTACTATGTCATCGAAATTGCTGATGATATTACCATGCTTATCTTTCAGTGCATACATCTTGCCTTGTCCTATGCCAAAGTTTCTTCTTACTGATTTAATGCTACGTCCATATTTTGCGGCTTCCTCAATCTTTTCCGCGTTTTAATTTCGAATATCCCTTACTTTCTTCTTGTTGATCAGTTTTGACAGTTCAGCGAATTCTATCTGATCTCTTCATTTGGAAATTTTCATGTTTGTCGTTTCTTTATTAGGTCCTTTGTTTCTTGGGAGAGCTTACCTACTGGTTGCCTTGGTGGCTCACCTCCTACTTCAATTGCTGCTTCTGAGATCAACCTAGTTACGGTTTCATTCATTACCTCTATGTTGTCTTTATCTTCCTTTTCTAAAGCTGCACATTTGTTTGCGAGCACCAGCCTGAATTGGTCTGCTTTTACCCTTACTGCCTCTAGGTTGGGCTGTTTCCTCTTGACTAATTTCACTCTTTCTCTCCGGAGCGATGGCCTAGCGGTAGAGCACCCGCCTCGTATGCAGGAGGCACCAAGTTCAAATCGCGGTGCCGCCGGGAACCCACCGTCTTTTCTAATGGGTAGAGATGTCCCCTGGCCTGGTGCTCGGCTGTCGTGGGGGTCCACATCTCGAAAGAGGGCCCAATAGAGATTTCAGCACTTGTCTCTGGGCGCCTCTTGTCCAACCTCAGACGGCCTTGTAGACGAGCATCCGCCGCGGCTGTGGGAGGCAAATGCTGCCGCCGGGTACCTACCGGTAAAACAGGTACAAGCGCGCTCCCGGCCTGGTGCTCGGCCATTATGGGACCTCAACGCTTGGAAAGGGGTGTTTGACCTCAACCTGAAGGCGCCCCCACCTCAATAGGTGCTTGGGGCGCCACATGGGAAATGACCGCCACGGGAGCGGCCCAGACATTGATGGGTGAAACACAAGGACAAATACATATATCGAATACCACCCTTTCGGGCTCAAGCGTCGAAACAGGTTGCCCGGTTAGGTGCGGCGGGACTCCACGCATCACTTCCAGGTCTGAACACCCAAGCAGAAACCGGGCGCCGGGTCGGGGGACCCCTGTACCCATGTTTATTGAACCAGTGGGTACCGGCCGGGGGGCTTCGAACCAGCCACCTCCCGTAGCCGTGGCGGACGCCCATACCTAGACCTCACTAATCTATGGTCACTGCACTTTATTTTACCTAACACTTCTACATCCTGCACTATGCTTGGATCGGGAGAGAGTATGAAATCTATTTCATTCCTGCTTTCTCCATTAGGGCTTTTCCAGGTCCACTTCCTGTTGCTGCGCTTCCTGACGAAGGTATTCATTATTCGGAGCCTATTCTTTTCCGCGAATTCTACGAACATCTCTCCTCTTGCATTCCTAGAATCGATTCCGTAGTTGCCAATTGCTTGCTCACCAACCTGCTTTTTCCCCACTTTTCCATTGAAGTCGCCCATGACTACAGTATACTGAGTTCGCACTTTTCTCATTGCTAATTCAACATCTTCATAAAACTATTCTATATCTTCGTCATCGTGACTAGAGGTTGGGGCATAGGCTTGTATTACCTTCATTTTGTACCTCCTATTCAGCTTTATTAGGACGACTGCTACCCTCTCATTAATGCTGTAGAATTCATCGATGTTGCCCGCTATGTTGTTATGGACTAGAAATCCTACCCCGGATTCTCTCTTATCCGGAAGACCTCTGTAGCAGAGGACGTGGCCGTTAGTCAGCACTGTGTAAGCCTCACCAGTTCTTCTAACCTCACTAAGGCCAATAATATCCCAGGCAATGCCTGATAATTCTTCCAATAGTCCTGCTAAGCTAGCCTCACTCGAGAGGGTGCGCGTGTTGAACGTTGCCAGGTTCAGTTTCCATTGGCGGCCTGTCCGGACCCAGAGATTCTTAGCACCCTCTGCCGCGTAGCAGGTCTGACCGCCGCCTTGGTCAGATGCTCCGCAGCCACTGGGAACTGAGGGCCATGGGTTAATTGTCGGAGTCATGAGGGAGGCGTGGTGGCGTGGAGCAGAGGTAGAATACCTGGCTTCAAATCTGAAGGTTGTAAGTTCGAATCCCAGTCCACTACATTTTCAGGCATGGAGTGGTGCCTGACACCGGCAAAAAAAATATATTGCCGAGAGCTAGTGGGGCTATACTACTTAAGGTGCATCCAAAATAGGAAGGCCCACTAAGCTTCATCAAAGTCACTCCCTCACCAGAACAGGAATTGGCCTCCCTGGTGCAGTATTCATCCACTACCTCCGTCATGACTCCGAGACGTGACCACGACCCACTTATTGCCAGACTTAGACGTCGGAAAAGGGCCAAGAAGATCGAGATCGACCGGAAAAAAATGGTTCTGAGGGCACATAGACGGGATGAAGGCTTCCAGCGAGCAGCACAACAAATGTTTTGCGGTGCTGGCAAAGCACACAGGCTGCAACGCAGCGGCGCACAGAGCGGTACAGGCCTGGCCAGTAGAAGCAGCGCCGTATGAGGTCATAAGTACGAGAAACGCCGAGGTGGCCCGCAGTAGGTGCGTCTCAAGTGAAGATTCTGGTATTTCAGGGCGTAAGCTGCGATGGTAGAGAAGGTCGTCGCGGACTACGAACATGTGCGGCGTGCGCTCCGGATGTCTAGAGTTGAGACGATGGATGAGTCATCACACCGTTGTTCAGTGGGAATGTCACGCTGATCAGAAATAGCTAGCACGCAAGCATCGCTGTCATGCGCATCATACTGAGGGTAGTCGACAGATTGACGGGGGAGGCAGTCGGCGTCTTTACGAAAGCGGCTGGAATTGTATTTGGACTGTTTATAGGACTGTTTACAGCCGCGAAGTAAGGAGTTCATCATTCTTTCGAAGGGTACCGGGCGATTACAAAGACCGAGTGGCATAACCTTGAATGTGTAGAGGCCGTCAGGTGCGACAAAGGCAGTTTTCTCACGGTCCATGTCATCTTCTGAGATCTGCCAATAGCCTGATCCTAGCGCTTGATTTTGTGGAAGTGTCAGTAATCAACACGAAAGAGCCAACTGCTGTCCTTCTTGACAAGGACAACAGGGGACGCCTACGGATTTCAATATGACCCAATAATGCCTTTAGTGAACATCTTATCGACTTCTGGTTGTATCACTTGTCGTTCAGCATGTGAAAAACGATACGGCCGGCGGCGTATTGGTTAGGCGTCTCCGGTATAAATCCGATGGGTGACCACTGATGTCTGGGCTAAAGCGCGGCCGTCAAGGTCAAAAATGCCGCTGTAACTTTCGAAGAGACAGCGGAGGTGAGCAGCTGGTACAGGAAGAAGTTTAGGTGCAATCATCTTGCCGTCTTGCAATCATCGTCTTTGACCAGAGTAGGGCAAGCCGGCGTTCTTGTAGAGGGAGACGCAATTTCAGCGTCAAAAGCGAATACCTCGCTATTATCGATAGGTAAGATATCGCCCAATGACACGCCTCAGGGAGCAATTTGATGCTAGCAGGTAAAATTAAGGAGAGGGAGCGAAGTCTGATTGTCTGTCATTGTGAGCACGGTATGGAGAACTGCCAAATTCCACCGCTGCCAAATCCCAGCGCTGACCTCTATTGACGATACTGTCTCTACACAAATGGCATTTTATCCCTGGTATAGATAAATAGATCTATATGCCCCGAGAAGCTATCTTACACACATAATTTCGTTGTATAAGAGTGGAGTATTCATGGCGACACATATCTTGACTGACTCATTAGTGACTCAAAGCTCATGTTTGGGCCCTCCACAAAAAAAAAACTACCGCCTTGAAAGAACAATGTCAGTGATGTTAGCCGAGCTTTCTGCGATGAACGAAGCGATCAGATACCTATTACTACATCTTCCACGACAGCGTACCGTCTTTACGGAGCCGAAGGCGCTTTGCGAATTCTCTACATAAGGAAAACCAACTAGTACTTCGCCTTAGGTGAGTTTATATACTTGCACCACTAAGCCTGTAAGGCTGTCCATTTCATAACCATTCAATGGATCGCGTCACAAATTCGGCATATCGGGCAATGAAACAGAAGATGAAGCCGTATGTAAGGCCCATGACCACAATACTTCTCGAAATATATTCTCGACTAAAGCAGACATAGACATTGGCAAAGTGGTATGATCTTCAAGAACAGGAAAAACTTTGATTTACCTCCTTCGTGCACCACAAATTTCTGTACTATGTTGGCCCTGAACTTCAATCAAGGCTTCCAAGACGACAAATCCGCGAATCGACTCTGACTTTACCTGGCATTCAAAAACAGCCTGGTATACCGCCTTTGTCAAGTCTCAAAAGTTGTCCTTGTTGCGGCAACTGTTGCTTTGTGGAAACAACCAGACATATTCTATTAGTCTGTAGAGCGTATAATAATAAAAAGGACATACACAAACACATATGACAACAATATTTCAAGGCACTGTCACACTAAGGCGTATATTGAGTCCCTGGCAAATTCCATCAACGCAGCGTCAAGCACTCAACTTCTGATTTCATTACTTTCAATAAATCGGATTGCTCTCGACTCCAGTTATTATTCGCTGCCTTACATAGCATAAAATCCAGCAGTGGAGCCTAGAACACTGGTGCATTCGTACAAGCCTGCCCTTTTCTCCCTTCTTTTCCCTTGCAAAGTAGCATGTAGACAAACCTCTCTGCTACAAAATAATTAGTTCTCTCCGTCTATATCTCTCTTTGTATCGCAAAGTGTGTGCCACTTGGTATGTGTTGAACAGGAAAATTTGCAACTGTGTATCTGATATTGCTATGCACCCACACATAGTCAATCACTATGAATGGAAGTACCGAGTTGAAACGAGAGGCATTTAGCTCTAATTATCTGCCTCGCCCACTTTGCGTGGACATCGGCCAAACACACAATACGAAGCAGGAGAAGAGTTCGGACATTGGAAGCGTAGGTTAGCAAGAGTTTTAGGAGAGCAATGTACCTTATTATTCAAAGCACGCGTGGATGACGCCTTGCACTGCAGGAGGAGATGATGAGGGGGCGGCGAGCGTCCCATTCGGACGAGAGATCTCCGTGTTGAGCGTGGCCACATGATGGTTGCTACGGAGTTGCAACTGGGGTGATGCGATTACGAGATGTAATGTGTTGTGGTATCATTTGGTATTGTGGTTAGCAGCAATATTTCCATTTTGTGCCTCTGAGAATCAATCATTAGGTTTTATTATTGAGAGATTATATGGGATTGTTGGGGAAAAGCTCTGAAAGGAAGGCTATCGCTGACTTTGACAATCATATTCAATGACTCCTGCCACTGTTTCTTTTTTTTTGAGCAAACTCATTTCTCTTGTACGCCAGCATGTTACCATGGGCTAGTTGTGCAAAATTTATGTCCATATGTGTGATTTCTAAGAAAACTGGCTTGTTTCGCTTGATGCTCCTGTAGTTACTGCCGGTGTCCCATTGTGTGCGCTTTCTAACACAGGCTAAATACTTATAACTCATTTTCTTTGTTTTACAGAAAGCAAGTTGCTGATTTCCTGGTCCGCAATAAGGGAACTGATACCACTATTGTTGTGCAACCTGCAACACTCCGTAAGATTTTTTTTTAAAATAACGGTGTTAGGCAGCCTACTCTATTCGTCTGTTTTTAAGCGTTTTCTGCTAGTCAGAGCCGTACGGGCACTATTACTGTACTTCAGTAAAGCGCATAAATTACACACATACTTGTAAGGGTTTCGATAGAAGCATGAGCTAGTAAATAGTAGACATTCCACCAAGATCAAAGACAGAATGAACCCGGCAGAACAAAACCAACCATGAGGAAAACACACTTGGACACATACCATATTAAAAGACACACAAACACATAGACATGCCAAGATTCAAAAGGTTTTGTTTTTGAAAAGCTGCGTTGGGAAGTATGGGGGTGGTCAATGTTCTCATTAATATATATATATATATATATATATATATTGTTAGCAGATCTATTGCCAAGAAAAATACTATCTATTTTTCTGAAGTATTTACAACAGCTTTCGCTTTTACAGCTACCACGCTGGTAGCTCTTAGATGGCAGTTTGCGAGAAGACCTGATTGCTTTCTTATCATCAGGTAATTTAGCAATAAGAATAGTTAAATGCATAGTACTATGTGTGATGCACTTTGAAAACAACCCTATTCACAAAGAAGCGTGATAAAAAAGTTAATGATGAATATATAAAAATGTATAAAGAAAGGTTATACCTTGCTGTCTAAGTGACGTCAATATGTATAATTGGCTACATTCGCAAACTTCGTTCTTTATGATGGTCTCTCTTCTGCGAAAAAGCAGTGCCGCGAATAAATATGGGTAGTCACAACCCTATACGGAGAAGAGGTGGGAGATATGCCATTTATATTAAAAAGATGGAGATATTTCCGAGTATCCTTGTATTGTGGTTTTGTTGTTGTTAGGTGAATATTATAATGAACGGAGTTGTCATACTCACACACAAACGGCACATACATCCGCAATTTTACATAAACATCTATAGATATATATTATCAGCAAGCGATGTTGCCCAGATGAACAAAGGGTGTAGAGAAAAAAAAATATGACCAAAGACATAAAGCAGAGGTAATGAATTGCACCATGTTGACAGAACATTATATCACCCGCTGTTATTTTTAAGGAAACGTAAGAGTGCGTCAAACTTAGCATGCACCGTACGGCCAAGCCAAGTGGGGTGGTATTCTCCAGATAAGCATATGCTGAAACAAAAGTGACGGTAGGGTCGTTTGGCCATCCGACCGATGTAAAAACGAACTAGTCACAATTTCGCAGGCCACCAACTAGGCTACACTTACTTTGAAATTAATGGTCATTACATAGCAGAGTAATTTGTCCCTGCCTACAGCCTTGTTGCTATTTTCTATTCACAACTGATGGAAAAAAGGTACAAAACGTAGCTTTTTGTTGGGAAAATTGTTTTAATTCCAACTAAACTACTATAGTGCAAGCAAAACACAAAAAACAAAGAGTAGACAGGACATCACATTGGTTACACTGAGAACTTCTTCGATACAGTCCGTAGAAAACCAGAAAATCAAACACAAATTCGCAAGCGTCCACACTCTTGAGAGTAGAGAAATTTATCATATTATCGTACAAGTAGGGGCGGAATTTAGTCACTGCCCAAGCAAATGCCGGGCAGTCCTGTTCAGTGACTGAAACATTTCTCTCGGCGGGTGACAGGCAGCGACTGGCGCATGCAATTACGCGCTCTGCGTTACGATGCGATTGAACGAGTACTGCTCCAATTCCATGGCCACTGGCAGCCGTGTGAAGTTCAATGCCGGCAGATGGATGATAATGCGCCAGCAATGGGGGAGCCGTTAGCAAGCCTTTAGCAAGCCCAATACAACCTCCTTCTCAAGTAAGTCGGTGAGCAGGTTAGTGGTGTCGGCGAAATTCTTGATGAAACGACGGGAATACGAGCATATATATAGTCCCACAAAGTTTCTTACGTCTGTGGTAGAAGACGGAACAGGGAAGTTCAGGACAGCGCGAACCTTGTCCGGGTCGGGTTGAACGCTAATGGCACTGACGAGATGACCAAGAACGGTAATTTGACGACGTCCAAAGTGGCACTTGGATGCGTTCAATTGCAGGCCGGCGCGTTGGAAAAACCGCCAGAATGACGCACATACGTGAACGGTCACTCGCAAAAGTTGGTGAAACGACTATCACATGGTCTAGATAACAGATATGCGGCCCATTTATGGCCGCCAAGTAAGGAGTCCATCATTCTATCGAATGATACCGGGGCATTACAAAGGCCGGACGGCATAACATTGAATTGGTAGAGGCCGGCAGGTGTGACAAGGTCAGTTTTCTCGCGGTCCATCTACCGAAATTTCCGAATAGCCTGATCGAAGATCTATGAATGAAAGTACTTGGATTCCTGCAAGCAGCCCAAAGCGTCATCAATACGCGGCAAGGGGTAGACATTCTTGCGCGTGATTTTATTGAGATGCCGGTAATCGACTAAAAAGCGCGAACTGCCGTCCTTCTTGTTGACAAGGACAACAGGAGACGCCCACGGACTCGTCCGTCAGTGTGCGATGGAATCGCTCTGTTAACCTATATGTAGGCAGATCTTGTCTTATGCACCGTGGCAGAAGCTCGCAATACGTCTTCGAGCATTGTAGACAGAAAAGCCTTGCCACGATCACTCAGCCGGACGCGAGGTGCACCATGACGCAACACAATGGCTTGCGGAAAGAAGGCCGCAACGTCTGAGGCAGAACCCGAGTCTAGAGGAGCGGTCTCTTCGTACCGTGTAAGATGGTCGACAGCTATGACGATCCATGGATGACGTGCTGGCGTTATGGGAAGAGGATCGACCAGGTCTATGCCAACGACGTCAAAAGGTGCCTCGGGACACGATAGTGGCTGTAAAATGCCAGCATGAGGTGAAGTGGATCGTTTCCGGCGTTTACAAAGTGCGCACAAAGGGACGTACTTCGCCACGAAGGTAGACAGGCCAGGCTAGAAGAAGCGGCCCCTAATACGGCTGTAAGTTTTGTGAAAACCCAAGTGGCCAGCAGATGGGTCGTCGTGAAAGGCTTCGAGGACTTGCGAATACAGTGAATGGGGTAGAACGGTACCCACTTGTGTCCATTGGTATTATATAAATAACGGTACAGCACAATGTTTTCGAGTTTGAACTGCCTCAGTTAGGACGTAATCTGCAATTAGGGAGAGAAGCTCCGCAGAGGCGTTGAATAATCCGGTTGCAGTATGGATCGTCGCGTTGACATGAAGCGAACTGAACACAATGATTGGAAGATACCAGGTCAGTGATGATAACACAAGCGACGATGCGGCGTCAGCATCAGGCGACGAAGAATGAAGGGAGTCTCTCGATAATGAAAGTGGCAGGGAGCAGCGAGAGAGAGCGTCGGCATCTTGATGTTTCTAGCCACACGTTACGCAACGTCAAAATTGTACTCGTGCAAGCGGTGTATCCAGCGGCCAAGGCGTCCAGGAAAAGTTTTCAGTGATGATAACCAGCATAAAGCGTGGTGGTCGGTAATTACAGTGAAGGTTCCAGATATATGTAGTCGCGAGAGGAAAGGCCAGAGAAGTCCACTGACAGAGAACGGCACCTTTCCTAAAGCGGTCACAACAACCAACGTCGTTCACCTCGTCTTCTACCCACAACCATTCCGAACATGAGCGTCCGATCTGATGATAATGATTATGGAATCAACATGGTAAACACGCGTGGTAATGGGCGCATGATCTGATGATGATCGGGCGCCCATTTAAATGACTCATACTTGCACTCAATATTAGCAAAGCTGGTGTATTTCTAGCAGAGGAAAAGATAACTTCTGGACTTCGAAGGGTGCGAAAACTGCCCTGTACAAAACCGCAGCTTTTATGCATGAGTTGATCGTATTTAGAGGTCCCTGTGAAGTTTTTCAGCTATAACATACGAGTACAAAGATATGTAGCTGGTAATAATTTCATATTACGTTAGAAAGAGACACAGTGAAGCAATCAGCTTATAGTAATTATTGTTGTTAGACTTTATAATAATTTAATGCCAGTGGAATCCACTATAGACCTTTTCATCGGGCGAGGAGGAAAGGGCGCGCGACGAGCCTTTCCCCCTCTCTGGCTTGTGCGAGCCGGCGCGGTGCGACTTGAATGTGATGCCGGTCGCGCACTTCGGAACGATTCAGAGGTGTTTTAGCTAGTTCCCAGTGTAATTTACGGGATGTCAGTTCTTACGAGGTTGTCGAACAACCACTGTGTAGCCTGTAGGTGCAGTAGTAGCTACAGTATCTGGAAATTTCTCTTGCATGTGCAAAAATGCGACGCGCATCATCAGCCGCGGTGTGTGTATGTGTTGTGAACTATGTTGGAAGTATCGGTTTTCACTCGACGAAGAGTTGTAAAACGTTTGCATCAACCACCGGCATCGTTCTCACGCATTTTAAGTCTAGTAGACTTCAGATCACTATGTCTACATTATCCTCCTACAAGAGGCCGAAGGCTTTGCTCAACGCAGCGAGCACTGCGGTTGGCATTCAACATGATACATACACACAATTGTTTCGTGCTTAGATCAGCATTGCCTTTTTTGCCCTGTAGAGCACAATATACAAAGGAGATCGCATAAAAAGAGTTCAACAGCTATTTCTAAGTACGCAATTTACGTAACGTGGGTGAATGTGTCGTAAATGACTGAACTTAGGAGACTGAAAAAAAAAGAGTTCACATGTCCTCCTTTTGCGGCAAAATAAAACAGAAGACGGGATAACGACGCAATAAGACTCCGCATGGTCATGCCGTATGCTTGGACCACTTAGACCATACGCTATATAGAACAAAGAGATCTATAACACAGCATTTAGTATTGCCTCTGGTGCTCGCACAGTCTGTAGCTGGTCGTTCGACCACTCGAAAAGTGTGATTCACACTGTACGGTATGGTGTTATTATTAACCAAACTATTTTATTTGTAGGCGGAAACCTTGCCCAGCAAACAAGGCAGTCGCCCAGTGTATCTACACATAACAACTTGAACGCTTGTCAAAGTAAACAGGACGACTTATTCTCAAGCAGAACAGTACCCACGCTGTTAGGATCATCAAATGTTTCGTAACTACTCGTTGTAGCTAAAGCAGAGCTTAGAATTACAGTGATGAGAATTCTGCAGGAAGGTAACATTCGTGAAACAAATTTACAGAAATACCTAACTGATATCCGAGGCTGATTGTAAGATCAAACAAACGCGCGCACCTCGCGCTGGGTGCTGCGTTCGCCCTAACACCAGCAGTTACTCCAGCCGCTTAATTACTTCAAGCTTAAATTCCTTCACTACGCCTCACATGACCATTCCCCACGTAGAAAACGCCATTTCATGCTAAATAGAATGCGCGAGTGCGAAAAAATCCTCCAGAAAATGGCGCCGAACATATACCACCGCGTACAACACGGGCGTTCGCCCAAGCCAGCATGCCAACTGCCCATAGATGGCGCCACTGCCTACGCAATGGTGGCGCCCATGAAAAAACGGTCTATAGCAAGATACAGGCATGCCGTGGTGTCAAAAATATTGCATGCACGTTGCATTAAAATTAATCTCACGTGTAAGCTATTCTGATTTAGTAAAGTTTAAAATGACGTCATTCAATAAAAGCACTGCATTTCGCAGCTGTTGACGTGACACACATAAATCGGGAGACATTGCTCCTCCGTGGAGAATTCAAGGTCCTTGACGCTTCTGGTGATTGCCTGCTTACGGCATTTGACAAAGGAAACGGTGGTGAGTACTATTTTCTGGATCGCCCTGCTGAACTCCACCTAAATATGTTAATGTGCAATTATACTACAATGTTCCTGTCGCCACATATATTTCTGGCTGCACAATAATTCTGTGCTTTTGTTCTGTATACCAAAAAGTGTCTGTTGTTCATAAAAATGTGAAAAAATTTGTGGACATGCAAAATGTATTATTGCCTGCAGCACCATCTAGCGAGCAGAGATCACCTCATTGCATTTTACTTGTCACGAAAGATAGATCTGCGGCAGTTTTTCTTGGGAAGAAGCTGTCGCTAGCAATGCGACTGCTCACGTCAGGTAGCGGCTGTGCAGTACACCTGCTGGGGCTGCAGACGAATCGAATCATGCCTGTGTCCGACTTTATAGTGAGTATCAACAGGTGGTAAGGCGTTGACAATTATTATTCATGTCGTCTTTAAGATACCGCGGGGACTTTCAACTACTCAAAATCAATGTTGGAAAAGATGCAGAGTGGAAATAGAACCTAATTCATGCAGGCAAAGCAGTCATAGATTCTGGAGATCACATTACAGTGGCTTTCTGCCAAGTTGGCCTGATCTTTTTCAAATAGTGAAAAATGCTTCTCCCTACGCATATAGAAAGCCTATGTAACTATTATTTGAGCAACCCTTTGACCAAAAGAAAAAACAAATTGTTGTAGTTGTACTTCTTCACGCTAACGTGAGAAAAATGCTGTACTTTATTTTTCTTGCCAGCAATCTTTCGCTGGGCAACCTATGGCGTTGCTGGTCATTGTACACCTTGTTGGTCATTTGAGGCTATTTTTATAATTATGTGGCGAGGCAGAGTGTGAGACTAAAGTCAAGTGCCCAGAAAAGGTGCTTCATGGCGGGAGCAGCTCCATTGCATAGCCAGCATGCCTTGAAAATCAAAAGGGGAAAATTGATCGCAGAGTCGCTAGTATTAAGATTTTATTGAATTATGTTGACTACAGGCAAACTACCGTAAAATATTTTTCCTACTGAATTTCAGTTCTGAGTACGAAGTTTCTCACTAGACGTCTTCGGCCTACTCTGAACGATACGCAGTAAACCTCATTTGTTGGCTTAGAGCACGAGCACTGGACGATGAAGAAGTTTGGCACGTTACTCGCTTTCTTGTCAAACTGCTGCCAGAAGAGACAAACTGATGAAAGATATCCAGCTGCAGTGGTGTCAATCATGTTATGTAAAGCCAATGAAATGTACATCTATGGCTCACATATCAAGAGAGTTTTCAATAGAAATTCTAAACAAAGTCTTGGGTAGCTTGAAGTGAAACTCGCTTTCAGTTTTCTGCCTGGAGTTTCCCCCTATTACTGCACAGCTTTCCGTAAAATATTTTCAGTTTTTTATAATGCTTATTCTTCATGTGTGTTGCACATTTATATAAGAGTAAATATAACGGCTTCCTTATTGTTTTGTTCCTTGGCCAAGTGGGGCTGATGCAATAAATAAAGAAGTGATGCAATAAAGCATCAGTTCTTTCTTGCTTTCTGCTCTGGATGGTCGTCTAGCAGTAGGCCTAGCCCACTGTACGTCCCATGGGCATAGCACAGCGTTTCGATCCCTATATAAACTTTGAAAGGACCTGTCAATAAAGGGCCTAATCGCTTCGGTCGTTCAATTCATATATTGCTGTTTTGAAATGCGAAACGGCGTTCATGGTTTCTTGGAATCACGGTCAATAAGTGAATTTTGGGCTGCACTTGGACGACATCGCCACGTTAAGTTCGACTCCTGGTGACAACACGAGTACATATTCGCCATCATGCCCATTGTGTACTACTAATTCCTGAGGTATTGAACACTACGTATGTTGTAAAAGGTGGACGTAAGCCTTAAAGCGTCCCTATACCAACCAGAGATCGAAATTTACAACGAACTTACAAGTTTTTACAACGAAATTTACAAGTCTACAACGAACACGTAGCAGCGAGAATTTTTGTAAATGGTGCCGTAATAGCGTTTGATGATCGAAACACGGCCGTCGCTCGTTTTGCTGTTTCCTTCGCTACGCTCGGTCCATCGGCTGGTCTCTCCACCACACTGAGTGCTCCTCCAAATGTTAAGTAACATACGTCATCGCCAACGCGCTTTTCAAAACACTGTGCACTTCCAGTTAACGCACATACACGCTAGCGACAAACATACAGACGGCGAAGGGGGCTCCAGTGCCGTAGAACGTCAGCCGTGCGGGAGGTGTCGTAGAGAGGACGGCTCTTAGGCCGGCGCACCGCCCGCCGCGCGACCGAGGGGCCACTCAACGAAAAATAATTTCCTCTAGATTAAATGATGCGTAAATTGTACATCATATAAAAAACAATATGCACTGTCAAACGGTAACCACGAACAAGAGCTCCGATACTTCTTGAGCTGCAGTGCACGGCTACCGACGGCAGACGACCGGCTCGGCTGTGCTCGCATTGCAGCCGATGGCGTCGCTAATATCAGCGCATTTCTTCTTCGTGTACAATCATAGTATTGCCAAGAGCGACTTCAAGCGTAAGAAAATATTGCGGCTTCTCAGCGTCGGCGATTCATTCCGAAGCGCCATCCGGTTAGCTTTAAAATGAACCGGAAAAAGCTTAGCTATGGTATCGACGCCGTCAGATGATCAGCGGCGGTAAAGCTGCTGGCGGTGCCAGACTGACCACTCCTCGATCGCTGATTGGCCAATTCGCTGTAAAGCAGCCGCGCAAATCGGTCCCGGTCCCATCCTCCCTACGGCAAGGAAATCTCGCCGTTCGCGAGTAAAACCACCATCGTGCAACACGACGAGGAAGAGCCGGCAGCGCGCCTACCTGGTTGCAGACTAACCGGAAGTTGTAGATTCTTGTTCGACCAATCGACATTGTTGGCTCTGGCTCGTGTGTCTTCCTCGGATTAGTAGTGATCCTCGGAGCTCCGCACTTGCCGGTGATTGGCCCCTAGAAGCTCCGTGGGTCCTCCAGCTGTTTAGGCTAGGGTTCCGTGCATGTTTGTTGTGCGTGTGCAAAACTCAGGTCCCGCGCGAACGCGCTCGTGCCCTTCACGCGCGTTCGGTGTTGTCTTTTTCCACAGCTGGCTCGTGGGAGTCCCTCTGATCCACATTTTGAGTTGATTACTAATCAATAGCCACCATTTTGAAGATCAATACACATTCTTGTAGATACTAAAGGTTTGTAAAAGAGTTCCCGTTGTGCGACCCCTGTCGTCCATACCTACCTTCGCACCGCCCTCTCACCATTGGTGTTCCAAACGCTCGCGTATCTAGTAATTTTTCCATCCGCTCTCCCGTGATAGTTGCGCCGTTGAAGCGTCACATGGGTCTAGTTTCCTCCAGATTCCGTGGCGGCGGTCGCGTCCTCCACGCGAATGCATATAAAAACCAGAAAGACAAGTTGCCTTTCACCATTTTGAATTTCTATCCTCTTCAGTCGCCGTAATGGGGAGGTCGCGTATAGTCCGGACACCCGACGAGCAACGTGCCTACGTGTTAAACAGCTTCGCTGGTCATCCACCTTCACAAAGTGGAATGGCTCATTATTTTTTCCCGTTTATTTTCTTTCCTCGCGCCGCGTATCCTCGTGCTTGACGCTCTTCGACGTCGTCTTTTGCCCAGCACGGGATTCACGTCCGAGCGTGCACTCTCCATTGTCATCTTTTCATCTCACTGTCCATTGGACATGGTTTAGTGCACCAAACACATGATGGACGCCCATCTGAAGAAGGGCACTCTCCGAGAAGCTTTTAAGGCGGTACTTCGGACCATATCGAGTACTACGACGCCTCAGTGACGTTACCCACGATGTGGTCTCAGATAACCCCTATTGCACGAGGCACAGTCTAGTCCCTAGCTGAAGTTGTGCACGTGGTTCGAATGAAACCGCAGGTCAACGAGTGACAGTGCGAGGTACCTTCCACCAGTGATCTCCTCTAGCATCGGAGTGCTGCTTCTTTTTAGAGGCAGACAAGTACCGCGTCTCCTATGTCTGTGACAAAGACAACGATAAGAGTTTTAGTAGGTTAGATTAGTATAAGAAGGAGACCTTTCTAGGCTCGAATACTAAAGCGAGCTGTTTTTCTAATACTTGTCCTCGCCTCCGATTTCTTTACACCGTGACAATATTATAGTAGTGGCATGGTCTCTTGACGGCTGTTTAATTTAGGTTGTGCTGGCGGCATCAAGTGTTGGACTGGCCGTCCTTCATGTCACAACTTAGTTGGCCTCTTGAATGACGTATGACAGCAAAAATATTGGAAGCGTCACTATTTAGAGATGGAAAGTCACTTAAGAGAATAAGATACGTGAAGTTTGTTTTGAGAGAATCCAGGCTGCTGCTTTTCGAGATCACGTCTACGAGCGCATTAAAAAATGCCAGCCAGGAGGTTGATGATCAGGCTTACTTATTCTGGTCTGACAAATTAACTTTTTCTTTCTTTTCTACAGAGTGCCGATTTGAGATCCGCTCTTTCGAATACGACTCTCTTTGAGCTGAACGCAAGATCACGACCGCAGACATCAATCATTTTCTATGCGAGCTATATCTGTATCTAGACTTCATTATGGCAACGGCTCAAGTAACCGTTTAACTTTTTAAGACATTAAGAATGTTATTACCTTATCTTTGCAGGCAAACTGCAATAATTCAGTGGAGAAATTAGCTGTAAAAATTTTTGGATACACGCTGATGTCTTTCTAACGTGTGTTTGACGGTTAATTTAAAATTGAATTATGGGGTTGTACATCCCAAACCCACCGTCTGATTATGTGGCACGCCGTAGTGGGGATTCCGGATTAATTTGTACCACCTCGGGTTCTTTAACGTGCACCTA
Organism: Dermacentor silvarum; assembly: GCF_013339745.2. Classification (NCBI taxonomy): domain Eukaryota; kingdom Metazoa; phylum Arthropoda; class Arachnida; order Ixodida; family Ixodidae; genus Dermacentor; species Dermacentor silvarum. The sequence continues at coordinate 62,706,288 of NC_051158.1, read as the reverse complement.
AATATAAGTACACGGGTGTTTTCTGCATTTCGCCCCCATCGAAATGCGGCCTCTGTGGCCCGGATTTGAGCCCGCGACCTCGCGCTCAGCAGCCCAACGCCATAACCACTGAGCAGCCATGGCGCAGGTTGTGTGATGACGGTGATTCAGTTCCACGCAGCCATGTCCACGAATTGTTTATGTCATTATGAGTCCGTTATGACTCGCTGCACTGGGGCAGCTGAGACATTCAATCTTAGTGCAGCCCCCCTCCCCCCTAAAACAAAAAAAGCTCATTAGCTATAACTGTTCCAGTTTATGGAAGGGAGATACATAAAAGTATCTATGCTTACTTTTTCAAATTATTCCACTGCAGCAGTCTTTGTTGCTTGTTCCAAACAATCAACATTAATATCCGTGCGTGTAGAGCACACATGCTGGTGTACTTTGTAGATGTCTTGCCCTCTCGGGGTGTCCTTGGACAGCTGGACGATTAATATTCCATTAGAGCACTGCAGTGTTTTATGCATCACCACTAAGGGGGGTTCAGTGGCCACATTCAACCCATTTCAACTCTACTACTCAGTTTGTTGGCTAGAGTTATGGCCACAGACTGTATCAACTGACCGTGTGATTAGTAGCCAGAGCTGTCGAATATCTCGCTTAAGTGAGCGACGCATGCAACATTGTTGTCGAAGTGTCTCTGACAATCCATGCTACTTGACTAGCTTGGCAGATGCCTCTTTTAAAGCGAACGTTTGTTTCAGAACGTTCCCTAAATTTCTTCACCATGGCTTCTGGCTGGGCGCTGGCGCCTTCTTACAGAATAGCTTGCCTGTAGGGGAGAACTACCATCTTTCTACCCTTACCGTCCAGGCAGTTGGCCTTAATAACGCGAATAGCATTCATTGTCTTCTTCAACTGCTCTGGGCCTATCTATCTCTCTATCTCTCCATATATCGAGCAATCTATCTAGCTAGCTTCTTACGCCGATCCAGTGGCAAGTTGTCTGCCTGAGTGAACCACCAGGTATGAGCTCTTGGTCGTGATGCCGTCGCGGTCGCACTGTCGTCATTCCAGCTTCGTGATCTTACTATCGCCATATAGTCATCGTCACGCTTTCTTGCACAAACCAATGTCCCAAGCTGACTAATCGCTTGGGCCACTGAGTGTGGACTCCTGGTCGCGATGCCGTCATGGTTGTTGCCTTACCATCATTCCAGCTTTGTAATCCGACACTCGTTGTGCCATCGCGATTGTTCAATTATCATCGTTCCAACTCGTGATCTGATTTTCGCCTAGCTGTCGTCGTCACGCGCCCTACTACGATCTAGTGGTAGAAATTGTATCAAATCTTGAGCCACCAGTTATGTGTTCGGGTTTGTGAGGTGCCTCGTGGTCGGTGTATCATCGTCACTCCCGCGATACATCCGACTCTCCTCGTGTTGTCTTCACCATGTCATCGTCGTCACACAGTCGTCATCTTGCTGTCGTCATCAATCTGTCGTTTTACTGTCATCACTTCGATAACGTCATCCCGTTGTTGTCATACCACTTTCGTAGTTCCATTGACGTCAATAATTCTTTATTGTATATTAATCACTCTGACTTCACTGAATCGTAATTAGGCCGTCCGTGCCATGTTATTATCCCCAGACAGTCGCTAGCATACCTCCATTGTGCGACCGTTGTCACAATGCCGTCGTGGCCCTGCCTTCCTTGTCACTGCAATTCCTTCCTCCGACTCTTGACATAACATCGCCGTCATATAGTTTTTTTTATACAGTCACTGTCACGCCATCATCAGCATAGAGTTTCACACTATAAAACCTAGAGGGAAATGTGGCGCTCCAGCGCTGTGGTAGGCAAGGGAATGCCGGTATATTATGGATTCGGATTGGCATCGTTCTTGGAGAGCCAGAGCGCCTTGAAGATGCGCCTGGCTAGCACCGTTCCGTCGGTCACAATGATTAATTTCCTGATAAAACAGGACGTAAAAAACTGCTTTAGCTTTATTATTGCACAAAAGCATGTTTTGTTTAATTCTGAGGACATACTGTTGGATGAACAATTCTATGAAACGTAAAAAGCATCAGCTGGCTGCTAAAGTTGGAGGGCAGACGACAAGATTCTCGCTCGCTTTGGAACAACTTGTCGTCTGTTCTTGCTTTTCTTCGCTTGATGCTGCATTGTAGGTGAGAAAACTTTATTGAGAGATGTAATATGGGTGAATGAAAGCCTTTTATGTAGATTTTATTTTAAGAACGCGTTATTTGCGTAGCCATATCCACGTTTTAGACGAAGCCTCGTACAACACCAGCCAACACAAGCCTCGCAGACACATATCCCGTCATTGCCATGGGGGCACGGCAGCCCTTTAAGAAACTCGCATAGACGGTGGCGCCAGTTTATCATCTAGGTGTTATAGTGAGAACTCTATGCTCGTCAGCATGCACTAGTTGCCAACCCATTGTCCTATGGGCGCCGGAATCACGGAACGATCTGAAAAATTTGATCAACGCGAGTGAGAGCGTAGCCATGACGGAAATTCACGCGAAAACGGGAGCCATTGGTGCCGCCACGTTCGACAACGTTAGTTCTTAGCGTGCTTAAGCATTACGAACTATAAAATAGCCAAATAACGTACGATATTATACCGCACGTAAACCACAAAAACGAAATAACGTTTGGAGCATACGCATTGAGGGCTGTGCTGTTTTTTCCGTATGCAATGCGTTTACGTTTGGTTGCAAACGCTATTCTAAAACTGTCTAGTTTGCAGATCTCCTCGCGGAATTCAACGCGCAGGCTGTGCAGGGAGGGCGGAGGTTGCACTGTGGATGCGTCGGAACGTTCCACGCGTGCAACCGCTGGACTTGATGCGTCCATGATGCGTCCATGTGTCGGCAAGATGGGCTAGCTTGGACACAGGTAGACTGCTAGCGGTCACCAGCACCACGCCGACGTAGGTGGGCAAACGTTGTAGGAACAGTTCTAGAAACAAATCTTGATCGAAGGCAGTCGCCTTGTCTCCAAGGAGCTGTTAAATGCGACGCAGGAGCTACAAGATTTGCGATCCCCGAGCTCTTCAGTTTGGAGAATCTCCTGCAGCCGTCGCTTTTCCGTCATTGTCGTGCGTTTCACGAGTTCGCTCTTAAAGATTCGACAGGGTCTGTTGCCGGGGGTTGAAGGGTAACGTCGCGAAGCTCGGTGGTAATCTGGGACGGAAGCGAAGATACGAGATGGTTGAATTTTTCAGTCTCCGACATGACTCCTGCTATGGCGAACTGGTGGTTTACTTGAGGGATCCAGAGTTGGGGGTCCACTGGCCAGTACTGGGGTAACCTCAGCGAAAGTGAGGCCAAATCGTGCTGTGGTGCAGGGGCTGTTCGATCGCTGTTATCTGTGGCGGTGGCCCCGCGTTGCGGTTGTCGTCAGCCATAACCGTTGTCCGTGGTCAGAAATTTTGTGGCGTGCAAAATCATTGACGACGACGAGCCACAATGATGAGGCGTATAACTTTACTTAACAGAAGACCCTAGCTCATGGACATTCGCCTCGGCAGAAGAAATCTTGAAAGAGCCTAGCACGGGCCACTGTTTACATAAGACACATGCCCACTTCGCTTTTTTTGGCAATGACTTGTCCCTAGCCAGCTCCAGCTTCCCTCATCCTCTTCGACGTCGATGCTGCTACAGATTGCTTTAATAAAGTAAGCATTTTAAAATTAAATGCCTACTTTCTTAACCCTTAGGCAACAATCGCACGCACACCTCTAAGACACTACGGAAAGATAATGCAACTGTATAGAATTAACAGCTATCCGTGACGTACCGCGGTAGAGGACTATCATTTCGCACTCTAGGTCAGCTCTGCAAAGAGTCAGCTATTTATTGATGAGGGGAAGGAACGAACGACTTCTTATAAAAGTATTTTATGAGGAACCACAGGAGAAGGACCACGTGATAGTGCTCGAGAGGAGAGCGAGCCTTTGCGGAACCTTAGGCGAAGTCGTATAGTCGTATAAGTGTCCGTGCTCTCTCGGTGTACCTGTGATCCTTTCATGGCACGATAATCTGACTCAATTATTTATAGAGTGTGGACGTCTAGCCTTAAACGCTGGAAATACAAAAATATGAAATTTTGTACCAAGTGAAGGGAAGAAATTTATCGTCGCAAATTTTCTGGCCACCAATATTGAAAAATTTGCATGCATTTGTTCTTCTTCAGTTGTGCACTTCTTTTGCGGAAATGACTGCCTTTCCCTCTAGAATTATTGTGGCATTTCCACTTAGGCAGCTACAGCAAACACAAAATTTTGATGCTTAATTGAAAACACGGTATTGGGATGGTACACAGTCTGTCTACTAAATTATAAGACTGGTATTATCAGAAAATAATACACAATGGAAAAACCTTATTTGGCTGCTAATCTTCAATATATGACCCTCCTTGTTCTATACAGGCAATCGCATGGCTGTATAGTTTCTGAATTCTTTTCTGGAAGTCATCTTGTGCGACATTGTTGGGTTCCTTCATCATAGCTTTTTTCATGTTAGAAATTGATTCAAAATGTTTTCCGTTTAGTGTCATTTGACCTTTGGAAAGAAGAAATGCTCTGCTTGGGCCATGTCAGGTGAGCATAGCGGATGGTTCAAACATGTCACCTGTTTTCTTGCCAGAAATGTCTGTACTTGAATGGCTCTGTGGAACGGTGCATTGTCGTGCAACAAGAACCAGTCATCTGAATGAACCATTTCTGGACGGACCCGTACCATTCTCTGCAGCAAGCGTGCTAAAATATCTCTGTACATAGTAGCATTCACAGTTTCTCCTTCTGGAATGAATTCTTCATGCACAACACTTTGCCAGTTGAAAGACATCACTAGTATTGTCTTCACACGTGACGTCTGGATGCGGAACTTTTTTTGGTGATGGGGAATTCTTCTCCAGTCATGCAGCTGATTGTACGCGTGCAAGAGGGATTCATCCGCAGTTATGATTTTCTTAAACCATTCTTCGACACTTTCGGCCAGTTGGACCCACTCCATACAGGCTGACATCGGGTATTTTTTGCTCTGCTGTTAGACTGTGAAGCACAAATCTGGAACAAATGTTCCTCTTCTGTAGATCTTTTTCCACGATCTTCCGAACGGTATCCTTACCAATGTTCAAGTCCTCCGCTATCATCCTAAGGGAATCGCAGCTATTTTCAGACAGCTTTTCTCGCACTTTCTGAACATTTTCGTGTGTTGGAACGGTTACGGGACGGCCAGGTCTAAGGTCGTCTGTGACCGCCTCCCGACCCTCAAGAGAACAACGATGACATAAAAATGTTCGCTCGAGAAAAAGCATCATTGCTGTTAGCTGTATGAATCAGGTCCATTGTCTCCGTGGCTGTTTTTCCAAGTTTTACACAAAGCTTGATGGCTACTATTTGCTGCACTTTACTATCCACGATGAACATACAAAACACAGTTCACTGAATTCACTGTAACTCACAAAATTCCGAACATAAATTCGTAAATTCTTGACATAATGCACAACGCTCTCGGCACAAAAAGCTACACACAATAACCGCTTGGTGGCTCCATCGGTTATCTTACAGTGCTACCAGTGTTGAAATTTAGTAGACACACTGTGTATATTAAGGATAGTTTAATTTAGATGGTGTGTTGAAATTCGGCATTTTCACGCGTCTCCATTAGAGCAGATAATATATTTTCCCGTTACAGAATGTGTTACTAAAGGTTATAAGGCATGGGTTGGGCCGTTGGCCGGGATGCTTAAAGATCAATCAATACCGTCCAACATCGTCACATAGCGTTGAACTCGCGGTTCGTCGTAATGTACAGTTGGCAGCCCGACACTCTACCTTCGCGTAGCTTTGTAACTTAACAATTTTCTCGATCTTATGCGCACCACACAGACTCCGAGTGGTGGCGTTGCTTAACATATGTGAAATGGGAACATAGCTAAAGAGAACTTCTTTTTGACAAGACGGCAGCTTTGGTGGTCCAAATCTGCTGCTAGCACCCTAAATGACTTCAAAATCAGATGAATGGCTGTGGCTACCTGATTGCCCGTATTACAATTTGTTCACACAATTTATAAAAGTATTTATTGATGCCCATTTTGATCAACCTATATTTCAGGCCTGAGTACCTGTATATTGTGGAGTTCTGTTTTCGCTGAACCAAATCATGAAAGCAGATGTATTACTGACCTCTCGTCATGCACAAAGGATATGCTGGACATGACAACACACAGTCGTGAGTGTGCGGCATATGATGAATCTCAGCAACGTCAAGAAGAGAAAGCCAATATGGAATTATTGAATGCACACGATGCCGATAGCCATTCGTAGGGTTTCTATTTCTTGTATTGAGTGGCTCGAATAAAAATATTGATGCTTTCCTTTCTACAAATTTGTCCAAATAAATATGCCAACCGCATTACATTGGCGATCAATTACTGAATACAGTAATCCTTTTTTGCATGAAAAACTTGGCTACCCTATGGAAAAGGCCCATAATCACATAACTCCCATATCTATATCTAACCTATACAGGGTGTTTCACGTAACTTGAGCCAAACCTAGAAAAAAAACTCAAAGTCCCTGGAGCGGCCAGTCGCGCGGCAATTCTGCGTGTATTCGCGGGCTTTTTTCAGGCTCGGAAAAACACTTTTAAGTGGCACGTATTGAGCAACAGAAAGCTGTATTGGGAGCTTTTTATGTTGTTCTATGTTTTTCTTATGCACATGCACTTTCCATCTCATTATATTATTTGAGAAGTTGATTAATTTTTTAATTAGGAGTAACTACGTAGTTAGGCGGAATGCAAAAAGTAATCTGAGTATCTCCTTGCGACGGCAAACATTACCTTGGTTCTGTTCAGCTACGTGGCATTTGCGTATCTTTAAATCTTTGTGCACCATCGTTGGGACACCCTGTATAAAAACACGTCTTCACATAAATATTATGATGTGATCGAATATTGGAGCAATGAAAAATGTGTTTTTTATTTTGCGCGTCCATCGCTTTCATTCGGCCAAGGAAATTTGCAAGTACACTACACAAGCGGGAACCCTGCGATGACGAGACAGCAAGCAGACCATTCTTCAAGCCAGGCTGGAATGCTATCTCTGCGCGCTATTCGCACAAACTCTGCTGATAAATGATTTGTTCTTTTCCGGCACGCTCATTTCCTCTCGAGGAAAGGTCCTGCAATTCTACACAGTAATCACAATTTAACCTGTATGGCAATGTGAGCAGCTAACATGGCAAAAGATCAAATTACATACTCCCACAAGAAGGTGCAAAATACGCCATAAGGGTTAGTTTTCCCCGTGCTCATTTAGCGGAACACTAAAAGAGCTTGTGTATGTGCCAATGAGCTTGTACCAATGAGCTTGTGCAAGCATGCAATGATGTGACTACAGCCACGTCGGTACTTTCTTTGTAGTAAAATATGCGAAAGGGAAAGCAGCGCGAAAAAACACAAGAAGACAAGAAGGGGGACACACACCAGCGCTGACTGACGACTGAATTCTTTATTCAGAAAGGAACACATATATACCAAAAAAGAAAAAAAGAAAGAAAAGAAGGGTATATATATCACTGCGCAAGGGCAAAAATAGACACTGATTAGATTTGGATTTCCCGCGAATTATGACGGTTCCGGAGATATGTTAGTTCTGCCTCAGACAAGGCCACAGACGGAGTGCTGACGCAAGACGCACCATTCCTTGCAATGGCAGCAGCCTCAAAGATTTCTCGGGCACACGCGTCATGGTAGCGTCTGCGGATCATGCACTGCGAAAAGTCAAGTCCCGGATTACCGCACAGATCACAAACACTGTAGTGCAAGGCCTTGTCTGAGGCAGAACTAACATATCTCCGGAACCGTCATAATTCGCGGGGAATCCAAATCTAATCAGTGTCTATTTTTGCCCATACGCAGTGATATACCCTTCTTTTCTTTCTTTTTTTCTTTTTTCGTATATATGTGTTCCTTTCCGAATAAAAAATTCAGTCGTCAGTCAGCGCTGGTGTGTGTCCCCCTTCTTGTCTTCTTGTGATTTTTCGCAATGTTTTCCCTTTCGAGTATGTACCGACTAGCCCAAGCCTCTACGGTCTTGTAGTAAAATATGATTTTTAAGAGAGAGAAAACTCGTCTTAGGTACATTGTCGACGGTAATATGACTTCCATTCCAGCAGTGTAGCGACATACCGCATTCCTTAAGTCAAATGTATTTAACATCTGATGAGGTCATCCTGAGGCCTCCGTTGCTTCTTCTATATGCCACATTCTTCACTATCGTCCCATTTTGATGTGGTACACCCTTGCAGAGGTCGCCGCTGAGCACAGCAGCGTTATGACGACGATGGAATGACAAAGAAGGAATGACGTCGATGGAAGAAGAAATGCCGATTAACGACGATGGCATGACGAGAATGAGATGTTTCCTGATTTATAACGATGTCATGACAACAGCGTAACGATGACGACGTGAGGACAAAGGTATGCTGACGAGTTATGACGACGACAGCATATGACGACAACTAGCTGATGAAGCAGGAATGATGACGATAGTGTGATCACGATGGCATGAAGGAGCCGGTGTGACAAGAGATGCATGCCAACTAGTGTGTGACGACGCAATGCTGGCGATGGCGTGAGAGCAGCGGCACAATCACGATCGATGGACGAGAGCATGTTTACAATAAAATGACAAATACGGAATGAACCCGGCGGATAGACGAAGGCTTACATGACGACGACGGGATTAAGACAACGGGTTGACGTTACCGAAGCGATGAGGATAGTAAAACGACAGCGTCACGACGAAGGCATGAAGATGTCGGGAACCGAGGGGTCGCAGCGGAGCGCCAGAACAAGAGGACCAGCTCAGCAGGCTTTCAGAACGGACTAGCGCGTGCCGTGCTTGCGCCGCTGGCACACGCCGCCCAACTATTTTTCTCGTCAGTCGCAGCCGGCCCCAATGCGCCGGCCGAGAGCGCTGACCTTAGCGTTCTCGCTTAGCAGCGTCGGTGGGCGCTACAGGGCCCCCCGCCTAGACGTAACGGCGAAATGTACTCGTCGACGAGGCAGAGATGAGGCTGTCTTGGTGTCAAGCATATCGACGGGTGCGCCCGCGACATCCGGGGGGAGCTCCTTGGGAGGCGTTTCGACGTAGGCTGGTTTAAGGGAGGTCCAGCGAAACGACTTCTTCGCGGCCATTCAATAGGATGGTGGCGGACTTCTGCGTCTTGTGGAGGACACGGTATGGTCCGTCGTAGGAGGGTGTAAGAGGCGCCTTGATAGCATCTCGTCGGAGGAAGACGTGGGACGAGGACTCAAGGTCCGGGTGCACAAAGATGCTGTGGTCCGATGACCGAGGTGGTACGGGGCGCAGGTGCTGAATACAGTCCTGTAGGCGTTGGAGGTACTGTAGCGGCTGGGTCGAGGGGGCCGAAGAAATGAACAAGTCTCCAGGAAGCCGCAGGGGTGCACCGTAGACGTGTTCGGCCACTGAACAGCCAAGATCGCGATGAAGGAAGACTCGTAGGCCGAGAAGCACCGTAGGAAGGTGGTCGACCCAGTGCTCTCGATCCAGGCGCGCAGTGAGTGCAGCCTTGAGCTGGCGATGGAGCCGCTCAACCATGCCGTTGGCACAGGGATGATATGCAGTGGTATGGAGGTGCTTAGTGCCAAGCAGGCGGTTGAGTGAAGTGAAAAGTGTGCAGTCAAATTGCCGGCCGCGATCAGTTGTCATGATGCTGGGGCAGCCGAAGCGGGAAACCCATGCTGAAACGAAGGCTTTGGCGACCGTTTCCGCAGTGATGTCCGGAATGGGCACGGCTTCGGGCCAACGGGTGAAGCGGTCGATCATTGTGAGAGTGTATCGACAGTCGTGAGAGTGAGGAAGTGGTCCTACCAAATCAAGATGGACGTGGTCAAAACGGCAGCCAGGGGGCAAGAACGACTGTGTGGGAGTCTTCTTGTGGCGGGTCACTTTGGCGGTCTGGCATGCGAGGCACGAGCGGGCCCACTGGCGAACATCGGTGTTGATGCTTGGCCAGACATACTGCTCTGTAACGAGGCGCTGCGTGGCTCGGACGCTGGGATGGCAGATGTCATGAAGTGATTGGAACAGCGCACGACGGAAGGCAGTTGGAATGAAGGGGCGAGGTGTAGCCGCTGACATGTCGCACCAGATGGAGCCAGGCACAAACGGGTGAGGAACGAGTTGTAGACGGGGGGAACGAGGATGGTCACGCAGCGCTTGCAGCTCCAGGTCTTCCATCTGCGCACGAGCTAGACCCTCCCAATCCACAGTCGATGTAGAAGTGCCGAGGGAGGTGGTGCGTGAAAGTGCGTCAGCTGCCTCGTTGTGGGTGCCTTTGATGTGCCGGATATCCGTGGTGAACTCCGATATATAGGCCAGTTGACGAACTTCACGTGCTACGTGCTTGGAAGAGTTTGTACGGAAGACATACACCAGAGGCTTATGATCGGTGAGAATATAAAATGGCTGGACCTCCAAGAAGTGCTGAAAGTGCTCGATAGTGGAGTAGATGGCGAGCAGCTCGCGGCCATAAACGCTGTAGCGAGTCTCGGTAGGTTCGAGCTTCCGAGAGAAGAAACCCAGTGGGCGCCACTCGGAGTTGATTTTCTGCTGGAGAACAGCGCCGATGGCCACACTGGAAGCATCCACCATGATGCGGGTTGGCACGTTAGTTCTCGGTTGTACGAGAAGTACCGCATCGGCAACGGCTTGTTTAGCAGCCCTGAAAGCAGCGTCAGCTTCGGCAGACCATAAAATCGCAGATGAGGAGCCCTTGGTCGTGCGAAGAAGGTTAGTCAGTGGGAGTAGAAGCTCATCGCAGTGCGGAATGAAACGTCGGCAGAAATTCACTAGGCCGAGGAACTCACGCTGCTGGCGCAGGGTAGTGGGTGCTGGGAAATCTTTCACGGCCTGGACATGAGAGGGCAACGGACGAATTCCCAGCTCCGAGATGTGGTCGCCCAGAAACTTGAGCTCGGAAGATCCAAATACGCATTTCTGGGGGTTGACAACCAGGCCAAATTTTTGAAGGCGTTGAAAGAGTGCCCGGAGGTGACGCTCATGATCTTGTGGATTGGGACTCGCGACGAGGATGTCGTCGATGTAGGCAAATACAGCCGGGAGGCCGCGCGTTACCTCGGCAATGAATCGTTGGAATGTTTGAGCTGCGTTGCGTAACCCAAAGGGCATTGAGCGTCTCGACATTGCGTTAAGCAATGTCCAGACGCTCACCGAAGAGGCGGCGTGGTCGGGCTGCGACAGGTGGACCACGCGTCACAATGTAGTGGGTGACGCTGTGCTTGGGAGGCTGATTTAAATTGCAGGGCCTTGTCGCCTCAGGGAAGTCTTCGAGGATACAAGCATACGGGCATGTTGGGATCAGCGTGCGGATGCCGGTGGGAGGGACAGCCGACAGAACGCCAGGGATCGAGAGGCGCGTCTTGCTGTCAATCAGGCGATGGCGGCGCATGCTGACGTCAAGGTCGAAATGAGTCAGGAAGTCGGAACCGAGGATAGGCTGATGGACGTCGGCTGCGATGAAGACCCACCGGAATGTGCGCCACAGGCCTATGTCGGGAGTGAGGGACCGCAGACCATACGTGGCGATGGAAGTAGAGTTTGCCACGCGGAGTGTAGGTTCAGGTGACTTAGAAGCGCGGTCACGCTTGGAGGACGGCAGTACACTGACCTCGGCACCCGTGTCTACAAGGAACCGCAGGCCGGAAATGCGATCCATCACTATGAAAAGGCGGCCGGGTTGTAAGGCGAGGTCACATGCCACCGTCAGTCATCTCGCGGTGCGTTTCCCGACCATTCGCATGGGGACTTGCACTGACGGGCGCGGTGCTGGAAAGTGCGATGGTACCAGCAGATAGGCGAGCGTCAAAGACTGCGCGAGCGGCGACTGGTCGGGGAAGAAGGACGGCGGCTGGGACATGAGGTGGAGCCGCGCTGGTCATGTGAGGACGTCCGAAGGGCGTCGCTGGAAACGGCGAACTGGTCGCTCCGGGACTCTAAGCGGGCCATGGTTGAGGACTGTGGCGTTGAAGAGAGGGCGGCGACTGAAGGAGAAGTCGCGTCGTGGATTCGATCAGCGAGCTGGGCGAGGCGGTCGAGGGTCAAGTCCTCTGTAGCGGCCAAGACAAGGCGGGTGGACTGTAGTAAGCGCTGCAGGAAGAGCTCCCTCAACAGCGCACTGTTCGAGTCGACGTTGCTTGTGCCCAGGAGCTGTCGCATGCTGTTGAGCAGCTGGGAAGGGCGGCGATCTCCAAGGTCCTCGGAGGTAAGCAGCTGCTGGATGCGCGCGCTCTCAGACGCCGTGGTACGTTCTAAAACGCTCTGCTTCAGTTGCTGGTATGAGGCATCACTCAAAGGTGCAGCGATAACGTCCGCAACTTCCTGAGCCACCTCAGGAGACAGGTTGCAAGGTAAGTGGCGAAACCGCGAAGTCACCGAGGTGATGTGGTGCAGATCGAAGGTGGCTTCGACCTGGTCGAACCAAACCTCCGGGAGCTGTAGAGCTGCGACGTCACGTGGGCACGAGGTAGTGTCAGGCGGAAGGTTACCTGAGGGGGGAGGTTGCTGGGGTCGGTCATCTCTTGGGCCGGAGTCACCACTGTCGGGAACCGAGGGGTCGCAGCGGAGCGCCAGAACAAGAGGACCAGCTCAGCAGGCTTTCAGAACGGACTAGCGCGTGCCGTGCTTGCGCCGCTGGCACGCGCCGCCCAACTTTATTTTTCTCTTCAGTCGCAGCCGGCCCCAATGCGCCGGCCGAGAGCGCTGACCTTAGCGTTCCCGCTTAGCAGCGTCGGTGGGCGCTACAAAGACATTGTCATGACGACGAGTGTGTGATGAACATGGCGGACAACGATGGCATGACAACAGTCGGGTGTCGAGGTTATAGTGACGACAGTAGAACGATAGCGTAGGCACCAGGGTGATGGTATGAAAACAAATGCATGACGTCGACTGTATGACGACAACGCCATTTCTACGATCGAAAGATGACGGTATGCGGACCATGATATGACGACGAGTGCGTGACGAAGGCATGAGGATATTCGGATGCAAAATCTTTAATGATGAGCATGCAACGGCCACGATGGCATCAAGTCCCAACCTAGTAAACAACTTTGGTCACTGGTTTAGAGTAGAAAGCGTGACGGCGAAGGCAATGTTACACTCATGCCCAACAGTTGAAATGGCGACGATTGAACGAGCACGACGTCATCACGACAGCGGTTTGACAAGAAAAGCATGACAAATCATTTTACTCGAATCTGTGCAAAATTGCGCAGCAGGTTTTATTACTCGAAATTACAAATGCTACTGTAGTGTGACTGACATAAAGGCCTTGCTAACACTACCAGCCTTGGAAGAACGTAGCAAGATTGGGCTTGCCCTGTTTACCTCATAAAATAATTTACAGCAAAGACGAAAATGCATTCCCTTTATCACAACCAGATCGTACATCTGACTGACTGAATAAACTTTACTAAAACGAGCAAGAGGTGGTGGCTGGGCCTAGGCCTTTCACGTGGTGCCGTCGAGGTGTCGCCTCTTCGCCGCCTCGCAGGCTTGCTGGGGCGCCCAGAGTTGTTCGTCGAGGTTGGAGGCCATCTCGAAGGGATTGTCGTGGGGTTAGTGTCGGGGTATTGTTGTGTACAGCCCCAAAGCATGTGTGGAACTGTGGCTGGCTGTGTATTGCAGATATGGCATGTGGGATTGGGGTAAATGTCAGGTAGATCTTGTTGTAACGAGGTGTAAGTGTTGGTTTGTAGCAGGCGGAAAGTTGTAGCCAGCGCTCGGGATAGCTAGCTGTGTGGGCCGGGTAAAGTCCTACGCGGTAAGTAAAAGGGTTTCAATACATCATTGTAGCGTGTCAGGCGATCCCTACCGGTGGAGGCAGCCTCCCCGTCTCTCGCGCGGTTAACGAGCCCTCGCGCTAGGGAGTGGGTAACCTCGATGAGGTTGGGGACGTGCGGATGGACGGTGCCTACATGAGCTGGCAACCAGACGAGTGTAACCTGATGGTCGTACATCTCGGCGGATTCATAATCAACGCAGTCTTAGTCCTATTTTAGTCCGCACCCAAGCCTTCACGACATAAGCGCTTCCACGTGCAATCACTCCGCCTGATAGTTTTGTTAATCTTCGTGCTTCTGCGGCGTTAAAAACCGCCACCTAACCATCCATAACTGAGTTTAGTGACTGCTAATTTGATCATTGCCTGCAATCACAGTTACCCATTTTATAATGACTTATTCTACACAAAACGAAATTGCCTAACAGTAGGTATTTTCATGATTGCTTTAACCATTTACATAACTTGATCTACATTTAACCCTTTTATGTTGCCTTCTTCTTGTTCCCTTTCATATTTTCTGTATTTATTTTGACATTTATTATTTACTCTCGACCCTCACACAGTACTCCTATTTTGAGCCTGCTGCTGCTGCTGCTGCTGCTGCTGCTGCTGCTGCTGCTGCTGCTGCTGCTGCTGCTGCTGCTGCTGCTGCTGCTGCTGCTGCTGCTGCTGCTGCTGCTGCTGCTGCTGCTGCTGCTGCTGCTGCTGCTGCTGCTCTGCTGCTGCTGCTGCTGCTGCTGCTGCTGCTGCTGCTGCTGCTGCTGCTGCTGCTGCTGCTGCTGCTGCTGCTGCTGCTGCTGCTGCTGCTGCTGCTGCTGCTGCTGCTGCTGCTGCTGCTGCTGCTGCTGCTGCTGCTGCTGCTGCTGCTGCTGCTGCTGCTGCTGCTGCTGCTGCTGCTGCTGCTGCTGCTGCTGCTGCTGCTGCTGCTGCTGCTGCTGCTGCTGCTGCTGCTGCTGCTGCTGCTGCTGCTGCTGCTGCTGCTGCTGCTGCTGCTGCTGCTGCTGCTGCTGCTGCTGCTGCTGCTGCTGCTGCTGCTGCTGCTGCTGCTGCTGCTGCTGCTGCTGCTGCTGCTGCTGCTGCTGCTGCTGCTGCTGCTGCTGCTGCTGCTGCTGCTGCTGCTGCTGCTGCTGCTGCTGCTGCTGCTGCTGCTGCTGCTGCTGTGCTGCTGCTGCTGCTGCTGCTGTGCTGCTGCTGCTGCTGCTGCTGCTGCTGCTGCTGCTGCTGTGCTGCTGCTGCTGCTGCTGCTGCTGCTGCTGCTGCTGCTGCTGTGCTGCTGCTGCTGTGCTGCTGCTGCTGCTGCTGCTGCTGCTGATGCTGCTGCTGCTGCTGCTGCTGCTGCTGCTGCTGCTGCTGCTGCTGCTGTGCTGCTGCTGCTGCTGCTGCTGCTGCTGCGGCTGTGCGGCTGCTGCTGCTGCTGTGCTGCTGCGCTGCTGTGCTGCTGCTGCTGCTGCTGCTGCTGCTGCTGCTGCTGCTGCTGCTGCTGCTGCTGCTGCTGCTGCTGCTGTTGCTGCTTGCTGCTGCTGCTGCTGCTGCTGCTGCTGCTGCTTGCTGCTGCTGCTGCTGCTGCTGCTGCTGCTGCTGCTGCTGCTGCTGCTGCTGCTTTTGACTTACACGCCGTGTCGGGGGGGGGGGGGCGGCTCAAAGTGTGTATACGCATGGCAGGAGCATGGCAAGGATGCAAGTTGCCGCGATAAACTCGTTTAGCATTTTTCTTTAAGTGGCACGTGCACAATACCCTCTGGAACTTCATAGATATCGCCAGAATAGCTTCTTGTCAGCTGTAATTATTTGTGAACCCTCTAAAAAGCATTGCAGGAACTGCAGCGCCTACCTATCTCATCATCATCATCATTAGCCTATATTTATGTCCACTGCAGGACGAAGCCCTCTCCGTGCGATTTCCATTTGCCCCTGTCTTGCGCTTACGGATTTCCAACTTGCCCCTGCAAATTTCCTAATTTGATCACCCCACCTAGGTTTCTGCCATCATCGACTGCGCTTCCTTCTCTCGGTATCCATTCTGTAACTCTAATGGTCCACCAGTTATCCATCCTACGCATTACATGGCCGGCCCAGCTCCATTTCTTTCTCTTAATGTAAATTAGAATATAGGATATCCCCGTTTACTCTCTGATTCACACTGCTCTCTTAACTTTAGGCCTAACAATTTTCGTTCCATCGCTCTTTGTGCGGTCCTTAACTTGTTCTCGAGCTTCTTTGTTAGCCTCAAAGTTTCTGCACCATAAGTTAGCACTGGGAGAATGTAATGATTGCACACTTCTCTTTTCAACGACAGTAGTAAGCTCCCAGTCGGGATTTGGAGATACCTGCGGTATAGACTCCAACCCAATTTTATTCGTCTGTAAATTTTGTTCTCCTGATCGGTCCCCTGTGAGCAATTGACCTAAATAAACGTGCTTCTTTACAGACTCTAGAGGCTGACTGGCGATCCTGAATTCTTGTTTCCTTGCTAGGCTATTAAACATTATCCTTGTCCGTCTGCATATTAATCTTCAAACCGACTCTTACACTTTCTGGGTTATGGTCATCCATCATTTGTTGTAATTCGTCCCTATTGTTGCTGAATAGGAGAATGCCATCTGCAAACTGAAAGTTGCTGACATATTCGCCGTTGATCCTCACACCTAATCCTTCACAGTCTAAGAGCTTGAATACTTCTTCTAGGCATGCAGTGAATAGCATTGGAGGATATTGTCTCCTTGCCTGACCCCTTTCTTGATAGGTATCTTTCTAGTTTTCTTGTGGAGAACCAAGGTAGCTCTAAAATCTTTAAATATTGTTACGCCTACTAAAGGCGTTTATTAATAAGCCAAGTAGAGTGAGTCGCGACGGCCTGCATCAGCTGAGTGCTGATTGAGATTCAGCTAGCTAGCGCACGTCGTCTTCTTTCTTCACCACTCTTGGATGCACCAAATCCTTATTAGGTGTAAACGCAGAACGCACGTAAGAGTGTCATATTGCCCTCCGCGCAGGCGAAGCCCGCCGGGCAAATCAAACAGGTTGTCTAGAGATAAAGGGCTTTAAACGGGTGACATGCGAAAGTTCAGTCTTTGCTGACCGACGGCCATTTGATGTGAGGCGTGCTATGCGGTAGGTCAATTCACTGATACGATCAGTAATAACATACGGTCCAACATAAAGGGCCAGCAGTTTTTCACATAAACCACGTTTTCTTGTTGGTTTCCACAGCCACACTAAGTCACCGGGGTCATATATCACGTGTCGGCGTCGGCGGTCGTAGCGTTCCTTCGAGCGTTCTTGGGAAACAAGAGTGCGTAAAGAAGCAAGTCGTCGGGCCTCTTCAGCAAGAGAGGCAGTCTCGGATATGCAAAGATTATCGTGACTTGAAAACGGCAAAGTAGTGTCTAGCCTGTAACGAGGCGGACGAGCATATAGAAGAAAGAAGGGACTGTAGCCCGTAGTTTCATGCTGGGAGGTATTAAATGCGTAAGTAATGAAAGGGAGCACGCTGTCCCAGTTCTTATGATCTGACGCAACATATATGGACAGCAAGTTAGTAAGCGTTCTGTTGGTGCGTTCCGTCAGGCCATTTGTTTGGGGATGATACGGTGTGGAAGGTCGAAAATCTGAGGCACATAGACGAAGCATCTCTTCGACCACGTCTGCAGTGAACTGTCGTCCACGATCGCTGATGATGACTCTGGGAGGTCCGTGTCAGAGAATGACGAAACGCAGCAGAAAAATACACACTTCGGTTGCAGTAGCCGATGGTATAGCCGCTGTCTCACAGTACCGCGTCAAGTGATCGGTACACACGACAATCCAGCGACTCCCATCAGATGACCGCTGGAAAGGACCGAGAAGGTCGATGGCGACTTGCTCGAATGGAGTGCTTGGGGATGGCACTGGATGTAGTCGGCCAGGAGGAGCGCTCGTCGGACGCTTGTGACGTTGACACTCGTTGCAGCTGGATACGTACTGGTCGGTTGCCTGACGCATTTTAGGCCAGTAGAACCTTTCTTGGACTCGGTAGAGCGTTCGCGCAGATCCCAAATGACCAGACGTAGGGTCGTCATGCATAGCGCGGAAGATGAATACACGGAGGCTTTCCGGGACCACCAGGAGATATCGTGGGCCTGTAGTAGAATAGTTCTTTTTGTACAGAACCCCATCCCGAACGCAGAAACGAGAGGATGGTGCTGACTTCCTTGCGGTATTGAGCAGTGGCTCTAAAGTTCTGTCCTTTCGCTGCTCCATCTTGAAGGTGTTAATATCAGGAGATCCTGGCTCCAACAATGCGATATAGCGATCGAAGTTTTCCTCGTCGCAGTCCGTTGTCGGAAGCGGCAGACGCGAGAGGCAGTCAGCGTCGGCGTGCCGTCGGCCGCTTTTATAAGAAACGGTAAAATCATACTCCTGTAAGCGAAGTGTCCAACGCGCAAGCCGGCCTGATGGATCACGGAGGTTAACTAGCCAGCATAGAGAATGATGGTCTGTCACCACAGTGAAGGGGCGCCCGTACAGGTAAGACCGGAAGCGTTGTACCACGAAAATCACTGCAAGACATTCTTGCTCTGTGAATGTGTAGTTGCGCTCAGACTTGCTTAAGGAGCGACTCGCATAGGCGACGACGTGTTCTTTGGTGTCGACGCGTTGAACAAGGACTGCGCCGATGCTAATACCGCTAGCGTCCGTATGAACTTCCGTGGGAGCCGCATGATCGAAGTGTCGGAGAATGGGATGGGACGTCACAAGAAACTTCAGCTCACGAAAACTGGCTTCACATTCAGGGGTCCATTCGAAGGGAACGCCCTTCTAGAGGAGGCATGTCAGTTGATACGCGATGTTGGCAAACCCACGAATAAACCGGCGGAAGTAGGAGCAAAGGCCCAGGATACTGCGTAGCTCTTTTACAGAGTGAGGTGGTTTGAAGGCTTCGACAGCAGCAGTCTTCGCGGGATCGGGTTGTATGCCGTCCTCGTCCACTAGATGGCCCAGAACCAGCGTTTGGCGCTCTCCAAAATGGCATTTCTTCGAGTTGAGCACCAAACCTGCTTTTTCCAGGCAGTCCAACACAAGGTCGAGACGTGCGTTGTGCTCACTGAACGTGCGCCCGAAAATCACTACATCGTCTAGATAGCACATGCACACTTCCCACTTCAGACGACGCAGGATGTTGTCCATGAAGCGCTCGAAAGTCGCAGGCGCATTACACAGCCCGAACGGCATCACATTAAATTCAAAAAGTCCGTCCGGTGTTACAAATGCCGTTTTCTCCTTGTCTACCTTGTGCATAGGAATCTGCCAGTACCCCGACCTCAAGTCGACAGACGAAAAGTAAGATGCTGATGAAAGGCAGTCGATGGCATCATCAATACGTGAAAGTGGATACACGTCCTTTTTGGTGATGGTGTTTAGGCGACGGTAGTCAACACAAAATCTCCATGTACCGTCTTTCTTTTTAACCAGGATCACTGGCGCTGCCCATGGGCTACAGGATTCTTGGATAACATTCTTATTTAGCATTTCGCGGACTTGATCGTTGATCACCTTGCGTTCCGATGGTGAGACTCTGTACGGCTTCTGTCGCAATGGTTGGGCAGATCCAGTATCTATGCGATGGTGTATTCGAGAAGGGGGAAATGATGGTGGCCCCTTTTGCTGTGAAAAGTCAAACAGTCCGGCGTGTTTTACCCGAATATTCGCCACTTCCTGACGCTGGTTAATGCTGCGTGACTTGTTCACCATAGTTAGAATGGAGGAGTCCGCTAAAGGGCATGCATTAACGAAATGGCGTTCATCCGAAGAATCAGGGGCTTCTGTAAGAATGGCTAGTGACTGCACCTGATCTTCATGGTAGGCGGCAAGTTTCAGACCCTGTAGTAGTATTGCAGGTACACTGGAACAGTTTACGGTCCATAAGCCTGTGCGTCCGTGAACAACTGAGAGCGTGCAATACGGTATCAGCACAATCCTCTTGATGCAGCTCAGATGAATGGGTTCCACGGTAGCGTCAAACGTTACGTCGGTGGTAGGGAAACGGGTGACCGAAACACACGCAGCACACAACGGAGGCACTACTGTATCACTGGATACACAAAGCACACTTTCGTGATTTGGTGGGCCTTCCGTAAACGCGGCCGAAAAGCTCGTATCTACACTAATTTCTCCTGTTCTGCAGTCGACAGTGGCACCACATAGTTTCAAAAAATCAAGGCCCAGGATTATGTCATGCGTAGAATGAGACAGAACTGCGAACTCCGCGTTAAATATTTGACCGCCCAAGATAACGTCCACATTGCTGGCGAGGGTTGCTTCCTGGATCTGTGTACGCGGGTGAGTACGTTTCATCAAGTGGATCGCGGTACCGCCTTGACATCGTAGATTGGTCTAACCTCGGTGGTTGGCGGCGATTGCAGTACCTGGCAATGTGGCCCAAGTCACCGCAGCTGTAGCACACAGGTAAACGACGATCGATGAACGGCTCCTCGAAGCGCTCAGCCGTGGGGGGT
The DNA here is from genome assembly GCF_013339745.2 of Dermacentor silvarum. NCBI lineage: Eukaryota > Metazoa > Arthropoda > Arachnida > Ixodida > Ixodidae > Dermacentor > Dermacentor silvarum. The sequence goes on along the minus strand of NC_051158.1, from coordinate 62,685,876 downwards.
CGTGTGACCGAGTGAAGTGGCTGAACCTGCTGAACAGGAGGAACAGTCGGTCTGCGTGGAAACCTGCCGGGGCGAGGGTGTTCTCGTCGTTGTTCGTGCGTAAATGTGCCTTCGCGAGGTCATCGAGCTCCTCTGTGGGTCATGTGCATGACACATACCGACGGTTGCCACGAAGCGCACGATGCTGCAGGCGCCGTGTGTTGCGGGGAATAGGCAGCAGGTTGTTGCATGACGCTGCACGCAAGTACGTCGTGTCGCCGCACTTCTTCACGCACGATCTGCAGTATAGTGGATGAAAGATCGGCGGACGGGCTCTTATCGACGCTGGCTACGGTTGTCACATTCGCCAGTCGTCCAAATTTTGGCGCAATGCGACGAGTCATCAATGTCTCAAACGCACGGCAGTGGCGTACGACATCTGAGACGGAATCAATGTGTTCCCTGCCTATAAGGAAATTGTAGACATCTTCAGCAATTCCTTTAAGGATATGTCCGACTCGGTCTTCCTCCGACATCTGTGAATTCACTATTTTGCACAGCTTGAGTATCTCTCCGATGTACGTAGTGCACGCTTCTCCAGGAGTCTGAGCTCTTTAAGCTAGGGTTCGCTCCGCGCGTTTATGTTTGTCGTAGGAGTCTCCAAAACACTTCTTAATTTCTTCAACGAAGCGCTCCCACGTTGTCAGGGAGTCTTCGTGATTTTCAAACCACATCAGCGCTGTTTCACTCAGAAACAGTACGACATACTCAAGCTGAGTGACAGAGTCCCAATGGTTGTAGCGGCTGACCCGTGCGTAGTGTGTCAGCCACTCGTCGACATCTTCGCCCGCTTTTCCCGCGAAGCGTGGTTCCATGTAGTGCTGCAACGGTCGAACTGGCGTTGACCTTTGAGCTGGTGCACCTGGCGCTGGCGTTTGTCCACTTCCGTCCTGAGACATGATGAACGTCGGTGGCGAGAGACCGGCGAGACGGCGGCTCCGGCGAAGTTCAAGGTGTTGCGGCTCCGTGGTACGTAGTGTCGTACCCAGCACCTCCACCACTCTGTTACGCCAACAAAAGGTGTTTATTATTAAGCCAAGTAGAGTGAGTCGCGACGGCCTGGATCAGCTGAGTGCCGATTGAGATTCAGCTAGCTAGCGCACGTCGTCTTCTTTCTTCGCCACTCTTGGATGCCCCAAATCCTTTTTAGGTGTAAACCCAGAACGCACGTAAGAGTGTCACAATATATTTGCCAAGGTATTCACGTATGCCTCGTGTACTCCTTGGTTACGCAATGCGTTTATGACTACTGGTACATCTAGTGTTCAGTAGAGATACCTGCCTATCTACTAACGTTCAAGTGCAGAGGGCACGTAGATATAAGTGTAGAGAGGATGGGGAAAGGAGGCAGAGATTGGGTAGAACCGACGCAGTCGCAAAAGAAATGAGTAACAGCCTTGCCACTGTCACAGTTTTTAGTCGCTCGTCTTTGCAACTAAAGGATAATGCCACGTCCTTCGATGTATTTGGCCTGCAGTCCAACCTCACCTCATCTGACATCTGTACATTTCGGCCTGTCTCAACCTACTACATACTTCCAGAGTACCCGCAGCTCAAGAAGCCCCGAAACGACGCGCTGCCCGCAAAACAGAAGGTGACAGATCATATCAACACCACCGGCCCACCTGTCGCCGCCCGGCCACTGAGGCTCGAACGCATGCTTCCAGTTATTCGTCCTTCCTCAACCAATTGGTCTTCACCTATGCATCTGGTTCCAAAGCAGGACAGTGGCGACTAATGGCCTTGTAGTGATTACCGTGCTTTGAATAACGTCACTACCCCGCTTACCCTTCCCCTCATACATGACTTCGGCGCTCGTCTAGCAGGAACCAAAATATACAGCAAGATCGATTTGATGACCGCATACCACCAAATTCCCGCTGAACCCAGCGACGTTCCGAAGACAGCAATCACAACTCTATTTGGCCTCTTTGAGTTTGTCGATATGCCTTACGGTTTGAAGAATGTGGTGCAAACTTTTCAAAGGTTCATGCTTCCCTTATTTCTACCTACCACATGGAAAGCCCGTTTCCCTAGCCGTTGGGGGTCATTACCCCTTACTCTTTCTTTGTATCGCGGCAGCTTCCCCGACTAAGACGCCACCACAGCAAATCGGATCACCTGTTTTTGCTTTTGAATAAAAGTTAGTGGACTCTCCGTTCTCAAAAGTTATCAAGCTGTCAAAATGTGTATTACTTGCCTCCACTAAACCTAGCTCCCAACATCTCTGCCATGATACAATGCCATGGTGCCATGATGATCATGCGAGGCAATGATAATGCTCAACCCACTGAAAGATTAGGAACAGTGTCACGCAACAACGCCTTAAGCAAACAAGTCTGTCTGTGTGTTCTGCGCACTACGCAGACGAATGGCAGCGACGCATGCAACATAACTTTTGACATCTACGCGCTACTCTCGTATTGGACTAAACGCCAGAGATTTTACACATTCGCTGTCAGCATCACTTCTAATTATAGTAAATCAAAGCAAACAGCATACGACGCTTTCTTTACGTCGATTTGCACAGCTAACACGTGTAGTGGTAACTCTGACTGTGCCCTTGCCGCGACTGCTTCGACCACAGCCCTTCATGCAACCATTTCACCAGCCGCCCCGCACAACACGTCCTCCCACGTGGATGGGACCTGCCAGAGTGAATGGGTGGCGTACATCTGACAACCGGCTAATCTGTGTTGCGTGTGGCTGCGCCGGTCACGTCGCACGCTACTGTAATCGCGTGCAGTCGACTAGTGTTACACGATAAAGCCAAACTTTATGGTGGGCTCTCTGCGCCCTTATTACGACGAACCTTTGGCATCGTCACCAACATTCCGCCCGACGCCCATTACCCGCCGCTCAACTTCTCTACTCAGACACTCACTATCACCTAATCGTCGCAGTCCACGAGGCAAGGGCTGCGACACGGTCGAAACGCGAAAGTCCTGAACGTAGCCCGACGAATGTGATAGACGTAATTGTTCACGGTGTTCATACTTCTGCAGCCATGGACACTGGAGCCGCTGTATCAGTTATGGATGCAAAACATTGTTGCTTGATTTGAAAAGTCACGACGCCCCTTCTGGATTGTCGCTCCGCACAGCCGGCGCATAGCGTATTCATCCAATTGCGGCGCGCACCGCTCGTGTTGTCATTGAGGACGTCGTATACGCCATCGAATCTATTGTAATTTCGTCGTGCTGCCATACCGTTATCCTCGGCTGTAATTTTCTCCCCCGCCACAATGCTGTTGTTATTCATTGCGCACGGACCAAACTAGAACTGTCATCACCGATCTGAGATTTAACGCTCGTCGACAATGCTTCTCTTCCGAACAAACTACTCGTCAGACACGACACCAACCTTCCTCCCAACTCGTCAATGGTTGTCTCTATGTACTGCCAAGCAGCGTCTCCGGCGCCGTCGCACTATTTTCTCCGTCTGGCTGCTTTTCCACTCGAAAAGGTCTACTGCTACCTTTTGCTACGGTGAACGTCACACAGGGCTCAAGCGCTATATTTCTTTGTAGCCCGTTCCCGTACACTGCAATGCTGATTTGAGGTGAAAGTCTTGGCAATGTCGAAGCTATCGAAGACGTGTACATTACGGATGTTCCAGAAAACACATACTGAGCCCGTTCAGTAGGCTCGGTTCTATTTCTAGGTCTGGCCCATTGCCCATAGATGTATTCAATTCTTCTAGTGCCCATGACCTCAAACTTGGCCAGTGATCTCAGCTTCTGGGCATCTTACAAGTATTTCGTTCTTCTTTCGATGTCGGGCAATCTTCCATTGGCTGGACGTCAACTGTTACGCGCCACATGGACACTGGCGCTCAATCGCCATTTCGCCAACGCCCATTACGTGTATATGATACAGAACGCTGCGTGAATAATGAACAATTGGCCGATATTCTCCGCCGCCAACTGATACGACATTCCCAGAGTCCATGGACTTCTCCGGTGATCCTTGCTACGAAGAAAGACGGTTCTGTACGGTTCCGTGTGGACTATCGGCGCCTCAACAAGATCACTCACAAGGACGCTTACCTACTTCCGCAAGTTGGCGACGCTTTTGACAGCCTACAAGGAGCAGAATTTTTTTCAACTCTCGATCTGCGCTCATCGTATTAGCAAGTACATATGCCAGATGAAGATTGACCGAAGACAGCCTTTGTTACGCCCGACGGCTTATGCTAATTTAGCGTCATGCCGCTTGAAATGCACGATGGATACCGTTCTGAGCGGCTTGAAATGGCACACGCGCTTGTGCTACCTTGACGACGTCGTTGTTTTTGTTCCGGAATTCTCCACGCGCCTTCAGCGGCTCCGGCGGGTTTGGCGCGTTTGAAAAACGCCGGCCTACAACTAAAATTAAAGAAGAAAGGCAGGCGGCTGACGATACTGGGCTACGACGTGTCCAAGGAAGGAATTCTCCCCGATCCAGTCAAACTTCGTGCCGTCGCTCAGTTCCCTAAACCAACGTTCATCAAAGAACTGCGAAGTTTCGTAGGTTTTTGTTCATACTTCTGACGCTTCCAACTTATGACGCCATCATATTGACCCTGACGGTGCTCCTTGGAAGCCACGGATCCCTTCATTTGTGGTCATCAGAGTCGAAGAGGCGTTTGAAAATCACCGTCGCTTGCTGACGTCTCCCCCAATTTTCTGGTACTATGACCCGACGGCCCCTACAGATGACACACAGATGACAGCCACACAGTTGCCCTGGGCACTGTCCTTGAGCAGCGCAAAATTCTCATTCTTGCATATGTCGTGGCCTATGTAAGTCGTACCCGTATGAAAGCCGAGACCAATTACACAGTCATGGAAAAAGAATGTCTACCGAGTACAATACTTGTTGGGATGATTAATACGCTAAGAAACATTGAGGAATTGAACATAAATCCAGTGGTGAGAATGTTGCTACAATTGCTACGGTCGGCTACATTTTATTAACGAGGCTACATTCTTTCTACAAATGAGATGAACTGCTCCAAAGCTGCTCCACGATGAGCTGCGGTGCGCAATATCGGAGGCCATTGCAAAGATAAGTTGCGGGGAAGGTGAGATCGCAGTTGCCACCACCCTATGCAAATAGAGACGTCGCATTTCCTGTCAATTAAGCTAAATGAGCTAAAGGAGTGTGCTGGTCTGGGCTGGTTGGTACATCATTGGTAAGGGAACAAACAGCGCTAGGACGGGACGAAGTGAGTAGACAGACAAGGCGCTGACTAAATGAGCTAAAGTGTCACTCAGCGATCGCAATCCAGCACTCTATTGCATGTCCATGGTCAGCCATTCAGAAACCCAATTTGCCTGTGATGGAAACAACTTGCTGTTTCCTTTGGGCCCAGAATCATTTTATTATAGACACGGCAGACGGAAGACTTCTTAGATGCAACACAGGCTATATACAGACACGTTAACACGGCCGAGAACGTTTTAGAATCACGCGGACTACAATACAGGTTCTGAAGACGTCTGTCCGTCTATAGTGATGTACCTAGCACTTATGCAGCTCGACTCGCCGGTGTGCGCCGTCGCTGCGGTGCCTGTTTGCGTCATCGATGCGGTGCCCGTGACGGTGGCTGAATAAATCCTGAGTCAGCTTTTTCATGATTCATTGGAACATTCAGGACATCCGTGTGGTCTTCGCCATTTACATGTGAAGGTGAGTGAGTACGCGCATCATTATGTCTTACAGGCGGTTCATTGTTATACCTTGGGTTCACCTGACATGGTGAAGTCAGCATAAGCTGATGCAACGCCTCCTTTAGTTTCTAGAGGAGGCGTTGGCTGATGGGATAGGGTGCTCATGTTTAAGTCATGTACCACTGGAGTCACTGACTGTATACTAATCATTTCCTTAGAAATCATGGATGACTCGACTCTCATACATTGAGAATGATTGGCTGCGTGAGTTTGTTGGGAATCTCTATTGCTGGCTATACCGAGTACAATGCGGCGTCTTGCTTAGTGTCATGGAGAACGAGGCTCACATGAACTTTAGTTTGCGCAGCAGCCTCTTCGATTGAAGTGCATGATTCCAACAAACCTCCCAAACCTAAAGACTGCTTTGACAGTGACAGGGCGACTTATCTTTTTGGCTTAGGGCAGTTTTTGCATGAGCTTTTTCAACGTTGGGAGCTTCGTGATCACGGAAAACAAAATGTTTGCTCACGCGACAAGCAACCTTGAGCCGTCTCGTCGCCCGTTCCAAAACCCAAACGCTTGGTGGCGGGAGACGGTGAAGAAAAGGCAAAAACCCCAATTACAGCTTCAACATCGGACGCAGTCATGCTGCCGGAAGTCGTAGCGCTAGTGAGCGCTTCACAAGCTGCGATCTGCAATTTGAGGACGCATAGCTCTCCTTCATGACGCGCTCGCTAAGCCTGAAGCTGCACTGCATGGCGAGCTTTTTTCATTTTCCTTTCATCAGTACGCCTCTCACACTCCAATGACCGCTGCTGTTCCACCCATGCTCTCAACTCCGCTTTCTCTAGTCCCATGCGCTCATTTAGCTTATTTCTTTAATATCCATTGCATTCCTGTCCTTGGCTGCAAGCTTACAACCTGCCTCTTCCTGTCCAGTGGCTACACGCTCAAACCTCTGGAGATACACGTGGAGGTCGTCGCGTCGCTCATCGAACGGCGGCAGTAACTTCTGGGGACCGAGGCAGAGTAGGCTTGGTGACGGTACGGGAGCGGATGGGGCAGATATCTCCCTCTGCGCTCCTTGAAGCTTGAGCTTAAGTTGCAATACTTACTGCTACCCTTCGTCAGCTAACCGCTTGACTTTATGCTGCTTCTTTGGCTGCCTATCGCTCAGCGGCTCGTTCGTCCCTCTGCCTAGCCTGATCTTTTTCAATCCACTCGCGAAATTCAGCGCTAGAGAAAGCTAACTGTGGTGCATTCGTGGCTAACTTGTCTAAATCCTTGCCGGTCGTCTAGTGTTGCATGTATGCACCCGAATGCCGGTCTCCGCGTTTGTAATGTTACTGGAGAATCCTGGCAGGCTCGGCAGATTGTGATGGAAACGACTTGCTGTTTCCTTTGGGCCCAGGACCCTTTTATAATGACGCTGCAGACGGTATACTCTTTACATGCAATACAGACAATATACAGACACGTTAACACGGTACAGAACGTTTTACAATCACGCTGACTACAATACAGGTTCTGAGGACGTCTGTCCGTCTACAGCGATGTACGTAGCACTCATGCAGCACGACTCGCCGCTGTGTTTCCTCGTTGCAGTGCCCGTGATGGTTGTTGTTGTGGCTGCATCGCTGCGTAGTCTGGCGCCAGTTCAGCTGGTGTGGTGTTGCGACGGCCACGTCCTACGTCGTCACCATCATGCTGCACCTTGTCGTGACGTGGAAGCAGGGAAAGACAGAAGGTCGGTAGAGCACAAGGCCACTGCTGTAACTGGCCAGTAATGCCTCGGCCGATAGAACGTCGAGCTCGGCCTGCAGACAGGTAGCTCAGGCGCCCGGTGTCTAGCAGAAAGCACTGCACTAGGCCGCTATGACAGCCGGCCGCTGGTGCGCAGGAGAGCTGAGCCTTGAGCGGGATCCAAGACCAAGTCCGCACGGTAGCAGGACACCTGGTCAGCAGCCGTTGGCTTGGTCAGCAGGCAGGTAGCTCAGGCATCCCGGTCCCCAGCACGAAGCACTGCACCAGGTCGCTATAACAAAAGGCCGCTGGTGGGCAAGAGAAACTAGCCGCGAGCGGGATCTCAACCTAGGTCCGCAAGTAACAGGTCACCGGCCGCTACTACCAGACCCTTCAACCGCCGTTCTGCGGCTGCCGTTCAAGACTTCCGCTCGCTCTCAAGCTCTGCGCACTCCCTTGTCCGTCACGCGTGGTCTCGTTATTCCATTAACATCATCGATAATGTTCCTCTTGTTGTGGAGACAACATAGTCATCACTCTACGCTCGTATTTCAGGCACTTTGTCCCGTCACGGCCACACGCCACTATCCACACCATCACAGTGCCATATTCGTGGGTTGTGTGCAATTTAGGAGGTAGTTCTGTCAGGCGTAATAGTGTCTGCTTAGCAGATACGCTTGTTGTCGTGAGAGCGTGAGAGTGATTGCAGAGAGGAACAAGCCCGCATTCGTACTTCATATCGGCGGTGTGTCCTTGGTGGGAGAGGTGTTACTCAATCCACGACGCGCGCTTCGCGCGTTCGGCATGGCAGCTGTGTCGTGGTCCACTCAGCAAACTGAAACATTCAAGGGTATGTATGTTATTAGCTGATTCGCTATGTCACATTTATATGTGTATGCTCACAACGCAGTGCATATGCAGCTCTGACATTTTGCTAGCGAGACGTCATTAGGCCAACAACAAAACTGCTCAAATGGTCATCGTGTGTACCACGTGACTGTATTACCGTTGGTATTGTGTGTCTTTGTGTGTCGTGCTTTACCAATGGGTAAGTGCAATACTTACGTGCTGGTTGACTCGCTGTGGCGCACGTGATGCTTGTAATTTGCACAGGAGTGGTCACTTACTTGGATTATCTTCCTCTTAATGATGTAAACAGCTACTCTGGAACCATTTGACGAGCAGGAATAGTGCCCTGCGGATAGCCATCCAGAATCATCATTGTTGACTGCCTCAGTATCTGCTACAAAATGCTCGTGGTCAACCCCACACTGTAAACCTAATTAAAAAAGCAACAAGTGGCGAAAGCAGCACAAATAATAGCCATATACTATTTTGAAGAAGGCTTTTTAGCTGGCAAAGGGTCAATTGGAAGAAAATGCATATTTTCAAGTAATTGTAGGTCAGGCATACCAAGCTGGCTTCAATAAAGAGATTCCTGTTGAATAGCTACGATAACCCCAAAATAGCTAGGTGTGTTTCGTTACTTTATATTAGCAAACAACGTGAGTATGCATACAATCTAAATTCACATATACCCCACCCCCACGCACAATGACCGCACTTGCAACTCAGCTCAGCAATCGGTGGCCTGGTTTCAACTGATGATGATGGAAAACTATGGGTTCCAGCTGTTCTCTGGCACTAGCAACACTGGAGCTATCTAGCGCCGTCTGCACAAAGGCAGTATTTTTGCAGGCTTTTTTTGTCAGTCTGGGCCTTGGTCACGCCGCACATGCCTGGAGTGATCATATTGACAGCAGGCCTTGTGAGGTGGTAAGAAAGCTATAGCACCGGCTTCAAGCTCGAAGCTGTTCAGCATGTTTTATACACTGGTAAGTGTTCATTGGGAACTGGGAAGGCACATCAGCGTCAACAAAGTACACATCTGCTATTAGAGACAGCAGCACGAATAGCTGAACGTTACCAGCAAGAAAAGCGGGAATACCGAATACCGAAGGCTCAGAAGCCTTTGGATAAACAGCTGGGCTGTGTGAATTGAAATGATACAGAACGGGGATCGCCAACTTGCAAGGAAGCAGGGCACCCGGCTACAATCTTTAACACAAGCAGCGACTTGATGTAGCACTTTATGTGGCAGCATGGGCTTTCTTTTCGAAGGACAAGAACGTGTAAGCAGCTGCTTTGCAGATACAGAGAAAGAACCATGGACTTTCACTGTTCGTGATCATCCTCTGATGCCAGGACAGACGTTTAAAAGGCTGCTAGTGGAACTGTTGGGTGCATTGGTCCTAGAGGAGTACATGGTTTACATACCACTGTTTACTGGTGCGCACAACACAGTAACCTGGTGCTACCTGGTGTGTACATCACTGTGGTACGGTGCTGTCCGGCGTGCATGCCAGTGTGTTTTGGCGTAAACTTATCTTTTGCACACAAGTCAAATGCATTGGGTTATAAGTTTTCTGGCTTAGCTGATTCAGGTTTTTACAGCGAACTGTTAAGAGATAGTTCCCCCTAGTTCGTGCCCGCGTGCAGAAAAAAAATCACAGCATATTGTCACGTAGTAGTGACGATGAAGCAAACAGTCGTAAAACTGTGAATGACGAAACTGATTCTTTATTGGGCGAACCTGTGCCCACAAAAGCAAGTTACACTTGAAGCACAACGATAGCGGCGAACACAGTCGGCGATTGTCGAAAATCTGATCAGCGGCGAAACGCGTCGGCTTTTATACCTGAGTCATCGAAGGTTCCAGATTAATCCCTGATGCCCGCGTGTCTTCCAGAAAGTTCTAGACAATTCGCGTCGCTCATACAATCAGATTACATGGGCGTCGGTGACCACAGACGACGGATAGAAGCATTGATAACGTCCGAGAAGCTTCCAATGCAGGCGCGTCCTGCGCGGAGCGATAACGTTTAACATTTGTCAGCCGGTGTTGAAAGCGGCCACCGGTGAAAAATAAACATGTGTACGTGTCAATATCCACGGGGTGAATGATGATGAGTGGGGCGAAGCTCCTGAGGGGAAATCATCGGTAAAACCGTGACTCTTCAGTGAAAGTTCACCCACTACATAATCAAGAAAGACGTGAGAAACACTGTGTGTGTATATATAGAAATCAACTTTTAATTGTTCTTAGACGATGGATGGCTTGCGATGTCCCTTCATTATGACGGCTTTATGGTCCGTGAAATGAAGGGAGAGCGGTTCCTGTATGGGTTGCAGTGGAAAATTTGCGAGCTCGGCACCTTCGGGCTGAGCTCCCCTGATGCGTTTTGCAGACGCCTCACGAGCTCTCACTGCATCGGGGTCTGCCTGCCGATACGCGCGCTTTCTCGCCGCTTCCCGTTCTCTGACGTTCTGCAGATCCTGTTCACGCCGCAGCCGTGCCGCTGCGGCCTCTCTTTCACGTACGGCAGGATCTTGGCCGCGGTGTCGCGCAGCTTCACGGAGCGCTTCTGCCTCGCGGGCTCGCACATCGGGATTCTGTCTGCGAGCGCGCGCTGCCGCCGCCTTGCGCGCTCGCCGCTCTGCAGCCTTGTCCATCCGGCGACTCCGAGCGCCGGATGTACAAGTACCGCCATCAAGTGAACACTCCAAGAACTAAACGAGAGGTGGCTACATACAGAGGATGTACAGATCCACGGCTTAAGGAGCTTCGCCCCTAAAAAGCTATCACCATCAGCATTGGCTCAAGCGTCGTCGTATTCTTCCGTAGCTGGCTAGTTGGCGTTCCTTGGTTTGCACTCGTGCCGTTGGATGCCGTGCCCAAGGAGGTTGATTTTTTCCAACGTCCTTGGCCGTGCCGAGCACAAGCGCGTGCCGAGCACGCGCTTGTGCCACTGTTCCCGCGTTCGTCATCGTTGTCTTCTTTCACAGCTGGCTGCGTTGCTGTGAATCATTCCAGAGTAGAGTTTTACTTCTGTCGTCGTAGTGGGAAAGCCGCGTTTATGGAGGTATGAGCCATTACTTAATGGGGCATGAGCCATTTATGAAGAACGGACAACGTGTCTTAACGCGTTTGAGCAACGCTGCCGCAAACGCGCTCGGGAAAGGGCTCGTCGTCGACGCGCCGATTCTAGCGTGAGGACTTCCGAAGTCAAGGCGAAGGGTCAGCGAAGAGCCGCGGAGTCCGAGTTGATGGTGCGCGGTGTTGAGGCCAAACGTCGGCGAAGAGCCGCCGACCCCTACTTGCGGAAGTGCGATGTTGAGGCCATACGTCAGCGTTGTATTTCCCTCCAGGAACCCGAGAACGGTGGTGCATGCCTCGGCAACGCCAGAGCCACCTTCCTAGGTGTGACGGCCAGGTTTCAACGTGGGTTTCTGGTCTTCTTTCTGGGGTTTACGTGCCAACACTAGTTCTGATTATGAGACACGCCCTAGCGGAGAGCTCCGGATTAATTTTGATCACCTGGGGTTCTTTAACTTGCGCTACAACGCAAGCACACGGGCGTTTTTGCATTTCGCCTGCATCGGAATGTGGCCGCGGCGGCCACAACCGGAACGTTCATGATAGACATCTTCGGTTGTGTGATGCCCAATGACGATACACCCATTCTCATCGTGCGGGAATATTCCCTACAGCTGACTTACCATAACCACAGCTTTGCTGGCTTCCATCTTCACAGTATCGGAAGGGCTCTTAATTTTTAATGGTAAATTGGCGGCTTTCCAATCAATACATCATCAAATTTAATTTACCTTTTTTCACAATATTGTAGCCCCTAAGGGCTACATCATTGTACTCCCCAATAATGGGGAGTACAGGATCAACTTAACAATGGAAAAAAGAGCAAAAGCACAAAACAAGATGCAAGGCTTGATCGGTGGAAAAATATACTGTGTATAGAGCATGTATGTCTCCGTTGACTATCGCGACTTGAGGTTGAATTTCGTTCATTACCTCTCTATATTATTCTTCTCGGCATGGTAGTGCAGGTTTTTCTCCATACTTCCTTTTTTTTGGTCATAATCCTACGCTACCTTCGGACACTGTTCTGCCTGCTATTCTGAATTACATATCCGAGTACTCCTGAGAAGCCGTACTCAAGGCAGAAGAGGTGCGCGATATTTCGCGACGTCGAATGGCGGAGTAGTTGAAAAATCAGCGGCGCCTATTTGATTCCCGCCATCTCGACGCTCTTTTGGTCAAAGTCGCGACACGCTGGCTACTTGTCGAAGTTACTTTCATGCTACTCTGGCCCTTACCGCGTCTTCCGTCAAGTAACGGACATCATCTATGAAATTACTGCTTTTAAATTGAGCTCAACATGGGTCAGCCATTCTCTGACGTAGTCAACGTTGCGCCTCAAACCAACATGAGGTTGCTGCTTCAGACACCTAGCGTGGTGAAGCCGCGTTAAACATTAGTCCGAAGAAGACGACGCTCTTGGAATACGTGAATTAACTACCTTCTTGTCAGAGAAGACGAGTCGTGGCGGTTTCTGTCTCTTCAAACAACAATAATATTATTCATGTGATGGTGGATGTATAAAAGTTTTATTGCATATTCGATGCAGGAGTCCGCATGCACGCCTTGAAATACGTGAGTTTTGGCAACGCAACATTGAATTGCGACAGCCTCGGCCATTTAATCGGTCGAGAAGGATAAAAGATTTTTGCAGAAGGGTTCCGTTATCCCGTTACCTGTTGTAAAATATTACATAGGTGTTTTTAAGCGATTGCACGCTGGGTTTGGCTACATTAAAAATTCATACCTTTGCGTTGCCAATTGCTATATCCCATCTATTCGCTGATTATGTAATATCCGCAATGGCTAATTTTCCAACACGTGTCTCCCGTGTTAAATTTATGTTACTGTTTCGGCACTCACTCTCTGTTGCATAACACCAAACATCGCCTATTTGAGAATAGCTTTCCAAAGTGAAACAGTCTGTTTCTTTTGATGTTGCGGTTGTCATACTTAGCACTGATGCCATCAAGCTAGAGCGTCACCCAGTAGCTCATGGTAGAGATTGCGGGTCATCAGATTTAAAACACTAAATTAACAGTTATTAAGTGACAGCTGTGGAACGAGCTGCTCGGCATGTTGTGCTTATTACAACACTGACGAAGCGCCAATTGAATACCGACAAACACACGAAATAACGAACCGTGCATTTAAATTAGCAAGTTTTATCATTCAATTGTTCAATGTGTGTATTAAGTATATTGCAGAAAGCATCTAAACATCTTCAAAGTTTTATACGAGGCGTCCCAACTATCATACACAAAGATTTACAAATGTACAAATGCCACTTAGCTGAACAGAACCAAGATAATGCTGTTGATCATGATATGTGATGTTTAATGGCGCAAGGGCAAGGTCTGGCCTATGAGCCCCATGCAAGCAATTAAGAATATTTAATAAAACCGTCAAATGAAGAGCAGGGATGGAACACGGCTATATATGTGCCTAAAAGGACAGTCGCTGTAGGGTGCGTAAAACATAAATGTCTTTAAATTATGACAATGGATTTAGGCAATGTTGTTTGCCGTCGCTTGGAAATATTCAGAATATTTCTTTCATTCAGCCTAAATAAATAATTAGTTTAAATAACTAATCAACTCAAACATTACATTTAGATGAAAAGTGTCAATGTAGAGCAACATGAAAAATCATGAGCCATTCCACTCTGTAAAGGTGAATGACCAGCGAAATTGTTTAGCACAAGAGACAGAGGTGACACAAAATTTGGAACAAAGGTATGAACACATTTTCATCGGTGGCGTTTCCCGTCTGCGACCATGTGTTCACCACCTTGCGCCGTGTTCTTACGACGCTACCTATTCTTCGCCATTTTGTCCCTCAAGCAACAACAGAAGAACGCACCGACGCAAGTGATGTAGGACTTGGTGGTGTGCTTGCACAGGTTCTTACTGTCCTCTCAGAATGCGTTGTGGCTCATGCGAACCGCACGCTGACCAAGGTGGAGGGCCATTACAACGTCACGGAAAAGGAATACTTCGCCATCGTCTTTCGACGTAGTCACCAAGCAATATGTGCTGTGTTGGATTTTGAATTTAAAAGGCCGATCTGACCACATCGATTACTGGGCCCTGCGAATCCTGGAGTGCGACATGACCGTAGCAGTATATCGGTCCGGGCTGAAGCACAATGTTCCCTCAACTGGATTCCTTTTCGACCTTCTCTCGGATACTACAACAGTTCCGGTCTCTGGAACACTTCGGCTTCAAGCTTCGCATTTTGCGATCCGTGATCAGCACCTGTACCGATGCAAATATGCCCCAAAAGGACGCGTGTGTCCGCTCGTCATCCCGAGACCTTTGAGATCAGACATACGCTACTTCGAGATAGGGGAATTCGGGCGCGTATATGCGTGGTACCAATCCCAAAAATATGAACCGTAAGTACCACGGGAGAAGACGAAAGGCGTGGTTGCGAGCACTGCAAAGAAGTTTCAAAGGCAAGCTGGACGTCTATTATTTGGACGCAAGTTACTCTGGATGTGGCATACATATCGCAGTCGCCACGTGTCAGGAACGGGTGCCAGGGGCGTCAGTGAAAACCGCACGCACGGCAACGGCTGAGGCGAACGCGGTAGCTTCAGCTTTGAAGGAATCCGAATTCAAAGGGACGTTCGCGGCTGTCCTCACCGACTCACAAGCGGCGTGTCGCCTGTGCCTGTCAAGGGTGGTACACCGGGCGGTGATTAGGATTATAGGCAATAAACTCTCTAATTTTGATAGCCTCACGTGGTACCCGGCACATGAAGGCGTGGAGGGAAATTCGAGGGTGGACTGAATAGCTCCAGTACTAAATATCCGAGCGTCGGACCAGTCACGTAGCGACCTACCAACGACTGCGAGATATATCTTGGAACAACAGAGAGAGGAAAGACGGTAGTTCGGCAGGCCCCATCCAAAATTGACCAGACGGCAAGCGACAAACTGGCACCGACTCCAAACAAACACTTATCCTAATCTACACAAGCTAAGACAAATACATGGTGAAGCGCACGCAGATAAATGTCCGTGGTGTGGCGAAAAGCCTACATTGTCTCACATCACACTCATATGCGCCAGTAGACCTCCACAAGCGAACACACACAAATTTACAAAACATTTCCTAATGCAGTGGGAGGCATGACTTGCGGACGAGGAACAGGGCTCCAAGCTGGCTCTCCTGGACCAAGCCTAGTGAGCGGCTCAGGCAAGTGGTGCCCTGGACTAGGGGTCCACCCACATTTTCCATCTTTATTTTAGCCTTTTCCCAATAAAGGTTAACCTCTATCTCTCTCTCTATCGGATCCTTTTTCCATTCGGACCCACAGTGCCATCACGCCGGCATTTTCAAGTTGTACCAACGAATTTGGCACCACAACTACTGGCGGGGATATACACCTTCGTTCGCTATTTCGTCCGCTCTTGCCGTGAATATCAGCAACACAGATCTCCACTACATGTCTCGGCCGGTGATACCTGTCAACCCCTGCCATGCCCATCTCAACCTTTTCATTGTGTTGGTGTCAATCCGTATTGGCCACTTGCCTTGACGACGACGGCAGCAGTTGGATTACACTTGCCGTCGCCCACTCAACACGCTATGCAGATAATGCTGCCCTACCAGCTGCTACAGCGCAGGAAATCGCCACTTTTATACTACGCTGTTTTCTGCTTCGTCATGGAAGTCCTCGTTAACTTCTGAGCGACCGAGGCCCCGCCTTCCTCTCTGCAGTCGTTGAAAAATTGCTTGTTGAATGCGCCATTGTTTATAGCACACGGAACGCCAAGGGTACCACAGAACAGTTTGATCAAACCCACGGTGACCCGCTTGCTGTGAACATCGCATCCGACCGCTCAAATGGGGACTTAGTTCTTCCATTCGTCACGTACGCCTAAAATACCGCAACGCTAGCCACAATCAGTTTCCCCCCTTCTATATTGTTTACGGTCGTCATCCCTCTCATACAATCGATAACATTCTGCCCTACTACCCAGACCCATAAGAATGCCTGTCAATCTTGGGCGCCGCCACACTAGCTAGAAATTGTTGTCAGTTGGGCCATGACAATCGACAGAAAAAAAAACACGATTCCCACAACTGTACTACAAGGTTTTCTACAGGGAACCATCGTTTGGCTCTCTCTACCAAACCGTACGTCAGGATTCACTTGAAAACTTTTTCCTAAAAATGATAGACCAAATCGCGTTCTGCAGTGAACCTCTCCCGTCAACTACCTCGCAAAGCCATTAACACCGCCATCTGACATGCGTCGTTATAACAGCGAAGTCGTGCACTTCCAGTGGCTCAAGCTATATTATGATTCTGCTGCCTCATCTTCAGACGAAGTCAACAGGATGGCTCCTTTTTCCGATGTGGCCATTGTAATGAAGAATAGCATCTGGGTATAGGCTCAAGGACTGCCAACAGCATCGCGTGCCAAGGAGGCTCCACCTTAGAGACTCATCGGTGACGCGCTCTGCCCATCATCGGCCCTTGGTCTGGAGACTTCCTATAATTTTTGTGCTCGTATTTGTCAATCGCCATGCAATTTTCTTTCTATTTGCATCCAACTTGCCGCTGATGCTTCTCTACATTATATTTAGATGATCACGGTTCTTGTATTTGTAGCTTAAATTACAGCGTTTCGTATTTTTAACCATTCAATTACCTTTTTCATCTTTACCATTCCATGTTAACATCTTTGACGTACAGATATTTATGCACTTTAAGCGCTCGTTTCTTTTCATTCAGCCTATACAGTTTTTGTTCAAAATAAGTTTCACTGTGCGCTTGCTACATCACATTAGTATTTTTGCATTACGACCACGTAAAAAATACAGTCACGGCGGGTGGTTTCGATATTATTTATTTAGTTGCATGTTCATCGGTGGTGCAAATCAAAACTTCGGAACTGTATTTTAAACTGGTCTTGGTGCGCTGCAAAGAAGGTTCCATAAAGTACAAACAAACAGAATTATGGGGGATTTTTAGAAATTTCAAGGAATGTGAATGGGAAAGCCTAGTGGATTCTCCACCAAGCCGCTCATACAGTTCCGCATTCCCAGAACACCTGCATCCCATAAGGGCGACATGTTGCTCTCATCGGACCGCTGCCGCAGCTTCATTCATAGCCGCTTCCTCCCTAAAGCGGTTACGACGAGCGGCATTACGAGCTCAGAACCTCACAATGATCTATCCTCTTCCGCCGTGGCGTACTTTCTCTGTCTTCCTCGCCCGCCACTATGGCCTGGTGCG
The DNA here is from genome assembly GCF_013339745.2 of Dermacentor silvarum. Classification (NCBI taxonomy): domain Eukaryota; kingdom Metazoa; phylum Arthropoda; class Arachnida; order Ixodida; family Ixodidae; genus Dermacentor; species Dermacentor silvarum. The sequence goes on along the minus strand of NC_051158.1, from coordinate 62,668,252 downwards.
TCATCACCCATAGCAGTGTGGGATGAAGCGCTGAGCCCACGTGGCGACGTATACAATCGTGCTGCGAGCGTACTGCTGCCGCTTTGAGAGCGTTTAACGGGCCCCGCCGCTGACATTTCCATCCTCCTCCTCAGACCACCGTTCATTTTTCCCTCAACACCCTCCGCAGATGGCTTTCAAGCAACAGCAGCCAGGGAGGGGGGGGGGGGGCGCACGCGGCCGGCTGCGCAGACGGCCTGCCACTCGCTACCCTCCCCCCCGTAGCCTTGCGGCCCGGGCGCCCAGGAGTAGCACACTCCCCCCCCCCCTCACCTCCCTATTAACCATCGAGGAGCGTGGCGCGCGACGGCGCGCTTCCTTCCCGCTTTCCTCCCTTGCGTGCGCTTCCTTCGCACGCTTTCACACGCACATACGGCATGCGGCGACAATTTACGCGCCATTGGAATTTATACAGAACCTCGTGGTGACGGCAGAAATGCGCCTGCAATGTCCATATAACTGATATCGCAATAAAATTGTCGGTTTAGACAGCAAAGGAATCTCCTTCTAGTAGATACAGCAGGTTCATTCGGTCATTGCCGTACAGATGTATTCAAATTGCCGTTTAACGCCCATTCTTTACGCATCGGTAAATATTCTGACAGGCCGACTTTTCTATAATTAAAAGCGCGACTGACTCCATGCGGGCCATCTAAACCCTCAATTCTTGCTGACTACCTTGCGGGAATGTATAGAACATATAAGTTGCAGACATTGCGCAACTGAACATCTCACAGTAATGAGTTTGAAACGCATCCACAAATCAAAATGCACTAAGCGACCAATTATTCTAGCTGCTGGTAGTGAGTTTCGAACCTACGGGCACAGGCTCCTAAGCCAGTGTCTTACCCATCGGGCTAAACCAGCGCCTTCTAGAAAACAGGCCTGTGAAGTTTGCTTCATGACATCATGCTACTTGCACCAAAATTTCCATTGCTAGGTTCCGCATGACGAAGGAGGGGACGTGAAAATCACTGCGGCTTATTCCGAAACGCCCCCTATTAAATTCTACAGCAGTAGCGCAAGGTATCATGACGTCACGGATCGAAGCGCCCCGACCATGTGCTATCTAGAAGGCACTGACATCCAATTGGTCGTTAATGCTTTCGGATTCACAACTCATAATAAGTGGTTAGCTCGTCTCGGATTTATATTTGTCCTAGCAACTATAGCGCTGCGTGTGCGAGGGTTCTTTATTGAGTAAGCTTCCCTTCCCCTTAACAACTTCTCCTCACAGACACAGATCCATCATTTTAATAAATTATTCTGTCACTCGCTCAGAATTTAGAAATAGGAATTATAATTTTTTTCGTTTCTTTCTCTTTGTGTACTTAGCAACGACCTTTCGTGACAGGTGTTCCTTCATGACGTTCTTCCGCTGGTTAATTCGCTTTTAGATGATTCCAGAAACCTTATAGTGCATTACTCTCTTTATAATATTCAAAATTAATTCGCACTGTGCTTTTTAACATGTGTGGCATATGCACCCCGCGCTTTTTATATATGCAATTAAGAACCTGTGGACTCACCATCTGCAAGAAAAAAAATCTCAAATCATCTGTGAGATTATATTATTGTGAATTTAGTAAACTTCAAAGAAAAGAAACCTAAAAAAGTAAAATAGGCGCACTAGAACGAGGCAAACAAGCGGTTCAAGAATGACACCCTCTTGTTCACGCCGTTCTTACACAACCTTAATGACCTGTCGAGACTGCTTGTTTCGCAAAGAGAACACAAGAGAACACACGCAAAGAGAACACAACGAACTTTGTACATGATTCCAGGAAACTTGCAGGCAGGCCGCCCATCATTCTTATTCACAACTTCTTGGACGCTTCCATGAAAACTTAGAAAGAATTGGGTGCTTAAGTGGGATTGTATGACACCATGATGTCGATGTTGAACAAATCAATTATGATTCCATGGGCCGACAAACAAGTTGTACTAAATACTTGCAGGCCTGTGGAAACAACTCCCCCCCCCTCCCTCCATGCAGGAAGATTTCTGGAATGTACAACGAATATTTTGATTGTAACAAGTCTATTATCGAATAAGAGGTAATCTAAACACGCCAGTTAGGCATCACAAGACCTCACAGAGAAGCACGTACCAAGAAATGATATTGCTGAAAACGCACCGAGCTTGAATACACGAACAATTGAGGCAGCGTCAATTGCCTTGTAATGTGTTGAAATGTGCCTTCTGGGCTTATGCTCCATACGAAAATTTCTATTATATGCTCATACGTTTGGCCGAATCCAGAAGAGTAAGCTCAATATTTACACAATACTGCTCCGGCAATAAATAAAACTTTTATTAGCGGGTTCCTTTGTTCTTCATGGTCAACGTGAAAAAGTATCAGTGTGAAAAATTAAGCATGCAGTCCACCCTTTTGAGAAGTGATTGCCAAACAAATTTACCCTCATACCACATTGGTATTGAACATGTTGAATCATCGATCAGCATGCTAGAGATTGTCTGGAGCATGCACCTAGATTAAGTGCTGCTATGCGGGCTCTTTATCCTGTAAATATTATCCTGACCTCAGACATCAATTTGGCAGTGCGTTATCTAAAGCAATCTCTAATGTGGAACGTTGCTACATTATGTAACACATAAAGATTTGAAGGAAACGGGCCATAAGCCTATTATAAAATGAATACCAGGCCATGCTAAATGTCCTGGTAGTGAGCGGGCTCACGAGCTTGCGAATGAGGTACGACTCAGTTAGCACTCCGAACTAATCTTTTCGTCCCCGGATACAATACAGCTTGTCCAGGAACACTAATAGTGCTGCCTCCAGAAACGTCACAGAGAACAACTTTTGGCTGTTATAACCTCCTGCAATAACCTCCCCATCTTAAACGTTGTGCATTTTAAGGGAAGTTGCTCCTGATGTTCGTCACCTGGTGTGAGAATGTGAAGGAAGAAAGGCATTCCCACAAAATTCCAGCTTAAGGAGGTGACATCATTCGAGGAATGGGTTCTACAGTGAGCAAGTATACACGCCGCGATGGCTTAGCGGTTATGGAATTGTGCTACAAAGCAAGAGATCACCGGATTAAATCCTGACCACGGCCCCACAGCTTGATGGGGGAGTGAAATGCAAAAAAACACAGGTGCACCGTTTATTGGCTGCACGTTCAAGAACCACGAGCACTCAAAATTATTGCACAGTCCACCTCTACAGCGTGCCTCATTATCAGATTGGGGATTGGGTGAACAAAACCCCAAAGTTGTTTTCATGCGAAAGCACCAAATGCCCCATAGAGGTAAAAAGGCGGCGTCTGTATCAGAGAAACGGTACCTAAAATCCCACTGGCTGCGCCGCCATTTCACGTGCGCGCCGCGACTGAGCAGAGCAGACGAACTGGAACACCGGCTGCCGATGCTGGCACGCCCCGTGTCTTGAGGGGTGAGGGCATCGCCGCTTCGCCACGTCACCCTCGCTCTCACAAACCTGTGTTATCTGCACGTTCGTTGTCAGCTCAAGCTGTCGCCTGCGTTCTAGCTTCGCCGCGGTAATCCCTATAAAAATTAATGTGTAAAAGCAGAATTAAATCAAAAATGGGCACATGTTTAACTCTTGTAATCCCAGTTAACATGAGCGAAAGGTATGTTCGACGTGGTTTTGCAAAGGCTATGCACACAGGTTTTCATTAGTGCAAGTTGCCGCGCTTGGTAATCTTCTCTATATCGTGATAATTTGCACCCCCCCCCCCCTTTGCTGCGGTGTTTAAGCAGCCAACTTTGTATTTGCTTGAGATTTCGCCACCTGCAGTCTAGCTGTATGTACTCCATTCAGCCTGTGGCTTGCGCTGAAGCGCATGCACAGACAGCCCAGCCTGAGCGTCATCCATGGCGACACTGAGTGACCAAGCACCAGCGCATCAGCAGTTTCACCCTCGCCTAGTCACATGGTATCGCAGCGGCGAAGCTCCGAGAGAGCGCAGCTGCGACGCCTATCCGCAGTGGACCACGCGGCGTGACGTCACACCAGCCACATTTGTGCTCCGGTGGCTTGAGGTCTTTGCGACTAGAATGAATGACCTTGCGAGACAAGACGTAGTAGAGCTTTCACTCTAAAAGCAAACATTTTGGCGATGTTGACTTTCGAAACTTCGGCCCCACGGTCACAAGCCGAGTGTCTTACCCACTGGGCTAAAGCAGCACCTCCTAGACAGCAGGCCTGTGACAAGCGCTTTATGAAATCATGCTACATGCACTGACATTTCCATTGCCAAGCCCCGGGGCATGAAAGCGGTGACGTCAAAATCACTACTGCTTACTCGAAAGTGTCCGCATTAGATTCTATGGCAGTCGGGAAAGATAGCGTGTCATTTCGGATTGAAGTGCACCGGCCTTGTGCTATATATGAGGCGTAAAACAAACGTTTCAACGCATTCGTTTGCCCGCGCCAGGTTCACAATTCGAAGAACAGGTCAGCGGCACCCAATTGGACATTAATGCTTTCTCATTCACAACTCGTAAGCAATGCTTAGGTGGCCTCTGATATTTAATTGTGTTAGCACCAAGAGAGCACTTACCTCACTATAGCATGTCATATGCAAAGCTTCCTTAGTGAGTAAGCTTCTCTTCCCCTTAACAACTTCTCCACACAGACGCAGAGTTATCATTTGAATAAAGTATTCTCTCCCCCTCAGAATTTCGAAGTGGTCACGATATTTATTAGTTTATTTCTTTGTGTGTACAGAGCAACAACCTTTCTTGACAAGTGCCCCTTGCTGACGTCCTTCTGCTGCCTAATTGGCCTTATAAATGACTCAATAAAGCCTGCTGTGTTCGACTATCTTTAGTGTTCTCAAGTGTGACTCACGACGTGTTTTTCAACATTTTGGGGATTTGCACGGCATCCTTGTTATCTATTTAATTAGAAACCTTTGACCTCTTGAATATCAACGGCCGGTTCTTACACAGCAAGTTTATTAGAATGATCTTTGAGGTTTTATATGATTGTGAATTTGTTTATATAATCACAAAACAAAAAATGCAAAATAAGTGCGATTGAAAAAGACAACGTGCCATCTATCAGAGAAAAGCTATGGGAAGCAAACATAACTTACCGCAACAGCGGCCCCTCCGTTTGCATAGTTTACGACCACGTGTTAATTGATTACGTGCGCTGCAACTGGGACGCGCAGACTAACACGATTGTTCAGTATCGTACTTTCAATACCAGGGCGTCTCCTTCAGCTACTTCTAATTCTTGATCACGACTACGTTACTTCCCCGATAATCTCCGCATTTTAAATATTAACACCAGAAGTTTAGCCAACAAGTTTCCTGATTACTTCTCATTAACATTGTACTACTTCCCCCATATCATTCGAGTCACGGAAACGTGGTTTCATAGTGAAATTTGCAATGCCCAAGTATCCTTACCAGGCTTTAATGCTATAAGAACTCATAGAAGAGAAGGTAGAGGCGTTACCTTATATTTATTGTCCGACTTAAAAGTTTCTGTGCTTGATGCTCCATCTCAAACTGAGTCGGTTTGGTGCGACATTTATTTTGAGTCATTGACTTGTACTATTTGTGTCCTTTACCGCCCACGTAACTTGATCGTAGACCATATGGTCTCGCCCCCCCCCCCCCCCCGTGAATGCATTCATCCAAGAAATAGCACCTGATTCGCCGAATCTAATGTGCATGAGTGATTTTAATGTCCCCGATATACAGTGGCTGTCGTCATCTCTGCTAGGCCATGACTCCCAACTGTACAGAGAAGCACTGAACTTTTCACTGCCTACCGGCTTGAAGCAAATAGTCATTGATGTCAGAAGAGGCATGGCGATTTTAGACTGCACCGTGTTGGTTTAGAAAGTCCATGCCTAGGATGACATCCCTGAAGCATTGATGCAGCATTACGAAGCTCACCGGGTAAGTGCGGTTGTTAACCGTGACTCGTGCTGTTCAGATCCCAGCCGGCGTTATTAGGGGGCCTCCCGCTGTCCAGATATCAGGTCCTTGCCAGGCCGTTTTGCCATGGCGTCGGATCACGCTGCGTCGGCTTGCTCCGCTACTGGTACTTGGCGTGGGCAGGTCTTCTTGCAGCGGCGAAGTGTTGTCGTCAAGGCTCTTGCCAGGCGGTGTTCTGATATCTCATCATGATGATTCGCGAATACTCGTCGTCGGCGGAGGATCTTCGGCATTGCGTCGTACAGCAGCCACACCTCCATCGGTTGCAGTTTTTAGTTTCCCTGGTAAGGGCTGGGAGATCAGCCCCGGGTGGGACCGGTGTACTGACGGCGATGCGGCGAGATGTAGTGGCCTGGTGACGGTGAACGTGAGGGTCGTCGTGGTTGCCACTGAGCTCTGGCGAGGTAGTCGGCGATGTCGCGCGGTCATTCACCTCGCACTGGACGCGGCGCGTTGACAGCGAATCCCCGCAGACCCATCGCGCGGTGCTGGCAGCGGAGGTAGGTGTGGCCAGCTTCCCCACAGTAGTAGCAGAGTGGGCGGTGATTGGGGGTGCGCCAAAGGTCGGTCTTCCTCGGGCCGTAGCGCCGACCGACAGGTGGGCGCGAATGCGTCGGCGTCGGTGGTGGTGGTGGCCGGCGAAGGAATGACGGCGGCGTAGGGTCCTGGTGCTGGCGCCGAGGAGCAATAGCGTGGCGTGCAGCAGCGGCGTAGCTCATTGCTTGCAGCCGAGGCTGCAGTGGTTCGGGAAGTCCTGGCGTTTGTTGGATTTCCTCCCGCACGATATCGGCAGAGGAAGCAACTTAAGGCTGCGACGATGGTAACAAATTTTCCAGATCTTCGCGCCCGATCGCCCTGACGGTCTCTCGCAGGTCATTGGAGGAAAGTCCTTGGACTTCGCCGTAGTGTGGCGTCGAACGACGATTGCATTGTCGGTTGTGCATGCCCAATGTTTTCTCGATCGCCGTAGCCTCCGAGAGAAAGTCTTGGACTGTCGTTTGTGGATTCCGTATCAGTCCGGCTAATAGCCCCTGCTTAACTCCCCGCATGAACAAGCGAACTTTCTTGTCTTCGGGCATAGCGGGGTTGGCGTGCCGGAACAATCGAGTCATTTCCTCGGTGTACATACCGATACTCTCATTCGGGAGCTGTACACGGTTCTGCAAGAAGGCTTCTGCTCTTTCTTTAAGGACGACGCTCGTGAAGGTATCCAGAAATGCAGCTCTAAAGAGGTCCCAGGTTGTTAGTTTACGCTCTCTATTCTGGAACCTATTTCTGCTGCAGTCTTCACGAGAGAAGTAGACATGACGCAGCTTTTCATCGCAGTCCCACTTGTTTAACGTGGCGATCCGGTCGTATGCCTCCAGCCAGCTTTCGGGGTCTTCACATGGCGAACCACGGAAAGTCGGCGGCTCCCTGGGTTGTTGCCTCACGACCGCAGATGTTTGCACAGGGGCTGTCATGGTAGCTGCTGCCGAGGTCATGACTTTTGTCCTCTTGGTCTTGTCGGGTAGAGGTTCGTATTTTGGTACTCTAACGTTTGTTAGCCGGTGAAAAGTGGTCACCGGTGAAAGATAAACATGTACACCCGTGAGCAAAAGTATACGGAGCAGGGATTGCCCGATAAAACTCATTTTCTCCCCTGTCTCTGAATGCAACTTGAAATTGAAGACTGCAGTCCAATCTTGGTATTACGAATTTTCTAGTGCACTTTTCAGTTTCCGTTTACGCGTGCTAATTACGAAAAAATTGTGTTTCTTCAGTGACCCTGTAGTTCGTATACTTTTGCTCACGTGTGTAACGTGGCAATGCACTTAGCGCTTCCCTTACCCAGTTTGAAGCAAATAGTCTTTTTGAAGATGTTGATAGTTTAACTAAATTTTTAGTGATCTGGTTACATTGTGCATCACGCGTTTTGTACCATTAAAAACACAAAGGACGAATTCAGAGCTGCGTTAGATCACACGGGAAATTTTTCGCCTATCGCGACGACTTGGACGTTTGCGACGTGCTAAATGTACTGGTGATTCTCTTCTTACTGCAAAATTCATAGCTCTTAACACGGAACTTCAAAGCAAAAGTAATGCTGATGGGGATTTGTGCTTCCAGGTAACACTTCAAGGTTAGCTTAGAAGTAATCCACGTAAATCTTGGAGCTCTGTTCGGCAAAGGAAAGTACCACGGATACTTTTGAAATAAACAACACAGTTACAAGGGATACAGCTATGATTGCAAACGCATTTAATAGTTACTTTAAATCTACTTTTACGCTTGATAACTCCGTTTTTCCTCATTTTATAGAGCAAACGCTTAGTTCTACTTTCGTTTTAAAACTTGATCCGAAAAAGAAAGTTAGTCCTGACAACACAGAAAATGCATTCCTCATGAGATACTTTTTATGAACTAGTCGATATTTGACTTATTTTTAAGGAATCTCTCTCTACGTCTGTTGTCCCTATTGCCTGGAAATCGGCTAAAATTCTTCCACTATTAAAATTGGGAAATAAGCAGTCCTTACTGAACTACAGACCTATCATTATCACATCTCATTCTTGTAAAATATTTGAGCATATAATTTACAAACATATTGTTACGGGGAGATAATACATACAATGTATATATTTACAAGGTAAGGCGCACAATGCTACAGCAATGGTCCAGGAGAACGTGTGCACACCAGAAAGCCACGCCGTCGTCGTCGTCATCGTCCAAGCACCGACCAAAGTATCGCCGCTCGTGTCATTACCCGCCGGTGGCAGAAGCACTGTCCCGGTGCAATTAGGGCCCGGGGCCGAGAGGGGTACGGTTTAAGGCTCGAGACATGGACTATGTCATTCGCGATTGTTGCAGAGGCTGACTTAGGATTTAGCGGAGCGATTTCATAGGTCACATTAGTGACTTTGGGTACGACGCGGTAAGGGCCCGCATTACGGGCGAGGAGTTTTTCGCATAGGCCAACGCGACGTGATGGGGACCACAGCAGGACGAGCGATCCTGGAGGGAAGTTCACCTCCTGGTGTCGGCGGTCATAGAGAAACTTTTGATTGACCTGTGAAGCCGACAAGCGATCGCGGGCTACCTGGCGGGCGATGTCAGCACGGGAAAGAGCATCACGAGCATAGGCATAGGATGTGCCTGTGTGAGGATGAAGTATGGTGTCCATAGGCAATGGTGGGTCGTAGCCAAACAGTAGATAGAAAGGTGAGTAGCCAGCTGTGTCGTGACGAGAAGAGTTGTAGGCGAAGGTCACAAAAGGCAAGTTAATGTCCCACTCTCGGTGCTCCTCAGAGACGTCATAACAAGCATATCTGTGAGAATACGGTTGAGGCGTTCAATAAGGCCGTTTGTCTGTGGATGGTACTCTGTGGTGAACTTGTGATTGGTCGAGTAGGAACGAAGAATGTCGTCGACTACTTTAGAGACGAAGCAGCTTCCGCGGTCCATGATTAACTGACGAGGAGCACCGTGGCGCAGGATGACGTCGTGAAGAATGAAATCGGCTACATCATTAGCACAGCTGGTGGGCAGAGCTCGTGTAATAGCGTACCGCATTTGCGTAGTCAGTAGCGACTGCAACCCATCTATTGCCAGTGGTTGACATGGGGAAAGGCCCTAGAAGATCGAGTCCCACCCGGAAAAATGTTTCATCAGGAATATCGAGGGGCTGAAGGCTGCCAGCAGGCAGTAGGGCAGGAGTCTTGCGTCTCTGGCAGAGGTCACAAGCCGCAACGTACTGTCGCACAGAACGGTAGAGACCAGGTCAAAAGAAGCACCTATGGATGCGACCGTACGTGCGTGACACGCCTAGGTGTCCAGCGGTCGGTGCATCGTGAAGCTGGTGCAAAGCAGTAGAGCGAAGATGCGCGGGAACAACAAGCAAGAGCTCAGCGCTGTCAAGCCGGGCGTTATAACGGTGTAAGGTGTCGTTGCGGAGCACAAAAATCCGTAGGGATGTGTCAGGGTGTGGTGAGTTGAGACCATCTATAAAAGGCCACAAAGATTAGTCGCGGCGCTGTTCGTCAGCTATGTTGGCAAAGTCTGTAATGGCCAGAACGAAGGTGTCATGTTCATCTTCCAGTGTATCAGGGGGATCGACCGGGTATCGTGACAAGCAGTCGGCGTCTTGGTGAAGCCGTCCAGATTTGTAGAACACAGAAAATGAGTAGTTTTGCAAGCGGAGTGCCCAACGGCCAAAGCGACCAGTGGGGCCCTTGAGCGAGGAAAGCCAGCAAAGTGCATAGTGGCCTGTAATAACTGAGAAGTGCCTGCCATACAGGTACGGTCGGAATTTTGCGATGGCCCAGACTAGAGCTAAGCACTCGCGTTCTGTGATGGAGTAATTTTGATCCGACGGCAACAGAAGCCGGCTTGCATAGGCGACCACGCGGTGAAGGCCGTGCTGCTGTTGTGCAAGGATGACGCCGATACCGTGGCCACTGGCGTCAGTGCGAACGTCCGTGCTGGCTGACGGGTCGAAATGGGCTAGAACAGGTGGGTTTGTTAGAATGGCAACGAGCGATGAAAAGGCGTCCGCTTGTTCACAACCGCAAGTGAAAACGACGTCCTTCTTGAGTAGGCCAGTGAGAGGGCGGGCCATTTCCGCGAAGTTCTGGACAAAACGACGGAAGTACGAGCACAGGCGAACAAAACTGCAGACGTCCTTGGTCGACCGTGGAGTAGGGAGCTGACTAACCGTGAGGACTTTGTCAGGGCCTGGCTGCACGCCTGCAGCGTCAACAAGATGGCCGAGTACGCAGATTTGACGGTGCCCAAAGCGACATTTCGGCAAGTTAAGCTGAAGACGAGCACGGTGAAAAACATCAAGGACGGTAGACAGGCGAGTGAGAAGGTTTTCAAACGTAAGCGAAAAAACGATAACATCGTCCAGCTAGCAAAGGCATATGGACCAATTGATGCCTCGAAGAAGAGAGTCCATCATGCTCTCGAAAGTAGCAGGAGCAGTACACAGGCCAAAAGTCATCACTTTAAATTGATAGAGGCCATCAGGAGTCACCGAGGCGGTCTTCTCGCGGTCTTGGTCATCCACAACGATTTGCCAGTATCCTTAGCGCAGGACGATAGAAGAGAAATATCCGGCGCAGTGCAAGCAGTTCAGTGCGTCATCAATACGGGGGAAAGGATACACATCCTTCTTTTTAATCTGGTTGAGGTGGCGGTAGTCTACGCAGACTCTCCAGCTATTGTCCTTGTTTTTCACAAGCACGACGGGCGAGGCCCAAGGACTGCATGATGGTTCAATTATGCCTTTGTCCAGCATTTTCTCCACTTCCTGTTGGATGACAGCACGCTCCGGAGCTGACACAGTAAGGCCGTCGGTGAATAGGACTCGCATCGCCGGTATGAATGCGATGGGTGACGACGGAAGTCTGGCACAGAGGACGCCAAAGTCAAAGATATCCTGGTAGGAAACCAGCACGCGGCGAAGGGCAGCGGACTGTGCCGGAGCGAGGTCCACTGATATCATGCGGGCGAAGTGGTCACAGGACAAACACGACTGCGATGACGGCAGTGAAAATCCGGTGGAGGTTCTGTGATCAAGGCAGAAACCGTGTGGCCGGCCAATGGGGTCAGATGAGCGAGTGATAAGCCGCGAGGAAGAAATTGCGTCGAGAAGCCAAAGTTGAGAATGGGAAAAGAGGTGCCGTTGTTTGTAACTGCCACCACCGTATAGGGGAGCGCGACGTTGCGTGTCATGGCGACCTCAGGAATAGAGCAGGCAAAGTAGTCGCCGTCGGGTAGAGGCGCAAAGGCGGAAAGCTCGACGTATATTGCGGCTTGCGGAGGCAGTCGAAGAAACTCGACGGAGCGTAGGCGGGGTAGGCCGGCATCGACGTTGTCGGAGCACGAAGGAAGTTCTAGCCGGAGAAGGCCCGCGAAACAGTCGATAAGAGCAGCGTGTGTGGACAGAAAGTGGATTCCGAGGATGAGGTGATGGGGGCACTGTTCTAAAACAACAAAAAGAACAGATGTGTGGCAACCAGAAATGGTGATGCGTGCAGTGCACATTCCAAGCACGACAGGTGTACTCCCGTCGGCCACCCCAATCTCTTGTACGTAGACGCGGCCAGCACCGCAAGAAGCACCGCATTCGTCACCTGCGTAGTCGACAATCACGGGACCGAAATAAATGCCTCGTTGGTTTCCAGAGTGAGCGCTGCGGAGGCAGAGGGACTAGCGATAGCGTCAGCCATCACGACAAGACCGCACTGGGATTGCGCCATAGTTCGGACGGACTCTCAGACGGCGTGCAGAAATCATTCCACGGCCAAAATTTCCAAGGCCGCACATCGCATTCTGAATGGAGCACACCAGCTGCCAATCATACATACAAATCGTGTGGACTTCGGGGCATGAGTCCTTACGTGGCAATCAGCAGGCACACGCCTACGCCCGAGCGCATGCACACCGGGAGATGCGAGATGACCGCACCGAGCAGTTCCAACCAGAGCGCATACCATTAACCTACACGCACATCCTACAACACTATCGCCTTTCACGAAGAACACTACCCCCACCGCATAATGTCCTGACGCAAGAGCAAGCCGTAATATGGCGAAAACTCCAAACAAACACATATCCACATTTGGGTCTTTACCACGCCATACACCCTGCGCTGTATTCCATAAATGTCCACACTGTGGTGAATGTGCAACGATTTACCACATGTTATGGGCTTGCGCAAGCACACCACAGTTCACACCCATAACACACCTCACCACACGGCAATGGGAGGCAGCGCTGTACAGCTCCGACTCTACGGACCAGCTCAGCCTAGTCAACCGAGCGAGAAGGGCAGCTAAGGCCGCTGGACTCCTGGACGGACGGGACCACCCACAGCAGAGCGGTAGAGCTACCTACGCTCGCGTGCTCTTTTGGTTAAAGTTTATTCTCTGTCTCTCTCACTCTCGGCTACTCGGATGGTAGGTGAAGCCGCGGGCGTCAGAATTTTCTGGAGGCGGCGCCGGAGGCTCGAGCTCATTACAGAAATTTGTGCGCCGCTATCAACAAGAGCTGTAACTGTCACACCATCAACCAGAACTTCAAGAAGGTAGCATCTGGTATGAGAGACAATCAGAAGATTTTCAGGCCGGGTCGTAAATGCAGCGTCACCTCCTAGGGCTGCAGTGGCTAGTTTTCCGAGAGGAGGTCAAAGGGAGACCGAGAGCGGCGAGGTTGGTAGAGCGGAACTGACGGCGCTGGGGCAATGGTGAGCGGCTGATTCGGTTTTCCCTAGGAGGACGTTCAGCCCTTGAGGCCTCAGGACGGAACGACGGACCATATGGTGCATGGTCCAGGCGATTGTAAGGGTTTGGTCGAAAGGACGTGGGCCAGCGGCTGCGGCAATGGCGCGCGATGTGTCCAATCCTAGAGCATGAGAAGCAGATGGGCCGGTCATCAGGTGTGCGCCAATCGGCTGGATTTTGATAACGTGGCCTGAAGGTCGTGTTCAGTCTCGCAGCAGCGATGACAGGGAAGACCGGGTTGGTAGCAGCATGACCGTTATCAAAGGTGGGTAAAATGCCCATATTCGCAAAATTTTGGCGAACCACGGCCTGAATTCGCGAAATTGTAGCCAGGTTGTTGCTTTGCATACCGTCATGAGGGGTAACAGGTGCCATGGCATCGAGTTCGAGATGGACGTTCCTGGTGACGTTTCTGGAGCTTGGGCTTGCCGAAGCGTGGCTAAGCCTTCGCATGCATGAGGACGTGGCAGCCAAATTGGGAAGTCGGTCGAAGCGGCGAGTGATACGTTGACTTTTTGCCTGCTCAAAACGACGATATTCAGCGATGACCGACTCCACTGTAGAGCAGTTCTTACACAGTAGCAGATTGAATGCGTCATCGGCTAGGCCTTTCAGCACGTGTCCCACTTTGTCCGCTTCAGGCATGTCCTTGTCGACCTTGTGGCACAGAGACAACACCTCCTGAATATACGAGGTGTGCGGCTCTCTTGACGTCTGAGCATGAATTGCGAGTTCCTGCTTGGCCCCTAGTTGTCGTCTGATAGGTCTCCCAAATAGATAGCGTAATTTCTGCTTGCAGATGTCCCTACTTGTCAGATCTGCCTCATGCGTCAAGAACCACAGCCGCGCAGTGCGCCGCAAATAGATGACATTCGCCAGCATTATCGTCTGGTCCCACTTTTTAGTGCGGCTGACGCGCTCATACATTGCCAGCCATTCATCGACGTCCGCGCCTCTTGTGCCGTTGAATGTGCTGGGATCACGAGGGTGCAAGAGAATGACCGGTGACGGTTCTTGCTCACACGGGGTCGCTTGCTCGGTCATTGTGGTGGCAGCAATGCGCTGTCCGCAGCGAAGATCCAGTTCCCGGTGTAGTAGTGAGCTTACCCCGCACGTCCACCAATGACGTTACGTGGAGGTTGTATAAACAATGAATATATTGATACATGCATATTGCGTGTTTCTTATGGACGATGCGCGCGGGCGCCCAGACGAAGAAGACGAATTGCGTTTGGCTCTCGAGCTGTCGGCTGAACTGGCCAGCGCTGCAGCTATCCTGTGTAAATATATTTTGTAAATAGTCTCCAGTACTCAATCCTTCGTTCGCGTAACATTTTGGTGGAGCGTGCCGTTCCCCGTCCTCGCCACGGAGCTCCGCAGCGGCCGCACCGTCCAGCTTTCCACCATGGCTCCCGCTGACGAGACCTCGTCTGCTCCTACTACTCCGACTCCAACCACAACGTACGTCACGGTTGCCACTCCCCGCGATCCTGGCATATTCTCCGGTCAAGATAATGTCGACGTTGATGACTGGCTCGGCATGTATGAGCTTGTTTGCCGCAACAACCACTGGGACCCTACCATAATGCTCGCGAACGTCCTCTTCTACTTGGACGGAACACCTCGTGTCTGGTTCCGGACACACGAGGAGGAGATCTCTAGCTGGGATGCTTTCAAGGAGAAGCTCCGCGACCTTTTTGGAAATCCGACCGGTCGGCAGCTGGCTGCAAAGAAAGAGCTTGCTACTCGAGTGCAGTCTTCTACTGAATCGTATGTCTCGTACATACAGGACGTGCTCGCTCTTTGCCGAAAAGTCGACGCGAACATGGTCGAAGTTGACAAGGTAGGCCACGTTCTCAAAGGGATCGCGGACGATGCGTTCAACTTGTTGATATTCAACAATGTGTCCACCATCGACGTCATTATCAAGGAATGCCGCCGCTTTGAGCTCGCCAAAAGCCGCCGCGTCATTCCGCAGTTCTCCCGGCTCCCTAACACGGCTGCGACGTCCTCCTGCGTCGCCATTACCGCTTCACCCCCGTCCAATGAGACCGTCACACGTATTGTTCGCCGCGAGCTCGAGGCTGTAAGTCCTGCCCCGTTCCATCCACGCCCAGTTGACCCCACCTTTGACCAACCAGCCCCGGCGATCTCCCTCATTCAGGAAGTTGTGCGGCAAGAATTTGCCAACCTCGGTTTTCCTGCTGCCTGCTCCGTCTCGCGACCTGACGCCCGACTGGTGCCGACAGCTGCGCCTAGCACCAATCTGTATTCCCCTCCCAGATACCGCAACCCTACAGAGTGGAGAACTCCGGATGACAAGCCCATTTGCTTCCGTTGTCACCGCATTGGCCACGTCGCTCGCCACTGCCGCACCTCCTGGATCTCGCCGTATTCGAGCTACTTCTCCCCGTCTCCGCGCCCTTATGCCGACCCTCGCCGCTACTCGCCTCGCCGTATGCCTTCTACCTCTGACGTATCCATCGATGACAGTCGTCCCGCTCGCTCACCGTCACCTCTGCGCCGTCGGTCCCCGTCGCCCCAGCCACGCCGCTATTCGTCGCCGACCAATTATGGGTCTTCCCGGACGGAAAACTAGACCATGCAGCTCCTGGGGGTAGCGCTGCATTATCTTCGTCGTGTCAAAATCCCCCATTGACGCTCCCAACGAACCAGAACTTACTTGATGTCCACGTCGACGGTGTCCCTTTGACGGCGTTAATAGATACTGGAGCCCAGGTGTCCATCATGAGTAATAACCTCCGTCGTCGATTGAAAAAGGTTCTCACGCCTGCTACTACACGAGCCGTACGCGTCGCCGATGGCAGCGCTGTTGCCGTCACTGGAATGTGTACTTCCCGGATCAGTATCGCCGACCGCCACATTCCCGTTCTTTTTACAGTGCTGACCAATTGTCCCCATGACCTAATCTTCGGACTAGACTTCCTTACGGCGCATTCAGCTTTGATCGACTGTTCTACCGGTACCCTTTGCCTCGAACTTCCTCTACTCGCGCATATTCGTGCTGAACTGCCGAACAACTTTAGTCCGACCGCCTTCGTCCGCCTGCCGCCTAAAACCTTGACTTTCGTCGAATTGCTATCATCTTTCCCTCTGCCCGATGGTGATTACGTCGCTACTCCTGTTCCTGATGTCCTTTTGATGCGCGATATCACTGTGCCCCACTCCGTCGTAACCGTCGCCGATAACCGGACATGCCTTCCCGTCGTCAATTTTGGACTAACAAAGCAAGTTCTACCCCAAGGCATATCGGTTGCAACGCTGCGCGCTATAGGAGATGACCACGTCACGGCGTTTTCCGTCGACGGCTGCTCCGAGTCTTCACCATGTCCACAGGATGCTATTTGCCGTGACGAAACCTTTAGTCCCATGATTGCTGCGGACCTATTGCCTGAACAAGCAGCAGCTCTGTGTCGCCTTTTGGTTTCGTACCACGACATCTTCGACCTCAACAATCGACAGTTGGGCCAGACTTCAAATGTTAAGCACCACATAAATACTGGTGATGCCAGTCCTATTCATCGCCGGCCATATCGCGTTTCTCTTTCAGAGCGTAAGGTTATTCAAGATGAAGTGCACAAGATGCTTGCCAAAGGCATTGTTGAACCCTCGTCGAGCCCTTGGGCGTCGCCCGTTGTGCTTGTTAAAAAGAAAGATGGCACGTGGCGCTTCTGCGTAGATTATCGTCATCTAAACCGAATTACTAAAAAAGACGTCTATCCCTTGCCTCGCATTGACGACGCCCTCGATTGTCTCCACGGTGCCAACTACTTCTCATCAATAGACCTTCGGTCTGGTTATTGGCAAATTTCTGTGGATGAAAGGGACCGAGAGAAGACCGCATTTGTCACCCCTGATGGTCTTTATCAATTCAAAGTTATGCCATTCGGTCTGTGCAACGCCCCAGCCACATTCGAGCGTATGATGGACTCTTTGCTTCAAGGGTTCAAATGGACAACATGCCTTTGCTACCTCGACGACGTTCTCGTATTTTCACCTACGTTTGAGACACACCTCGAGCGCTTATCAGCTGTTCTTCAAGTCTTTCGCGAGGCTGGGCTCCAACTAAATTCCTCGAAGTGTCACTTTGGTCGTCGGCAGATTACAGTGCTGGGCCACCTCGTCGACGCTTCCGGTATTCAACCAGACCCGGAGAAAATTCGTGCTGTCACGTCTTTTCCTGTACCTCAGTCTGTCAAAGACGTCCGAAGTTTTGTAGGACTCTGCTCCTACTTCCGACGGTTCATTAAAGACTTCGCAGCGATTGCCCGACCACTTACGGATCTTCTGAAGAAGGACGTGCCGTTTACCTGGGGTCCCGCTCAAACTGCCGCGTTTTCCCACCTGACCAACATTCTCACCACGCCGCCTATTCTGGCCCACTTTGACCCGTCCTGCCCTACAGAGGTCCGTACCGATGCCAGTGGTCACGGTATCGGAGCCGTCTTAGCCCAACGCCAACAGGGACGCGATCGTGTTATCGCCTACGCTAGCCGCCTCCTCACAGCAGCGGAGCGCAACTATTCGATTACAGAGCGTGAATGCCTGGCCCTCGTCTGGGCGGTTTCTAAATTCCGCCCGTACTTGTATGGCACGCATTTCTCTGTAATCACGGACCACCACGCGCTCTGCTGGCTTTCCTCACTCAAGGATCCTACCGGCCGGCTTGGTCGCTGGGCTCTGCGGCTACAAGAATTTTCCTATGCGGTAGTCTACAAGTCGGGCCGCCTACATCAAGACGCCGACTGCTTATCACGCTATCCAGTGGACGAACCACCCGCCGACCCTGACACCGATGCCGACGCTTGCGTTTTCTCGGTTTCTCGGCTGCCACAAGTCGCCGACGAGCAACGCCGTGATGCCTCCTTGCGCGCCATCATTGATCGTTTGGAATATTCGCCTTCTGATTCGTCCCTTCATTTGTTTGTTCTCCGGGATGGTGTATTATACCGCCACAACGTCCGCCCCGACGGTCCTGCCCTACTCCTCGTCATTCCTCGGCACCTCCGGTCAGCTGTTCTCCAAGAACTTCATGACTTTCCAACGGCAGGTCACCTCGGCGTCTCCCGCACCTACGACCGGATTCGCCGACGCTTCTTTTGGCCAGGCCTCGCCCGCTCCGTACGGAAATACGTTGCGGCGTGTGATAAATGCCAGCGGCGGAAAACACCATCGACGCTCCCTGCCGGGTGCCTTCAACCGCTCGACATTCCTTTGGAGCCGTTCTTTCGCGTTGGCTTGGACTTACTTGGCCCTTTCCCTCTATCAACGTCTGGCAACAAGTGGGTCGCTGTGGCGACAGATTACGCCACGCGCTACGCCATCACCAGAGCGCTTCCAACAAGCTGTGCCACAGATGTCGCCGATTTTCTTTTACGCGACGTGATTCTGCAGCATGGAGCTCCACACCAACTGCTCACTGACCGTGGTCGGACATTCCTTTCAAAAGTCATCGCCGACATACTGCAGTCCTGCTCAACCAGGCACAAGCTGACTACGTCTTACCATCCACAGACCAATGGCCTCACGGAGCGTCTCAATCGAACCCTGACAGACATGCTTGCAAAGTATGTCTCGTCTGACCATACTGATTGGGACCTTGTCCTACCGTATGTCACATTTGCATATAACTCTTCGCGCCACGACACTGCCGGCTATTCCCCGTTCTTTCTGTTGTTTGGCCGAGAACCCACATTGCCACTGGACACATCCCTTCCAACCGCCGCAGCAGAGACCAGCGAATATGCACTTGACGCCATCACCAGGGCTGCCCAAGCTCGCGAAATTGCCCGCGCTCGCTTCCTGACCTCCCAAGCGAACCAGCGGCGTTTGTACGATCGACATCACAGAGACGTTCACTTTTCGCCTGGATCTCTGGTACTCCTGTGGTCACCGACTCGTCACGTTGGCCTGTCTGAAAAACTCCTGTCTCGGTACACAGGCCCATATCGAGTGCTGCGTGCCGTGACTCCAGTTACGTATGAAATCGCCCCAGTCAGTACCAGTGCCCCATCTGCCCCGACTTCCACTGACGTTGTGCATGTCGCACGCCTAAAACCATATTACCCTCCTGTACCCTCTGACATTTAGATGCACCGGGACGGTGCTTCTGCCGCCGGGGATAATGATACATGCATATTGCGTGTTTCTTATGGACGATGCGCGCGGGCGCCCAGACGAAGAAGACGAATTGCGTTTGGCTCTCGAGCTGTCGGCTGAACTGGCCAGCGCTGCAGCTATTCTGTGTAAATATATTTTGTAAATAGTCTCCAGTACTCAATCCTTCGTTCGCGTAACAATATTTACAAGGTAAGGTGCACAACGCTGCAGCAATGGTTAAGGAGAGCACGTGCACACCAGAAAGCCATGCCGTCTTGTCGTCGTCATCGTCCAAGCACCGACCACAGAATCGCAGCTCGTGACGATATCATTGAAATTCCAGTGTCCAATAACGTTTTATCGGATGCTTAACACAATGTTTGACGCGGATTGAGCACCACAACGCAGCTCAGTGAACTCACTCATGATATGATTCAGGCCCTCGATGCAGGTGATCAATTTGATGCAATATTTATAGATTTCTCAAAACTTTTCAACACTGTGTCACATTCCAAACTGTTGAAAAAGCTCACTGTTATTCTTAACAACCAAGCATTAGTTACCTGGATTTCCTTGTTATCCAATCGGTCACAGTGCGTCCTCTTTAGGTCTTCTTAATCCTTCACTTGCAGTGTAACGTCTGGCGTGCCTCAAGGTTAAATATTAGGTCCGCTTCTGTTTTTAATTTTCATAAATGATCTGCCAAGCATTATTGCTGTTAAAATCCGCATGTACGCAGATGATTTTGTTTTGTACCATACGGTTAAAACTCATCATGATCTCATTATCTTTAATGATTCAATTGCATCATTTCGATCATAGTGTGAGACTTGGCAGATGCAAATGAATTTCCGGAAAACTGTATCTATGTCATTTACCAAACGTTCCTCCCCTTCTCCATTTACGTATTCGTTTATTGGCTGCCCTCTACGAGATGTTTCACAGTATAAATATCTAGGTCTTCTATTCACTCAGGATTTATCTTGGTCGCATGACATAGAGCTCATGTGCAACCGTGTGCTTAGAAGGTTAGGCTACTTGCAATGCACATTACGTTCAGCCCCACTTAGCACAAGACTCCTCACTTACAAAACACTGGTTCGTCCAATACTGGAGTATGGCACTGTCGTATGGAGCCCACTGAGAATATATAGCTTCAACAAAATTCATTCTGTAAAGAAAGCTATGAATATTTATTTTATATTACTAATCATTGATGTTCAGTGCTCTTTTGTTATGCTTTTCAATGTATTGTACTTCCCCACTCCTCCGATAGCCCTTGGAGCTTCAGTATGTTGAAATAAATAAATAAGAACACGGGGACTTTATTTGTACGTCCCTTCACTTGATCAACTGCGTCGTTTCACATCCTCCATTTCACTTCACTCAGCCATCCCCTACTACTCGTTTATGTCTGAATCGGCAACGCGCCAGAAGAAGAAGCTTTGCCACATCTTCATAAGAACCTGTTTTCATACCAGGGAAAATAGACCTGCTGTAAAACAAGTTACCTCGGGTTATTGAGACGAATAGCTGAGAACGGTCGTATGATAATTTCGAACAGTTACCAAAATTGTATTGCAAATAGTATATTTATTCCACAATAATTTGGGAATTTGGTACATACACAGCGCCATAGACTTCCTCCCGCTCCATTCTACGTAGATTTATTACCGACGGCATTCGTTTTTCAGCCAGGGAAAACGAGTAAATTCTGTGCTCGTAAAACGCGCATAATACTTTGGAGCGCTTGCATACATAATTTATTCCAAAACACCAATACAGCAACACGCTTACTTTCGCCAAACCGAAACAAGGTTCTCAGTTTATTCACCGAGAGCACTCTGTGGATTTCGTATAACGCACTGAAATACCCGAAATAAACGAGGATTCCAGAATTACTTTTAACTCTCCTAATACATTCAGTAAAGTTAAAACTTGGGACACGTCGCATTAAAATAACTACCATGTCTGTAAATATGCAGGTTCTGTAAGGAAGAGTTCTTACGGGACGTATGGATAATGCAGCTTATAACTGCAGCGGGTCACTTCGAACTAGAGCACTGCACAGGGTGGGGCTTACCCGAAAGCCGAGGCTCGTCCCGCCGGGTAGGGCAACTTTTTCACGGGCTCTGGCACGACATGTGCTTTTTGACGCGGGCCCAGGCCGGGCTCGGACTTTCTGGTGGTGTGCATGTAACGTGCCGCGAGTTATCCTCGCGCGTCTCAACTCTGAAAAAACCTCTTGCCCCGGTGCAGCTGGAAGCTAGCAGTGCTACTCCTGTGTGCTTCCCTTTTCTTCTTCCGTCGTATTGTGGGCTGTTTCAACAGAATTTAAAAGTGCAGAAAGACCGAAGTCGCCTCAAACCAGAGGATGCCATTGTATTCCTTACGTAAATCAACGTAATTAATGCTTTCAGCGCAGTGCAAGCGCGTTCGCAACTTGCTGATTCTTCAAAGGCGAATTGGTAAAACGATGACTGGTGAGATAATTCGTCACGTGGCTGAACTATGGCACTGCGTCCATCCATGATTGCACACATATTCTTAACCGGCCGCCTAGCAGCAGCGCATTACGCTGCACCACGGAGGAACGAGAAGCTTTCTTTCTCCATTTACTCCATCCATGCGCTGCCTTCAAAACCGGTCGTGGCTCCGCTTCGGCTATAGTGTACTAGAATACGGTTGAGTGGGACGAGCGGCTGGGGCGGCGCATGCTTTGCAGTGAGGCGCCCGATGTGAAAGAAAAAATACTGCGGCGGCGCTGCGATAGAAGTGGATTGGGAGGCATCAAGGTCGAGCCGTTGGAAATTGCTGGCGATACTGCTCGGCAGGGTCATTCGTACCACTTCGCGCGCTGGTATTTGCGTTCAGACCACTGAAATCTTGTTCATAATTGCATATGACATGTATTTATTCCTTAAGAAAACATTCCTTTGATTCTATTCTTTATTTTATTTTTTTAATGCCGCTCGGTGATCTTTTTCGGTGTCGGGCTGGATTCGGACCGGTTTCGAGCCGGGCTCGGGCCGGGCTCGGGCCTAAGGTAAAGAGGTGGCGGGCCGGGCCGGGCGGGTAACGTAGATTATTTTCCGGCCCGGGCCGGGCCCGGGTCTCTCCATAAAGCTTTTGGTAGGGCTCGGGCGTAAAAATGGGCCCGGGCTGGGCCCGGGCTGGAGACATCGGCCCGTGCAATGCTCTACTTCGAACACTTGTTAAAGATAATTTTTGTAAAAGCTGTATTTGATATACAGGCATTTAACATTCCAGACTGTCAACGGTAATCCACCCATCCACCCACTTGAAACTTTGGCTAAATATCAATTTTACATGGGCCTTACTTTAACGAAACGGAGACAAGATGCCTGGTTTACATCGCCAAGGACGCCGGGCGAACCTCTTAACATAATCAAAAAACGAGCGTTCAAGAACTATTTGTGACGCTCCACTTAAGCTACTAACGATAAACATCGAGACACATCGCACTTGACGTGTCCTCCATTTCTGTTAAATATAACTATGACCTAGCGCAGATTTATTTCTTGGCATTGTAAACCGTAGCGGTTGCGGAGGTGGTAGAGGACAACGTGAACGCAGTAATTTTATACACTGCACCAGCCTATCGGAGCCATCGACATGAAGAAGGTCCTAAAGGAAAGCGACGTAGATTTACGGTCAGGTTTACCGCACCGTATCATGCAGCAGCTAATGGGCTAGCTGAGCGAGCTATTCTTGACATCAAACACTACATAGAAAACGGCGCACACTCCCAAGGTCGATGTAACTGCCGACTTTCGGCAGCGGCAGATTATGATAACTGGCCCTATACATCATTGTGGTGCACACCGCCTCTTTGCTTATACTGGAAACCTAGCAGAATTACCTGCCGATAGGTTTCTAGGAGTTTAAAGACTTCTCCACCTGAGAAGTGCGAAGACCTGACGAGAGTGTAGTGCCATTAGAGGATAAAAAGAAACTTCGCCAAAAAACGGATCACACGGATATCAAGAATAGAAGTTGGAAACTGCGTGCTAGTAACAAAAGGATTGCGAAGCTCGAGTTAAATCACAGAGAATCTTCCTCGGTTAGCAAAACAGCCAGCCAGCAGGAAAATGTAAAGTCCGTCTTGTATGTAAGCCCCAATGGCACCGTCGAGTCACCATCTGTAGCAATGTTTTGTATACAACCCCAAGAGGGATGAAAACAAGGGCTAAAAAGCCCTTGTTTTCATCCGTTTGCTCCTGCATGATACGTTGTGGTAAACCTGACAGTAAATCTACGTCGCTTTCCTTTAGGACCTTCTTTATGTTGATGGCTCCGATAGGCTGGTGCAGTGTGCATTATTGCGTTCACGTTGTCCTCTGCCACTTCCACAACCACTATGGTTTATAATGCCGAGAAACGCGCGCTACAAAGATGAGATAGAATCTGCATTTGCTAGGTGTGGAGGGTGGGGGTAAGAGAGGAAGAGGATAAAGAATAAGGTTGAATGGCTACATGAGCCTATTTTATTCTTATTCTGCGTGGGATTCTTACAATTACATTGGTCACATGGTTTTGCGAGACCTACAAATGCGTATGGTGACTCATTTGCCTAAAGATGGGAAGAAATGCTTGACGTAAATGTGATAGAGGAATGACCGCTACTTGTTTGAATTATTTTTAATGAGTTTCGCCTGCATTAGCAACATGCAGAGCAATGACCCCGGTGGTTAGTAGTTGTTTCCACAAGGTGTCTGATGGTGCATATAAATTTCCTGACTGAATTGCAGTACAGCTATCTCGACCACATTAAAAACACGGCACTGCGACAAAAACAGGAGGCGTATTGCAAATTTCTGAGCGTGCCGTTGGTGAGTGACTTTGTTGCAACATTTCTTTAGGTAACAAGGTTGGTGAGCTTTATTCACATGCTTCAGGAGGGCTGACTGCTCGTGTAGTTAGTCTTGCATAATAGCTACAGTAGATTAGCACACATTCATAACGGTCACAAAGAACAAAGTGGACAAGGATGGTCGCTTGGGACCGGGAAGACATGGACGAGGAAGCGTTCGTCCTTGTCCATTTGGCTATTTGTTTTTTTTTCAACTTGCGCTAATCTACTATAGTTTAATCACGCAGCTCCTGATTGAGCAGTTTATATAGTTTGCACTGTGGTTTTGCAGTGCTCAGAAAACAAAAGAAGCAGGTTAGGTACATGTAATTGTGTCGCAGAGACACGAAACCAATCTAATTACTAAGTTAAAATAATGTTGGCGACTTATATGTAAACATATAAGGCAAGCCTGCACACTGAAATTTTCAGGGGGCATGATTTTTCCCATAAAGAGGAAAGTGAGAAAAAAATTGCAAGACCATATACAAATTTACTAAATACATATTAGTCAGATGTGGCTGTTTAGCGATAATTAGGCTAGAGCTTGTAATCGAAATACTATTTCCCATCAAAAAAAAAGTTGAGATATGGGCAGTTGGATTGGATTCATAGCGGCCGTCTGCTACCCTCCGGAACAAGGGCAAAGATGGTTGTCAACTAGAATACGCTATTGGGTGGAATCAAAAACCCATCGCGGATATACAGGGCACTTTTGGCTCATTGATGCTTCCCATTACAAAGGACCACGGAATGAAATGAGTGTAAGTGATTTTGCATCTATTTTAACCGCTCGACTGTATGCTATAACAGATTGACCGAATCGGCAGGAGATGCGCTGCTCCCTTCATTGGGCTGTCAGGACTGCAATATCAGCTATAAATACATCTCATTATAAAGCACTGAGCATTCCAATCTCCACTCTTGACATATTCTAAACTTATGCAATAAAAGCTTTCTTTCTATTCAAGCTTTCTTTTCCCTTTGTCAGACATTTCGTTGGCAGGTTTCTTCGAAATACTTCCTCGCCAGTCTTCAATCATCGTTTAGATTCCTGTGTATTTCACTGAAGAAACACCAATACGCCATCTGGTTTTTAAGAATGCGTGAACGTGTTCGCACGAAATTTCATACTGAATAATCTTTTGCCTAGCAGTACAAATAAAGCATCCGTACGTCAATCGTAAAGAAACAACCAGCAATGCACTCTCATTCGAGAAAAATAAGACCATCGCCATTTATACCTTTAGCATCCGTCATTTGCCTTGCTGAGAAATAGTCAACGCAGTGACTTCAAACTTAAGTCCGATATAGAGGCTCATGATATTTATTTAGGTTTCATAGTACACCCGCGTATAAGGTTCTGTGTGAACGAACATGCTCCGTAGAGGAATTTCAAAAAAATAAGGAATATCAAACGGGATTAGTTGATTATCATTGCTTGAGCTAGTTGGGCACAAATAAACATCCTAAGCATAGTAGGTTTGATTCAAAACAATCGTCAACTGTCCCTACAAGCTGGAAAGGTTTTAAATAGTTATAGAATGCAACATTATTGATAGTAAAATGAGATGGACTACATTGTCTCAAACATTACCACAAAATAACATCTTAGCAGGCGCTGCGCTCCAAAACAAAATAGCTTCGGAAAGTTTTCAAGAAATGCATATTCAGAATGCGTACTCTTTTTCACTAAGCAACTCAGGCTTACAAGTATGTAAGATAGTGGACGAAGACCTTCAATTCACTCCCCTCTTTTTTATACCATAGTATGTGAAACTTGACACTACTATCTCATTATCAAAGGGTTAATATGGCTATTGAGGACAGATTGTCGCTCTTGTGGTTGGATAGGAGGAGAAATTGCGCAGATCCCGCGCACTCTGCATAGCAGTCGATGCTATACGGAGCATTTTGCAGGTATCTGGCCAATCAGCATTGTTTGCGGCTTTTGAAATCGTTACCACCTAGAATAATGTGCTTCCACAAGGCGAGCTATTTTGTGCACACGTGACGTGCTTGTCTGCGGGTGATGACACCAGCAAGACGGCGACGTCGGTGATGACAATCGTCTGGTGGCTACGGCTTGTTTTCTACTTGGGTCATTTGTTGATGCAAGCCTCTAGGCGATTCTTTTGGCTCATTTTCGGAATGTTTCGGCTACTTTTTCTCCCGAAGTTCTGGTTATGCGGCGCGGGAGAAGATTTTCGGGAGATCTTCACCAGAAGATCTCCCGAAGTTAACGTATATCCGCAGTTGCTGCCTCCAAGTCACCTTTCAACAGCTGCGACGTTCTGGCATTTGTCCTGACTGAAGTGGCTTCGCACAAATTGTTCATCACAGATGCCAATGGTATCAAGGAGAATATAAAGTAGAGAACACTAAGTCTGGCGTTGTTTGGTTTTGTAATTTTGCGAACTTTTGCCTCATCGTAAATAAAACCACATGTGTAATTTTACTCAGTCTCTCATCTCCCCGGTCACCTATTGCAGAAGGATAGTGGTTGAGGAGTTCTGCTGCTGAAAAAATTATCGCGAGTTCAATTGCACGCCCCAGCGGCCACCTTCATATCACAACAAATTGAGAAAAAAAGAAACACAAGTGCACTGGAATTTTAGTACAAATTATGGAGTGTTAGGTGAGTACAAACTTTCGTATCTGTATACTATACGGCGTGCTCTGTAACTAACAGTTAAGATTTTTTTCGCCTAATTAGGTTTCATAAGTTTTCTTTTTACATGTATGAAGTAGCATAATCACGGCCTAATTATTAGGATGCATACGTTGTTATTGCGGAAGCGTCTGAAAGAAAACATGGTTTATTTTTCGTGTCGATATAGTGTTGACTACCTAGTGGACCGCCTAAGCTTATCTGTGACATCACCGGCATGAGTACAAATACAAATGCGCCACGAAACAAGTTTGAATTAGGTATTTTCTATGCGCAAAAATTTGTCGTTGTCAGTTATGTAGGGTGCAAATAAGTTATCAATATGATTTGCACCGAAATACAGTTCTCGATGCACTTTTCCATAGATGCGTACGCTTTCTTGATGCCTGTCTACGTTGTAATATTGCAATGGAGTGTTGTAATGCGAATTTTATGCCCAAAAAAGAGATAAAGAGCGTAGGCAAGACAAAGGGCCACCGAATCATAACTTCTATATCCCTAATAACAGCGCTAGCTTCATCAACGCTTGCCTGTTTCAACGAATGTACAGTCATTAGGAAGGTAACGGCTGTACAGCAATAGGTATGTGAAGAAAAAATTAGGAAAAGCATGGCAATTACACGTAACAATGCTTATCAGTTCTTATATGTTTTCATTTAGGTTGTTTTTCTGGATTTTCACCAAATCATCTGTGTGTTGTTTCTCTTTCATTTTACGGAAAAAATCTTAATATTTTATTTCGTTAGGAGAGTAATTAATTTTACTCCCCTGATAATTGCAGCTTGCATGTAGCACGAGAGCGTCAAGGACTGGGTACGGCTCTAACAGATCGTACATGTGCAGATAAGCCCACCGCGTAAAAGATATGACATTGGCCCATTAGCAAAATATCAGTCTTCAAGACAACCAGCAATAGGCGACATATCAAAGTATCCACTCTACGATTTCATATACCCATGCTCTGAGCGGCATAACTCGCCCTATTTGAAGCTGTATCTTATTCAGAAAATAAGACCAGTTGTCTCGCACATACAATATCTGTCTACCTTCACTTGCGCAGCTGGTGAAGCTGCAAAGGAATGGTGATTAAGCATAGTAGAACGACGAGCTCATATAATATCACCCAAGAAAAATCTGTCTCTAGCCATACGAAGAAAGAAACCGTTCTTTTGAATAAAATATTGTCTATTTCTTTCATTGCTTTTCCGGTTTCGCTTTGTTTTACCAAGTAAGATCTTTACACGGAATTTAAAACTCCTGTCAATTTCTTGTTTCCATGAGCACTTTTTGGTTGCCGCAAAAATGTACCTATCTCGAAGCCAAGCGGAAAAACATTACTTTTGATGATAAATGTACCATCGAGTTTATTTCTGTGGCTGTTTACGTTTATGCCGATAATTTCTGGTCCACAATGTATATGGTATTCTTACAGCGGGATTCTGGCAGTTTGGTATTGGAGCACTGATTTCCGATTCGAGGTACACATTTTGAGGATGAAAGGTGTCTTAATGTACCACGAGATTCTAGTTCATAGCAAGCAGCGTTTCGGCAACTCATATAATGCAGCAGTACATTTGCTAGCACCGTTCTCACCCCCACTCATTTCTTTCGTTTCATCTCCTAACCCTCTTTCCCTCACCTAGAGTAGCAACCCAGACAGGTGCCTGGCTGACCTCCCTGCCCATTCTTCCTTTTTTTCCTCCTCCTCCGCGGCATTACAGCTTACGATAGGGGACATAATTCTGGTACTCTTTAATGGTCATATGAAGTTAGGACGCATAATCTTACAAACAATTTCCTCTTTCATCGCTTACCTGAATTTAAAAATATATCGGCAGTCGACATGCTCATGCCGCAAACTATGGAGCTTTCGTCAGTTGTGTCTCCACGCTTTAATATGAGACATCGAAAAGCGCCGATATCAAAGTGTAATATCCAACCGGGAAACAAGCCGCCGTTGTAAAGTGGCTACGATGCCGTAGTGAGAAATGCCATGTTGCTTTTACGATGCCAGCTGCCACTGCATGTTTCTCTCAGCAAACTGATATTGGTGCAAACCCAGGCGCTCTGTTTTTTTTTCGGAGACTAAGCATACTAAAGCTTTCTGTCTATTGTATTGATCACCAATACCTTACAGAGAAAAATGGTGCGAAATTTTTTTACAGTGCAACTAGTCGTTTCGCACTTCAAGTAAGCAAATTTTCATGATTTGTAATGTTTCGATCGGGACGAGCAGCTTAGATTGAGGTTTCTTCCACAGTGAAGACATAAAACTACACATTGTTTGGCTGGAAGGAACCTTACTGCGCCATTTTTCGTATCCATGGATACTGTTTCAACTGTCCTTGCAGATCTCAATTGGAAGGATAAAAAGGAGTGCAATGAATGAGCCCCTGATAATTATGCTGCTTGCTTCCACGGTATCGCCTCTCATGGGATGTAAGTTTTATTCTAACGAAATAAATTATTTGCAGCCTACATTGTAATACTATAACCTTCATAAATTTCATTTTTGAATTATCGCTTCACGAACAATGCATTCAGCCACTGACTACATCATACTACTAAAGCAGGTGTACAATTAGATTATCATACCAGAGTGCAGTTGAGCACTAATTGGTCTTAACATACAAGAAAGAAATGACAGAAGTAGAGCCCTTATTAAAAGAATAAATGATTGCAGTACACTGGTTATCAGCATGATCGTCACAGGCAAGCGTCGATATGAAACTTCTCATCACAATAAATTTCTCTTTGCAATTACCAACATGTGATAACAAGCTGCCTAGGCTACAAATTTAGCTTTTTTACGCGCAAGTACCTCACCAAACATTCGGATGCTAAATTACACTGCCATGAATGGCATACTATTGCGGGTTCAGAAATTATACCTCGTTAGGATCTGGCACGTTGCAGTGATGATGATGAAACTGGGCAGGAGTTTCGTGTAAAAAGTAGTGAACTGAAACTGATTGTTGCATAAATACGGGGTTACCATTTCAACAGCGGAGCTGTTTATGCCGAGCGCTAGTCGGCAATTCAAGCAGAACTTTTTTGTTTAGTTATTTGGTGCATTTTTTATTGCGATAACGACTTGCCGTTAAGGAATAAATCTTTACGTGCATATGTGTATTATATGTGTGCTGTTAGGCCTGTGTTGTGTATGAATTGAAGCAGTGTTTTGTGGAATCTGTTATCGTGTATCCAGCGGTCATAGCTGGTTGTCACAGGGTAGCAGAGGCCGGCTTGGAGTAGGAGACGCGAGCGTTCCGATTGTAAACGAGTACATATCTATATTAGGTGGTATGCATCTGCTTCCATCACAGGGATGGAGCAGTATGGATACGTAGCACCCAGTGGTCATTGCGATCAGTTCCACCTTGAGATCACAGCCTGCGTAAGGGCCACTCCGGCCCGAAGCCTCCTAAGCCCATCTTCCTCTGCCCTAGTAAGGTGAAGGGGGAGGGAGCAGACACACGGGGGGATACGAGTGCGTATGTCCTGCCGGAGAAAATTTTTACGGGCTCGGAGCGAGTTAAGGCGTGGAGGTGGGTGGGGAATAGACGGAAGATCTGGATTAGGAGGGCAATGTGCCTGCTGATCAGCAGCAATGTTGTGAGGCTTCGCTGCATGGCCTTGAATCCAGTGTACTTTGACACAAGTAGCTGTTTTTCTATTCATAGTGTGTATTGTCTCGTTCCATCGCCTTGTCAACCTTCTTCAGTTCCTGAATAGCCGCTAAAGAATCAGTGAAGATATTTAGTTGTTTGATGGTAGGCAGCTAAGATGTTGCATCTTGCCTAGCGTTGTGGATCGCTTGAAGTTGCATTACTAGAGCGCTGGCTTCCGTAGATAAATAGCGCTGGTGGCCGCTGACCAAATTATCCGTAGTACTGAGGAATGATGTCCTCCCGCCGTCTGGAAGAATAGCAGCATCCGCATAGACTTTGCAGGTGTTAGCGCATGATGCATCGATGATATTGTGGTCGTCAATAATACCTGTTGTATCGCTGCGTCGTAACTTCGTTGGCTTATTAGTTGCGATGCTGGTGAATTCCCAGGGAGGGATTGGATAGGGCTGATTGTCAATCCGAGAGCCACGTTGAAAATCAGCATGCAACGCAGCGACAGGTGGAACAAGTTGCTTTTTTATTTCACGTGCTTTTTCACGTTGCAAAATTATCTCTGCAATTGTGTGGAGCTGGGCATGTGCCTGTAAGGTTGGTATCGAAGTGATGCGGGGTAGTGCTGTGATTGTGTGCATAGCATATCGCGATTAATAGTCTCTAACTGTGCCAACTGTGCCAAAATTAGCCGTTGAAATTGTGGCTGATATAAAATTTGTGGCTGCAAGACTGCACGTACCAGCCGTCGAGCCACGCCAGTACGAGCTCCAGCTGCTTTTGCTGCAATGAGACGAATAAGGTGAAGTGGTTTTGTCGAAGTCTGTCTGATTTTACGGAGCCAGTGTGCACCACTGCCGGAGTCGTGAATAGGAAAATAGGAAAATCTGGACGGAAATGATCCAAACACGGAGCAGACCGGTGCCGGGCACCTTCACAGACCGATTCTGGTAGAATTCAGGCCATTCGCAGTCGATTATCCGCCACGAAGAGTGAAAAATAACGGAGCCTATGTGGAGCGCGTCCGTACCCTCCGGAGGCAAGCGGCGTTCCCTTCTGCGCCGTGCTCCCTGAAGGGCTGCAGAATTAAGCGTATCTTTCCTCCTTTACAATCAACATATATAGAAAGCAAACGCGACCTCTTCCGTCGCGCGAATGGCTGTGGGGAGACGGGAGGGAGGGAGGAAGGTGACGTTTAGCTGCGGCACCAAATGCGTATTTATATAAAAACGTTGCGAGGCGAGAAGGTGGGTAAGATTTCCGTCGCTGCTCGACGAGTGTCCCATTCTGATCTCGTCGAAAACGTCCGAGCCGACCCCAGAGGCAATGGCAACAGTCACTAACGCCGCGCGCGCTTGTTGCGAACGCGGGCAAAAGACGGCGTCGACAACAGTTCTATGCGTTGCTGGTGCTGCTGCATGTCCAAGTTTATACAGCTGCCAAAACTACTATCCTGACTCCGTATAGCTCTCTACTAATTTGGTATCGCAATTGATGCTTCGCCTTTCGAGTGAAACTGCGACAATATTTTTCTCGATTTATTTCTTGCTCAGCATGCCCGGAAAATTCAGCTGGAGTGTTCTGCAATGGAGGTGACTACGTTCCACAAGTTTATTGTACTGATACCAATCACGACGAGTGGCAATGCTCAAGGAAGCATAATGTAAGGTGTGGGTGCAATGCTGGGTTCGCCCGTGCAAAGGATAGAAGATGTGTGCCTATATCACAGTGCGGTAAGTGACTAAATCTTTAGATAGTTTGCAAAACTACAAATCCTATATAACTTTCACACCCACTAATGCTACCACTTCAGCGTAATTTGAGGCTGCCGATTTCAAATCCATGCCAATTTATGTGAATTGATCAATACTTCCTCATAGTATGCAGCAGTGGGCTCTAGTAGAATTTTAGGGTTGTAGGCCCTTTTGGACGTTGTTTTCTTTTTAATATTGTCCCTGAGCATGCTGTATGAAACCTTGGATGAAATTATACTGGAATGTCAAAAATTTCATTGGGTGGAAGTCAAACCATGCATTACAGAGCACCCAATTAGGACGCTTTCATAAAGGTTTCGTAAAGCTGTGTGTATGTGCGTGCGCTTGAGCAAAATGTGTTCAAAGATGAAAGCCAACTAAATCATAGGACAATATGGGAAGTAAACTAAATTTTGTATTTTTAATAAATATACATTTTTATATTTATAGTTGCATTTTGACTACAGAAACAGGAATGCACGTCTTGTGCACGGGGTACAGAGAGTGATCGCTGAGACGATGCACACATGGGAACTTTCTCGTGCGATCATGGTTATTTCATGTTTTTGGAAGGAAGACTTTATAAAATTTTTCGAAATCTTTTCGGCATGTGAGAGTAAGTCTTAAGAATACTTGATGTTTTTATAGGTTTTATGACCAGTGTCTCCACGTGGACAAGCCGCAAAACTAAAGCACACCTATTAGGCATGTATAACGACTAAATGAGTCTGTTGTACAGAAATAAAAATTCTCGTGTTTTACGCTGCAAAACTACGACAGGAGTATGAGACACGCTATAGTATTGGACTCCTGAATAATTTTCTCCAACTTAGGTTGTTTAACTCGCACCTAATGCACAGTAAAATGGCGCCTTTTCTTTTCGCCCCCAACGAAATGCGGCCGCCATGTCCGAGATTCGGTCTCGCGCCCTCGGGTGTAGCGGTGCCTCGCCAAACTATCTACGCCACCATGGCTGGTTAAGCAATATGCAAGCAGTGATTAGGAACCATGGGTACGAAACGATGATTTGCTGTTTTCATATAGTAGATCACTTCACTCAAGTGTCTATACCTCAGAGAGCTTGTGACGTACATTGATAACTAAGCAAGGCAGAGGTTTATTGGAAGCTGTAAGTGAATAACGCTAGTACAACAAGACGTTGCTCAGGAGACAACGTTTCGACATGCAGCCCTAATAAAGACAAGTATCCCTGTTGACAAGGCCAGCGCTGACACATCACCAACAAACGTATACAGAGTCAGCCTGCAAAATAAATGCTACGTTCTGATATCCTACGTTAATGGTACTTATTAACGAAGAAATGTGACCCCATCGAACACATCGGAGAGTTTGAGCAGCCATGCGCATGCCGTAATATATTGTTTTTCTTCTGCTCTAAAATACGTATGCGTAAAGTTTACTTTCAATTTCTTGCTTTCACACATTTCTATATATTTTAGCTTACATTGCTCATAACCCTGGTTTCTATGCAGACATTAGAAATGATGTTCGAAAGGTATATCCACCCGCAACAAAAGCTGAATCAGAAGGGAATCCGGAAGACTCAGACGTGAAAGGAACTGGAAGTAAACTCACCGAGCTTGGTGAAACAGTTTTAAAGGTAAGAAGTATTATATGGTATTAGATTTATTTATTTCTTTAAATGCGGCGGCGCGCACTCCTAATTTTAGAAATTGTTCGCGGACGCACTTTGCTTTCTACGCGTATTGAACAGATTTAAACCATTTTGTATTAGAAAGCATACCTTCTGCACTTTCCAATGACACCTAGTCAACACTTAGCGTGAATAATTACCTAACGGCAATGAAAATAGTAGTAGCATAAAAATGCGTTTTTGCTCCGTTGTACTGCGTTTTCAGCAAAACGGTTCAACATAACAAAATGAAGTTTGCTGGGCCTTTAAATGAAACTTTATACAATGTTTCTATGGAGAGATATTGCGTCTAAAGCAAATGGGAATTTAATACGCTCCACTGAATATGGTCAAAACAATAGATGTTTATGAATTGATATCGTTATTTCCTTTTCAACGCAGACGAAGAATATTTTGAGGTTTTCCATGTTTTTGTGTACCTATCATCTATTCGAAGTTTTTTCTTGGTCTGATTAGTATTTCATGAGTTATAATTACTTCAAATTGGCGATTTATGACAATACTTGGTCCCACATTACCAAAGAAGCGACAAAACTATTCAAGCTGGAACTTTGCAATTTTCGATAATCAAGTAGCAAGCCCTTCTATCGAATTCTGTAAGAGAAAGTTGTCTAACGTTTATTAGGGAATCTACAGGGGAGGAGTAAACTTTGCAAATTTTTCTGCTGGCCGAGCCCGTGCAAAGTGACAATATTTATCATGTAGAAGCTAATTCACAACGAGTGTCGCACAATAATTGGGCCATACAGTGTCTTGTAATTACTAGCATTCGCCACTTTTACGAAGAAGTACTTGAAACAGCAGATAAAGTAAGATCCCTCAAATTTCGTGGGTGCTGACTTTGCTCACAGGTGACTGTGAAAGCGTTTTTGAAGTGCATACAATACTTGCCCTCGCCTCCTCCTAATTGTTTACTGTATCCTTGTTCGCTGGCTAGTACGACGATATCTGGAAACTTGCTTTCCCCACGCGGTGAGGTGCCGATGTGTTTGGCAGTGTACTGTGTTTGCCTTAAGCGATGCTTGTTGAACGATAGGATTAGAAGCGAGCAATGGGCGAACCTTTATTTCCACAACTCTGCAGTCGGGAAAATAATGAGTCGGAAAGTGCGGATGGACGCGTGACCTGTAGCATTCCAAGCCACGCGCAACAAACCGAATATCACGTGTTCCAACGCCCAGGGTAGTTTTGAAACACCTAATTTCCAGTAGGTGCTCTTCACGTGCAAAGATATATCGCGTTTACGTGCGTAATCATTGAACTCGCATAATGCTCGCACCCCTACATTGCCCACTTTCTCTTTCAAGTAATCATCGTACCTTTGAAAAGTACTGCAGTGATTGCCATCCGCTTGTTGCGGTGCACTGCAGCCGATGTAGCAGCGTTTTCCGTCATTTCCTCTTGCAAAGCTGTTCCACCATTAGATGCGCTCGAAAGCCTCCGAATTCAGCAGAAAAAAAGAAAAGAAACAACACGGACAGCGCGAAGAAGACAGACAACACGCGCACAATTTACGCATGTAGGCTGATGGCTTTTAGAAAGACGTACTTTTAGCAAATAGACTGTTTATGCAGTCTCGGCTTTTGTGGAGCCTGTGATCTTATTCACAAGGCCAGTGTGAAGAGTTGGCATTGAACGCCTGTGTCATGGGGAGGTAGAGATACTGTCCTTCGCGAAAGCAACAAATTCGGATGTGGGCGAAACTTGGTAATCATCTGAGGTCTGTGCGCAAGGCTATGCGCGAGTGCTTGCGATGGCCATCGTGAACACAACGCTTGCGCGATGAGTTCAAGCGGTGCTGCCGTCTGCGCTTTGTCCGTGGGTCGCCAAGACCGATAAATCTTAGCTATTTATCACATCTGTATTGTTGCGCCCGAGAACTGCACATACTGATGCCAAGCATTGCAAGGGCTTTCTTCATATTCAACACTCCGACGAGTGCCAAAAACCGTTCGGTCGGCACGTGGGACAATAGGAAACACGGTGTCTTTCGAAAGGGGGAGAAGGCAACGAGGCGGTCCGTCCTACGGCGATCCGTCGTACGGCCCGTCTGAGTCCCCTCAACTTCCTTTAGCTTTTGATGTTTTTTTCGGTGATGAGGAATTGATGTTAGTAGAGTGTACTAGATTGGGGGAGTGGGTCCAACGAGGGCTCTGCGCTGAGGCATTTCTTATTGAAAATCCAGGTGGCGCCACCATCACTTTCTTCCGAATGAGCGGCCCCGCTAGCCGGCCGGACGCTTGTCGCGTCGAAGACCCTACCGCCGCTGCATAGAGCTTCGACAGGTGGATACTCGGTGGCGGTAACACTGAGAATATTCCCCATTGATCTATTGTTAATAAAATGGAAAGGAGCGGCGGAAAGAACGCAAACGACGCAACAACGACGGTGCGTCGAGCAGACGACAGCTACTCAGCCCGCGAGCTCGCATCAGCCAATGAGCACTGCCGAAACAGCCAGAGCCAACGTTTATTGGCCGGCGATTCAAAAGAAGGCGACGGCAGCGCCGCCACATTTCCCGCGTTTCTTGCTTCACCCTCGGCGCTTGCCAAGGCGTCCGCTGGACCCATTCCCCCAATCTAGTACACTCTATTGTTAGTGTGGGGGAATGGGACATCCTTCGCCGCCGCCGTTGCCGTAACTGTATCGCACAAGGTGAACATTTGAGCGATTCCATGGCAGGAGGAGCTATCATCAGTCGGCGTTCCTGAAGTGGTCTCCCTCTCATGTACCAGCTCAGATCAGCGCTGCTTAGCTTCGGCGATTGCAGGAGGCGGCACTCTTTCACCAAAACATGGCTGATGGCCTTTTTGAATACCACCAAGTGTGCCCGTTTAGTGATCGTAAATACATCGTGCGTATATTATTTTCGCCACTACGACTCAGATAATAAATACCACAATTATCTAAGTAATTGCGGTACACGCGCTTTCAAATACCTTTGACTGTATGTAAATTTATGATGCGAAACTACATTTCATTTCAATTTCTATTTCCCTTTCCAAAGTTTCTTCAAAGTGAACAGGATGTTTATCTGCAGATGATTTACCAAGATGATTATATGGACACAAAATGCGAATGTGTCAAGTCTACGTTCCATGCAAAACATAACAATGGATGTGAGAGGACGTTGGAGTGCTACAAATATGTGAAAGTCTCGTAAGTACAATCTCGCAACATAATATTTCTCCCCCAACCTCTCAGGCCAAAATCTGAAAAGGCAATGTATCCCTACGCAGCTGCAATGTAGTAGGTGCGTATATGGGTGGGAAAAGTATTTTTGCCAAGACTGGCATTAACCTAAACTAGTGACTCACACCCTGCTTCCAAATTCAAGAATGTTTAAGCCACTTGCTTCACATAGTTCACCGGGTAGTCCGGGACAACAAAGTACACGCCTAGTAAACCGCTTGAATATCAGAAGAAAAAGGTGTATTCAATTGTTACTTTCAAACCGCATATTTCAGCTACTCTTTGAAATTTATCGATAGGCGCCACCCATAAACCGGCCGCCATTTCTTTCAAATTAGACATTTGTGCCATATCTGCGCATTTATAGAAGCGGGGAAACTTTTTAGGCGTTTCGTATAACGCTTGTAAGCAGACCAAAAACGAGAGTTTAGCAATTTTCAGCTCCTAATTAACCCACACATTTGAATGTATATGAGCTATACCGTATCCTACTTTTTTTTAAATATAAAATTTGTGGGTGATCTAGTTCTTTCAGGAAATCATAAAAACGGGCTCTAACGCTTTTGAGCGCTTCTTGTCGCTCTAGAAGCGTCGCCGTAATGTTGGTCATTTTGCCCTAAGGTCGAAGCAACGACTGTGATTAGTAAACTGAGCGTTGCGCTTGGACTCCTGGGTTTGGGTTCTATGTATCCGCGGCTGCGACATTTTTGCGCTATGCAATATGCAAGGTGACTCCTGCTTGCAGAAGGAACAGCGTGCTGGCAGCTACATTATCATAACGACTGCTATCTGTGTTGCGTAGATGCATGCATACACACCGCAACTCTGCAGGAACTCCGCATGAACACTGCTTATTTGAACATTTTTGTATTAGCGCGCAAGTTATGTTAGTTCATATGTTAGTATATGCCAGTTCATATGATGACATGCCGTCGGGAGCATCACCCACTGGCATTGAGTAGATAAAAGACACGCTCAGTTAGCCGACCGTTATCTATGTGGGTTCAGTGATTTCTCATTTACATTTGCCTCCTTGTTTGACGAAGTGGCCTTAGGGACCACATATATCCCCGACAGAAGGTGCATCACAACAATATAACCAGAAAAGCGAAGGAAAAAACTTTCAGCACTTCCGCTGGGGTGGAGATAGAAGGCCGGCGAAGCTGTACTATGGTGGGAATTATGTATTCCCAATTATGACTATTAAGATGTGATGGTGTAATTGGTTATTTCAACTACTAAAGAATAAGAAATATGGATGATTTCATGGTTTCCATTTATTTATTGACCACAGGGACCTTGGCCTTATGGTCGCTACGGTACACCGCCATAGGCTGTACGGCAAAGGTTGATACGTTGTTCACAAACAAGTCACCAACGCCGCGCGTGTTCGTTGCTAACGCGGGTAAAACGCCGCCACCATCGACAACAGTTGTGAGCGTTGTTTGTGTGACCGCACACAACGAATGGGTAAACGCCGTTGTCAACACTGTTATGGGAGAGGCGGGCGAGAGCCCGCAGAGAGTCGGCGGCACAGGCCGGCAGGGCTGCGCGCATGCGCCGCAGAGGGATAGCGGGCACGCACACGCACAGTCTAGGGTGCATAGAGTTTCAAAAGGTGTTTGATTGAGAAACTCTATGCTAGGGTGCCTCGATGCCCTGCTCGCCCACCGCTCCCATTGCACTTTGAAGGAAGTCTCGTTTGCTCTCCACCCTGCGTTCGCTCCGCGTGAAAGCGCGCGTCCCTCGCCCTCGCTCGCTTTCACATGCCATTTCGCGCGTTGTTACAGCGTCGCTAGCAATGTTTCTTTAAACATGCGTACCCGATCATGAATTTGGTCGAGCACAATGTCATGGAGCTTCTGGCCATGATCAAGGCACTGACGTCCGGGGCAAAGAACCTCGTCACGTTCCTTACTGTCCTGTAGCCAATTTGACCACGGAAACACCGCGATCTGGTTCCGTGAAATTGATATATTTTTTAAAGCGCATGAGGGCATATTGTGCAAAGTATCTCTACGTAGTGTCAGCCCTCCCTTGCAAGGTGGTGAGCGAGTTTAACTATGCCTTGAGCGCTCCCACGCCACTCCACAGTATATCTCTACGACATCGTAGTGTTTTAGCCACGTTCCCAGACCACCTGCATTGCCTTGAACAAGTGCTAAAGTGCCTCGCAAACGCTGGCCTACAGCTCAACACGAAAAAAAAAATACTTTCGCCGGCAAGACTATCAAAGTTCTGGTCACTTAGTCAGCAAAGCAGGCATTCGACCGGACCCTGTGAAATTTTCCGCCGTACTTTAGTTTCCTCGTCCTCTGCGCCAAAAGACCTGCGCAGTTTTCCCGGACTGGCTTCGTACTGCCGGTGCTTCATACGCAACTGCGTTGCGCTGGCTTTTGCGCTCCATCAACTCCTCTCAAATAACGCGCCCTTCGTTTGCTCTGCCGAATGTGAAAGTGCGTTTTTGACGCTCAAGCAGGTCCTGACCTCGGCCCTCAATGTGCCACTTTGACCAAAGTGCAGCTACTATCATACACACTGACGCCAGCAGTCATAGTCTCGGTTCTGTTCTGCAACGAGACACCAATGTGCGTGAACGAGTCGTTGCTTACGCCTGTCGGATGCTGACCACTGCCGAGAAAAATTACACCATCACCGAACAAGAGTACCTTGCTGTTATTTGGGCAGTGAAAAAGTTTCGGCCATACCCCCACGGCCGTCACAATACAGTGGTCACTGACCATAATGCACTGTGCTGGCTATGGTCGCTAAATAACCTATCGGGTCGTCTTGGTCGCTGGGTGATCCGCTTACGGGAATACGATTTAGATGTTACCCAGAGGCCTGGAAAGAGTCACCAAGACACAGATGCTCTATCTAGTTGCCCTTTGCGGAGAAATAATGACCCAGCACCGCTTATTTGTAATCATGTACAGCCCGAGCCCACTTCTTCACCCTTGTCCGTCTCAACGATCGACTGGCTGAAACTAATCACCAATCTGTCCTTGTTTTCCAACAACGTGCCGACCCATACTTCCGAGCTATTCTCGACCCCATGCAAGGGGGCTAAGGGCACCTCAAGCTGCCTTACTGCAGCTTTTATCTTAGCCCCTGCCATTGTATTTTTAGCAATGGAAACAAATAAAGAAAGAAAGGTTCTGGTTCACCCCCGAACGCCCGACTCCGCTAACGATGGGGCTTTGCATCGCTATATTTATCACGTCAATGACAATAAATCGGTGCGCATCATACCCCGTTCTCTTCAACGTGAGGTGCTTGAAGCCTTTCATGATGATCCGACAGCAGGTCATATCGGACACCACAAACATACGGCAGAATACGAAGTCGGTGCTCTTGGCCTGGCCACTCTTCTGCCTTAGCCAGGTACGTCGCGTCATGCGTTCTTTGTCAATGCCGCCCCGCAGGGGCGTCTGCGCAAGCAGGCGTTTGGTGAGTTGCGCCACCACGTACCCGAGCACACGAGGGTTGGACCCTCCCGCGTCTTACCGTGCGCGGCTTAGCCGTGTCCGGGGAAGAGGGGATCCTGGGGGTTGAGCCGACGCTGAGTGTTTGGACCTTTAAGGCCCCTCAGCAGAGGCAACACACCCCTTTGGCCTCGGCTTCACGTAGACGGCACCCTCGGACTGACCCACCCGGGGGAAATCGGTAGTTGGCATTTCCTATCCTCCTCTTCAATCTTCGTCTTTTTCTCTCACTTTCAATCTTTCCTGTCTCCTTCTCACTTCTGATTTTCTGATCCTCCAGGCAGCTAGGGTTAACCTTGTGTGAGATAGCCAACCTTGGTTATATCATATTTGGTTATAGTGGCTGTGAACAGCTGGCATTGGCTGGTCTTGTTTATAACAACCCTGTCACGTCCCCTTGTTGGGCTCCGCGGTGAGCGGCTGGCAGCGCTGCCGAAATCACGCTAATTTGTATGGCTTCCTCATACCCTAAACTGCCTGATCGCCCTCTCATAAAATAAGGGCGCACCGATGAATCTTTTAACTTTTTCGCTAAGACCACCGAAATTTTCCCACGTTTCCACGTGATTCACAGTGAATCCCCCGGTAAAATCGTAAGAACAGTATCACCTTTTGTAGTTGCTAAATGCCTGACTGACTTTCTTGGTCCTGGTTACAAAGTAACGAAAATGGCCAGTGGTAACATTCTCCTCGAAATCCGTGACAAAGCTCAGCACGAAAATCTGCCAAAACTTGTCTCGTTTGGTGACACCCAAATTTCGGTAAGCCCTCATCGTTCTATTAATAGTACACGAGGGGTAGTATCAGATCAAGACCTACTGGAATTGACTGAGGCATAGCTCCTCGAGGGCTCGAAAGAGCAACACGTGACGATTGTGCAGCGAATCAAGATCCGGCGAGACGACAAGGAAATTCTTACAAGACACCTTATACTTACTTTTTGTACTAGCACGCTCCCCGAACAAATTGAAACAGGTTACATGAAAATAAATGTCAGACCTTACATTCCGAACCCTCGACGCTGCTTTAAGTTCCAAAGATTCGGTCACGGCTCTCAGAGCTGCCGGGGCCGTACCACCTGTGCAAAGTGCGCATCACATGACCACCCTGCGGACAACTGTAACGACCCACCCCACTGTGCAAACTGTGAGGGTGAACACTTGGCATATTCACGCTCCTGTCCCTCATGGAAAAAAGAAAAAGAAGTTATAACACTTAAAGTAAAAGAAAACATTTCCTGCAAAGAAGCACGAAAGCGCCTCTCATTTGTGGGGCCTTCTTTCTCCGAAGTGGCAGGGCAGGGGGCAGTGCCACAACGGCTCTCAGCGGCCGTTCGAACCACGCAAAGTGGACCGGCGGTAGCGCCACCCGCCCCCACTGCGGTATCTAGTGCTGTTCCACCATCCAGCAAGAAGAGCCAGCAGTCCTCCGTGCCTGC
Source organism: Dermacentor silvarum (assembly GCF_013339745.2). Lineage (NCBI taxonomy): Eukaryota > Metazoa > Arthropoda > Arachnida > Ixodida > Ixodidae > Dermacentor > Dermacentor silvarum. The sequence continues at coordinate 62,626,177 of NC_051158.1, read as the reverse complement.
GGGCTCTACGACACCTAGGGCCTCTGCTCGTGCAGAGAAGCCCGAAACACCCGTGAGCGTGCGCCGCGAGCGGGCATCCAGCGCCTCGGCGGTGGTGATGGATACATCACAAAGCCCACCGGCGTCTCAGACGCCGAATGATCGGCGCAGCTCTCAGGAGCGCGCCAAAAAAGACATGCCCCGCATCACGGGGCCCGGAAAGGGCCTTGTGGGCTCACACAGATTTCCCCTCTTAAACACACAGCACAACACACTCTCACTATGGATACACAAATACTATATTGGAATGTCAGGGGTCTTCTCCACAACCTCGATGATGTTAAGGGACTCCTACATAAACATAATCCAAAATTGCTGTGTGTTCAAGAGGCACATCTGAAACATTCACACACAAACTTTCTTCGCCAGTACACCATCTTCCGAAAAGACCGTGACGAGGATAACGCCTCGTGTGGCGGTGTAGCAATCGCTGCAGACAAGTCTGTAGCTTGTTTTCATGTAGCCTTACAAACACCCCTTGAGGCAGTGTCAGTTAGGGTAGTTCTTTTCAATAAGCTGGTAACTGTTTGTTCTATATATATACCCCCAAGCTATCACCTCATCAAAACAGATTTTTATATCCTCATAGATCAACTGCCGGAACCCTACCTACTCGTGGGTGATTTTAGTGCTCAAAACACCTTGTGGGGAGAATCCCGATGCGACGCGAGAGGTCGACTCATCGAAAATTTTCTTCTGACCTCTGGTGCCTGTCTCTTTAATAAGAAGGAGCCGACGTATTACAACGCCCAACACAATTCGTATTCATCAACAGATCTTGCACTTGGATCCGCTTCCCTTCTGCCTGACCTTGAATGGAATGTCATCAAAAATTCTTATGGAAGTGACCACTTCCCTGTAACTTTAAACTTAATAACGCAGCACGATAACCCTCCCAATATCCCTCGATGGAAATTAGCATCGGCTGACTGGGAGCATTTTAAAGAATTAACTTATTTACCACAAGATTTTATAAACAATTTTAGTATGAATGATGCTGTGGCATATTTTACCGCTTTTTTTATTGATGCTGCTGAAAAGTCTATCCCACAAACGAATGGTGGTTCACTTAAAAGACGTGTTCCCTGGTGGAATGAAGATTGTAGACAGGCGCGAAAAAGGCACAAGGCATGAGGCATATTGCGTAGATCGCCAAATACAGAAAATATCATTCAATTTGAACACATTAAATCGCAGGGCAGGCGGACACGACGCCAGGCAAAGAGAGAAAGCTGGATGAGGTTTCTGTCAGCTATAAATTCTTAAACACAGGAGGCAAAAGTGTGGAACGGCTTAAGAAAGCTAAAGGGGCAACAAATGCATCCCTTGCCTCTGGTGAATGACCAAGGGAATACCTTGCAGGACCAGGCAGACACTCTTGGGGAGCACTTTCAGCGTGTGTCAAGCTCAATCCATTATTCAAAATAATCTCTCAAATACAAACAGATAGAAGAATGCAAGCCATTCGTACGCACATGCCGACAGAACGAACCGTATAATCGTCCTTTCAGTATTGCCGAGTTGAGAGCTGCCTTGATCGAATGTAAGAGCTCTGCACCTGGACCTGACAGAGTCATGTATGACATGATTAAGAACGTACACAGTGATACACAACTGACACTACTCGCACTTCTCAACACTATTTGGACAGCCGGATATCTCCCATCCGCATTGAAAGAAGCGATTGTGATCCCTGTATTGAAGCAGGGTTAAGAGCCTTCCTCAGCGGCAAGTTACCGTCTGATAGCTCTCACAAGTTGCCTATGTAAGCTATTTGAAAATATGGTTAATCGACGTCTCATACATTTCCTTGAACTGAACAAAATGCTTGATCCCTATCAGTGTGGCTTTAGAGAAGGGCCATCCACAACTGACCATCTTGTGCGCATTGAAGGAAATATCCGGGACGCATTTGTACATAAACAGTTTTTCTTATCAGTATTCCTCGATATGGAGAAGGCGTACGACACAACATGGCGTTACGGTATCTTGAGAGACTTGTCGCGAATGGGCATCCATGGCAATATTCTAAACCTAATAGAAAGCTATTTTTCTAATCGTACCTTCCGCGTCAAAATCGGTAACGTATTGTCACGTCCATTTATACAGGAGACTGCTGTACCCCAGGGAGGCGTGCTCAGCTGCACACTCTTTATAGTTAAGGTGAACACACTCCGTGCCTCATTACCACCGGCAATTTCCTATTCCGTCTACGTAGACGACATACAAATAGGCTTCAATCCTGTAACCTCGCAGTGTGCGAGAGACAGGTACAGCAGGGCTTGAACAAGGTGTCCAAGTGGGCAGACGAAAACGGCTTTAAAGTTAACCCCCAGAAAAGTTCTTGTGTTCTTTTCAGAAGAAAGAGAGGCCTGATTCCAGATCCCTGTGTAGAACTGTATGGACAGCAAATACCTGTGAACAAATAACACAAGCTTTTAGGCATCATACTTGACTGTAAGCTAACTTTCATTCCCCACATAAAATATCTTAAAGCAAAATGCCTAAAAACAATGAACCTAATGAAGATTCTATCGCACACAACGTGGGGCAGCGACAGGAAATGTCTAATGAATCTTTACAAGAGCCTCATTAGATCGCGACTGGATTACGGTGCTGTAATATATCACTCTGCTGCCCCAAGCGCGCTAAAGATGCTAGATCCCGTTCACCATTTAGGTATCCGCCTGGCCACCGGCGCTTTCAGAACAAGCCTCATTGAAAGTCTATATGTAGAATCGAATGAATGGTCACTCCTTCTGCAGAGAACATACATCAGCTTCACTTATTTTCTCAAAGTCCACACTTATCATGAACATCCGTGTTCTCAAACCGTTAATGATTTGACGTGTACTACACTTTTCAATAACCGACCCTCTGTGAGACGGCCTTTCTCACTGCGTGTGAGAGAACTTAGCGAAGAGATGGATGTCCCTCTTCTAGAACATCGCCTAATGCCTCCAGGTGAGCTGTCACCGTCCTGGGAGTGGCAGCTGATAGAATGTGATCTATCCTTTGTAGAGGTCACAAAGCACGCTCCCGAGCTCGAAATTGCAATGCATTTCCGCGAACTTCAATCGAAGTATTCGTGCTCGGAATTCTACACCGACGCATCCAAGTCCCATGCTGGCGTATCTTACGCGGCTGTTGGCCCCTCTTTTTCTAAATCTGACGTATTGAACCCCCTAACAAGTATCTTCACAGCGGAAGCCTACGCAGTACTTTCTGCAGTGAACTATATAGACAAATTGAAACTACAAAAGGCAATAATATTCCCAGACTCGTTGAGTCTTGTAAAAGCGCTAACATCTTTACAAAAGCATAAGAATCCTGTTTTTATTGAGCTTTACTCACTCTTGTGTAACATTTACCTATCTCATAGACATGTAATAATATGCTGCGTTCCCGGCCATAGAGGAATCGAGGGTAATGTGCTTGCCGACGAAATCGCCAAATCAATGATATCCCAAAGTATTGGTCTTCCTGCTGCTATTCCTGCTACAGATCTGAAGCCTTTGCTACGAAACAAACTGCGAAGCCACTAGCAATGCTTGTGGGACACCGAAGCAAATAATAAGCTCCACTTGATTAAGCCACAGTTAGGTTTCTGGCCCTGTACAACTAAAACACGACGAACTGATGTCCTATTCTGCCGTCTCAGAATAGGACACACATATAGAACTCACAATTTTCTGTTGACTGGTAACGAGCCTCCAACATGTGGTCGATGTGGTGAGAGGCTGACCGTCCTCCGTGTCCTCCTGGAGTGCCGGGAAGCCGAAACAGAGAGAAGGAAACATTTTCCTCTTGCATACCGCTACCATATCCCTCTCCATCCCTGTATGTTTCTTGGCAAAGAACCGCTTTTTAATACCAAAGCAGTCCTAGGTTTCTTGAATGACGTGGTACTACATGTAATTAGCCCTGGATATTCGTAGCACATCCTCCCGCCAGAGGATGCTGTTGCGATAGTGTTTAGTATAGCAAATGCCTCCAGACCTTTATGTTCAAGGGCTCTGTTGAGGCAATAGTGCTTCATGCCAATTTTCGCATCAGACATATTTTGCAAATAGTAACATTTAGTTGCAATGCATATTTAATGCTCATAGCACACGCCATTAGTCATTCCCATAATCTTATTACCTGTAGATTTTATGCACTTTACAGCGACTATTTTTAGGCCCCTTTACAGCCACGTCATATCCACCACTCCTAATCCATTGGTTCAATTTAAACTCATTAACACTGGCCTGGCGCTCTTCGGCCATTATTGGCCCTTGCGCCATTAAACCCCATATATCATCATTTTTGAATGCCGCAAATGACCTACGACTCCTCCTTCTGGTCTTTTGCAACCTCTTCCTTGTCCCGATTCGCCTTTCGAGGTCGTCGGAATAGACTTGTACGGTCCTCTTTCTAAGCCCTCCAATAGCAATGGCTGGATTGTTACGACCACAGACCATCTGACACGCTACGCCGAGACAGCCTGTATACAAACTGGGAGTGCCGCTACGGTCGCCGATTTCTTTCTACGCAACATCCTCTTCCGTCACGGAGCTCTGGGCCTTCTCCTCAGCGACCGCGACAAAGCCTTGCTCTCGTCTCTTCTTCGAGTTACCAACCGACTTCGAGTTACCGACTTCGAGCTACCAACCGCCGACCAACGGCTTGACAGAGCGTTTTCATCCTAGTGTATCGGATATGATTGCAATGTACATCAGCCCCGACCACACCAACTGGGATGCAATCGTGCTGTTTGTGACATTTGCTTGCAATACGGCTGTGCCACACACCACCGGATTTTCTTCATTTTTCCTCGTCTACAGTCCCTCACCTAGTTTCGTTCCGGATGTTTCGTTCCTTACGCCCTTCGCAGAACAATTTTTTGTCTCGCCTCGGCGACCAACTCTGGGCTGTCCAGCAGGGCTGCGAGGCGACGCTTTGACAAGAACTTGACGTCCCGTCGTGGGAGACCTGATCCCGGGTCGCTAAAACTGCAGGACGACTCAATAAAGTTATTGCCATCCATCGCCTCGATGACTGCCGTAATGTAGCCCGCTTTAACACCGACATCGCTCAGGACGTACGGAAGCATTGCTACTACTCGACTCACCGTGTTGTCAGAGAGGCATTGCGTAATCAAGGCGTACAGGAGAAATACTTGAATATCTTGGTGAATATCTACGAAGATTCCACAGCTACAAGACAAGCAGAAAATTACCTATCAAGAAAGGGGTCAGGCAAGGAGACACAATCTCACTAATGCTATTCACTGCATGCGTAGAAGAAGTCTTCACGGTCTTAGACTGGGAAGGCTTAGCAGTGAGGATCAACGGCGATTATCTCAACAACCTTCGGTTTCCAGATGACATTGTCATGTTCAGCAACGATGGTGACTATTTGCAACAAATGATTGAGGACTTTAACCGAGAAAGTGTAAGCATGGGGTTGAAGAATAACATGCTAATATAAATAATATTAATTATATGTGCATATTTATATATGATAACTATATATTATCACAGGATTAATATGATAATGTTCAAACGCCTGTCAAGGGAACAAGAATTCAGGATTGCCAGACACCCTCTACAGTCTGTAAAGGTGTGTATTTATCTAGGTCATTTACTGAGAGGGGACCCTCATCATGAGAAGGAAACTTACAGAAAAATAAAATTGGGTTGGGGTGCATACAGCAACCATTGCGAAATCCTGACTAGGAGCTTACCACTGTCGTTGAAAAGAAAAGTGTACAATCATTGCAGTCCACCGGTGCTAATATATGGGGCAGAAACTTGGAGGTTAACAGGGAAGCTCGAGAACAAGTTAAGGACCTTACAAAGAGCGGTGGAAGAAAAAATGTTAAGCCTAAGATTAAGAGAGAGGAAGAGAGCGGTGTAGATCAGAGAACAAACGGGGATAGCCAATATTCTAATCAACATTCAGTGTATTTATTTGTTCTAATCTGTATAAGATGCCGTCACGAAGCACGAATAATTGTAGGGACGGGGCACAGTGATGAGAGCGTAGGCGGCGGATAATTGACCTCAAATTGGAGTCGCTGAGCTGTTCGCTACGTATGTCGGATAAATCGGATATCGCGAAGACACAGACGTCCGAATCGTGCGCTGACAAGTCGGGAGGGTCCACTGTATGACGGGATAGGCAGTCCGCATCCTGGTGCAGTCTGCCAGACTTATAAGTGATGTCAAAGCTGTACTCTTGCAGTTTCAGTGCCCAGCGACCAAGTCGTCCAGTCGGATCTTTGAGGGAAGACAACCAGCAAAGCGCATCGTGGGTCGGTGGTGACCAAAAGGGTGCGGCCAAACAAGTATGGTCGAAACGCCCAAACTAGTGCGAGGCACTCGCGCTCAGTGATCGAAAATTTGCACTCTGAAAAGGAAATAAGGCGACTGGCATAGTCGATGACGCGGTCGCGTCCTTGTTGCTGCTGGGTGAGAACAGCGCCGATGCCATGTCCACTGGCGTCAGTGCGAAGTTCAGTGGGGGTTGACGGGTCAAAATGGGCCAAGATGGGTAGTGACGTAAGTAACGTCGTGAGCGTATGAAACGCAGTGGCCTGTTCAGGACCCCAGGAGTATAACGTTTCCTTCTTCAAGAGCTGCGTGAGTGGATAGGCAAGGTCGGCGAAGTTCTTGACGAAACGTCCAAAATGAGAGCACAAGCCGACAAAGTTCCGTACGTCTTTAGTGGAACGTGGCATGGGGAATTCTTTGACAACACGAATTGTTTCTGGGTCAGGTTGCACGCCTTCAGCACTCACAAGGCTGCCAAGCACAGGGATTTTGCGGCGGCCAAAACGGCATTTGGCAGAGTTGAGCTAAAGGCGTGCTCGCCTGAAAACTTCAAGAACTGCCGAGAATCGGCTAAGGTGGCTGTCAAATGTCGGTGAGAACACGATGACATCGTTTAGGTAACAGAGGCAAGTTGACCATTTGTATCCATGGAGGAGGGAGTCCATCATTCTTTCAAATGTGGCTGGGCCATTACACAGTCCAAACGGCATTACCTTACATTGGTAAACTCGTATCGACCTGAGCCTGACCTCAGGTCGATAGAAGAGAAGTAGGAAGAGCCGTGTAGACAGTCGAGAGCGTGATCGATGCGCGGCAAAGGGTAGACGTCCTTGCGCATTACCTTGTTTAAGTAACGGTAGTCGACGCAGAAGCGCCAGCTGCCATCTTCTTGACTAGGACGACCGGTGACGCCCGTAGACTGCATGAAGGTTCAATGACGTCCTTGGTGAGCATCTTGTCGACTTCACGCTGTATCACTTCTCGCTCGGCATGGTACACGCGATAAGGACGTCGTCTGATTGGGCTGGCGTCCCCAATATTGATCTTATGGGTCACCACAGATGTCTGTCCAAAAGGACGGTCATTGAAGTCAAAGATGTTGCGGTAGGACTTCAATATGCGCCGCATATCGCCTGTCTGTGCAGGAAGGAGGTGAGAAGCACATCTTGTCAATATCACCGTTGACGAGATTGTGTGAGGTAGACGAAGGGGCAGAGGACAAAGAAGCGTCGGTGACGAATGCAGAAACGGCACACTCATCGATGGAAGCAATGTGGCCTAGAGTCATGCCGCCTGGGATGAGTTGCGTGCACCAGCTAAAGTTCAATATGGGTAGAGACATGCGATTATCCGTAACTCTAATATGGGTGTGAGAAGAGCGACGTTTTTGGCGAATAAGACGTCAACGATCGGGGTCAAGATGTAACCACCATCGGGAATGGGAGAACAAGACCGCAAGTTCACATACATAACGGCTTGAGGAGGTAGACGAACGTAATCCACTGAGCACAAGCGCGGTTGGCGTGTAGTAGGAGCGTCATGGTAGCATGGTAGGTCTAGCTGAAGCAAGCCGGTTCCACAGTCAATAAGGGCAGAATGGGCAGACAGAAAATCCATACCGAGAATGAGGTCATGGGAGCAATTCTCGAGCACGGTAAGTAGTACGCTTGTGGATCGGTCAGCAGCACTTATTCGCGCGGAGGACATCCTTAGCACGGGAAACGTTCCGCTATCGGCTACACGAATGAGCGGTACTGTGGGTGGCGTTACGACCTTTTTAAAGTGGCAACGAAGCTCCGAATTCATCACTGATGTCTTAGCCCCAGTATCCACTAGAACGACAACATGTGCGTCATCTAGTTTAACGTCTATCAGGTTCCGTCTGGTCGGCAGTGTGGTCAGAGGATTTGGCAGGCGGGTCGTCGATGCAGCATCACCTCTGGGAGCTGCATCGTCTAGTTTTCCCGAGGGAGTCATTCAATCGGCGACGTAGGACGGCGGAATTGGGTCGAGGGAGATGATTAGTGGACGCTACAACGGTGAACGGGACTGGTGACCACGTGGGGATGGCGAACAACGATACGGCATGGAGGGAGCGTCTACAGCGTTGGTTTGGGGATGCTCGTAGTAGGGCTGAAATCGGCCATGGTCCATGTCGGGGCGACGGTTGTTTCCATAGGGAGGCTGATACCAATACCACCAGCTGTTACAATGGCACGCCACGTGTCCAACACGACGGCAGTTAAAGCAAATGGTACGGTCATCACCAGTCCTCGACTCGGCTGGGTTGCGAGTACGGAATGGCGGCCTTTGACCTTGGGCGTGCGAAAGTGAGGGACGGCGGTCGATCGGCTGGGAAGGAGCTGCGGCGCACACAGAGTCCAGGCCAGCATTGGAGAGCTCCTGATGAACGACAGCTTGGACTAGTGGCGCCATCTGGGAGCTATGGTCACAGGTATGGCCGCACGTAGAAGGAGGAGACGCAGCGTCAAGTTCACGTCGGATGATCTTCTTCACGTGTTCCACGGTGAGCGCGCCGACGGTTCAGATACGTCTTCGCAGAACCACGTTGCAGCCCTGTTCGGAAGTGGAGCGAAATTATGGTCAATGCGTCGACTTTTGGCGGCCTCCAAGCGCTTCCACTCTTGGAAGATGTCATCGATAGTGTCGCGGTATTTGCCAGTCTTTGCAGATTAGCAGGTTGAAGGCATCATCTGCTATGCCGTTTAACACGTGGCCTACTTTCTCAGACTCCGTCATGCCGTTGTCGGCTTTGCGGCAAAGAGCAAGCACGTCCTGTATATAGGTCAGGTATGACTCTGTCGCTGTCTGCGCACGAGATGCCAGCTCCTTCTTTGCTGCTGCCTTTCTACCTGCGGAGTTGCCGAACAGGGAACGCATCTTTTCCTTGCATGCATCCCAGCTCCCAATTTTGTCTTTATTATTCTCAAACCACACGTTCTCGATCCCTTTGAGGTAAAATAATATGTTTGCCAACATAATCGTCTCATCCCAGTGATTATGCTTACTTGCACGCTCGTACAGGGGTAGCCAGTCCTCGATGTCGACGTTCTCAGTCCCGCAAAAGGTGCTTGGGTCTTTTACCTGAGCCTGGAAGGCCGTTGTCGTTGCAGCCGCCTCGGTGGGCACAGACAGCTCTTCCGCCATCGTGGATAAAGCCAAACATCGGCCGCTGCGGAGCGCCGGTGTACCGTGTATGTACCCAACACCTCCTTCCTAAATACCACGCGGAGGAGACTAACAAAAAGGGATAGGAACATTATATCTACAAGATATATACAGACATATATGGCTGCAGACAAGATGGCGGAACAAGAACACGAGCGCTGCCCCCAGATCGTCGTCTTCACCGTCTTTCTGGCGCATTCTTCCATGCTCGGCATAGCGCGTAACAACACACACACACACACACACACACATATATATATATATATATATATATATATATCAACGACCACTGACGACGCGCAGTGCACAAAAATGGTTGCTATAGTGTGATCTAAATCATGCTTTTCTAGCCACCGCCATACACCGACCTTTGTTATCTTGCTTTTCATGGGCTTGGGTAGGGGTAAGGAAAGTAGGAGGGAACGAGAGGCATCTAAACGTCGTGGTGTTGAGACGTGCTCCTGCAAGGGACGCAGAATAGAGCGCCAGCCTTCCCCTTCTTGAGAACCACTTCACGATAGAAGATACGTTGGACCAGACGGAAACAGTCAGCGCTCTGGACGCAGAAAAAGCAAGGCTACGGAGCCATAGTTTACCAGTCGGCTACTCCAACTGCTCTGAAGATGCTGGACCCTGTCCACCACTTAGGCATTCGCCTGTCCACAGGCGCCTTTAAAACAAGCCCAGTGGAAAGCCTTTACGTTGAATCGGATGAGTGGTCACTTCATCTGCAGAGAACATATTTGTCTTTCATGTATTTTCTGAGAGTGAACGCAAACAGTGAGCAGCCCGCGTATTCAACCATAAATGATTTGTCCAGTTCTCAACTATTTTGCAACCGGCCCAGAGTGGCACAGCCTTTCTCACTGTGTGTTAGAGACATAGCTGAAGAAACAAGGGTTCCACTGTTTGAATACCACCTCATGCCCCCTGCTATACGGCCCCCGCCGTGGCAGTGCCAACTTATACACTGTGACACATATTTCGTAGCTATTACAAAGCGCGCACCTGTCGCGCATATCCGAATGTACTTCCTCGAACTGCAGCACAAATACTCCTCTCCTGAATTTTTTGCAGATGCATCGAAATGTAATTCCGGCGTGTCTTATGCAGCGGTCGGTCCATCATTTTCGGATGCCGGTGTTCTGCACCCTAACACAAGTATTTTCACAGCAGAGGCCCACGCGATATTGGCCGCCGTTAAACACATTAAAGAATTTAATATCCCAAGGGCAGTTATATACACAGACTCTTTGAGCGTCGTAAACGCTTTGAAAACTGTGAAAAAATATAAAAATCCTGTAATTACATCCCTTTACTCAGCACTATGTGCCACGTATGCGTCCAAGCAACATATCGTGGTATGCTGGGTGCCGGGGCACCGAGAGATTGAAGGAAACGTATTGGCTGACCAGCTAGCCACATCAGTCCAGGCGAACGTTGTCAACTCTTCCACGACTGTCCCTGTAATGGACCTCAAGCCCGCCCTAAAGAAAAAGCTCAGGGCTTACTGGCAGCGGTTGTGGGATAGAGAAACAGAAAATAAACTACACGTTATCAAACCGTATCTTGGCAACTGGCTGCCAGTATCAAAGAACCGCCGCAGAGAAGTAACACTTTGCAGACTTAGGATAGGACACACATACAGTACACACGCTTACCTCTTGTCCGGTGGTGATCCACCCACGTGTGATGAATATGGTGAGCCACTTACCGTACTTCACGTCCTGCTGCAACGCACTGAATTAAACGCTAATAGGAAAAAAGCACTTTCCATTACCACAACGAATGCAAATTCCACTTCACCCTCGAATGATCTTAGGTATAAAACCTCTCTTTAACTACCAATCCTTGTTCGAATTTTTAAAAGATGTACCTAAAAGATGTAACTACCGAACGAGAGAAATTTGCGCAGGTACGAGCTTTTCCGTGGTGTTGATGGAAAGGCCGCCGTATCACGGAAGTATGTTTTTTTTTTTCTGATGATGCAGTTGTGCCTTCAGTAGGCCCTAAGCACATTTCAGTCACCTGTTTTCCTACCACCAATGGAATGTCTGACACTACCGAGCAGCTCGTTCATTGAAGTTACTTAAAGAGAAATCTCCTGATACCTTATTTCACGCTGTCAATTGTTCCCGAGCGAACTATAGTAATGCCGTAAATAGTATATTGTACCAGGTTTTTATTCACGCTAACATTAACAGAAACACTCGGTAGATTAAGAGCCTCAGCGTACACTCAACATTGCTTGCAGACAGTATGTAATTGTTTTTCTTGCTTGACTTTTAAGCGCGATTTGGAAATACTTAAGCTGTACAGATACCATCATTATTCCTGCAGAAGCACATTGGTCGCTATTGGGCATTAATTTCTTATTGCCTTTCTGCAGAAATGTTGATTTATAGTGACGCGTCTCTTGTTCGTCCGTCGTTATCACTCAATTTTGAAGGCCTTCATTCAATAATGCAATGACAGAATTGTATTGCGAACTAAAAAAAAGTTGCAGTTTCGCTCGAATGGTGAAGCATCAGTTACGATAGCAAATTAGTAGAGAGCTAGGATAGTACACTCTTAAAAAAAAGGTAGTCTCAACCGACTCTTTTTGAGGTGTATCTGCTCGTCACACATATGACCACTTTTTGGGTGGTAACATAGACTCTCTTGGAATTACAGTACCGGCGACTCTCTTGCAGTACCGGTGACTCTCTCCCTCAAGGAGCACTGAGGAGTATGTATTACTCCCAAAGCAGGAGTTGATGCGACTACCTCAGTGGTCCACGCGAGTACCTCTTGGTAGTCAGCCGAACCCCTTTGCAATGGCAACAATGACCCTTCCTAGGGTAGTCATTTGACAACTGACAAACAATGGTGGTCTACATGACTACCATGGCAAGAGTTGATGAGACTACCTTAGTGGTCGATGCAAGTACCTCTTGGTAGTCAGAGGAACCCCTTTGCAATGGCCACAATGACCCTTCATAGGGTAGTCATTTGACAACTGACAAACAATGGTGTTGTACATGACTACCATGGCAAGAATTGATGCGACTACCTCAGTGGTCCACGCAAGTACCTCTTGGTAGTCAATGGAACCCCTTTGCAATGGCAACCATGACCCTTCCTAGGGTAGTCAATTGACTGACAATGGTGGTGTACATGACTACCATGGTAAGAATTGGTGAAACTAGCTCCTGGTACTCAACCAGACCCTTCACAGCAGCTGCTGTGACCTCTGCCTGGGGAGTCAAATGACTATCTCTAAGCTAATATGGAAGCTCGCTACATATAGATTTTAATTTGTGTAAGCAACAAATGCGTAGCTATTCAGCAGCTCTCAGCCACCATTAGATGTTATAATAAACTGCAAAACTATAAACAACTAAAAGAACACTGAGCAAAATGAGAACAAGATGAAAGCAGGAGCCAACGTTTCAACAAGTGGACTTGTCTTTTTTAAGGCGACAACGAAAAAAACAGTTAGCACATAGCATCACAATGACTTAAACACCAAGAGCCAAAATTTCACTATCATATGTGATAACCTCAAATGCATCAGCATCATACCCTGCAAAAACAGAAGACAGCAATCTGATTTGCTAAATTGGAATCAATGGCCAACCTTGAGAAATACTATGCGTCAGTTGCAACATCCAGCATGTTTTTTTTGTGGGGGGGATGTGGTGTACAAGGCAAACTGAACAGCGCTAATATGTCCAATGTTATGTAATATAGCATTTCAGGTATTTGAGAAAAAAATTTATTTCTTGAACAAGGATGTTATTTCTTTGCCATGACAAAGGGCTTGTTTATTTCAATATGCCATGGAGGCATACATGGGCAGAATAATTAAATTTCAATATTGATAATTAACGACAAATTTAAAATTTCACCATATCAAAGCAATGATACAACATCGATGCCAGTAGAAGAAAATAAATATGACTAAAGACCAGATAAATGTAAAACAGGGCATGACGAATAATGCCACTTAAAAATCCATGTGCAGCTTGCATAGTAAGTACATCACATTATGTTTCAAAAGTGCTACTTCTTGGCCATCCTATCATCCAATTTGTCAAAAAAAGACTGCTGTCTCACCTCTAAATGTTTCCATTAGCACTGCCTCCATGTTTGCGTCAAATTTTGATCTGCCTCGGTTCAGATCTGAAAGAACAACACAGCAGTTAAAACATGTACAAATTTTATTCAATAAAATATGCGCACATCACAGTGACCTTTAGCGAGAGTACATATAGCAATCACAAAAAGCACTAAACTTTGTAAGGAAAGCATCAGTTTACAGCACACGAAGAGCTTGAGAGAAGAGGTACACTGCATCCATTGATGTTCTCAAGGAACGAATCACCAATGGCCTTGCCACCAGGGTTCATCGCAAACCCACACATGTCAAAATACCTAGATGTTCTTTCTGTACACCACAAGGGCCACAAAGGTTGGCCGCCTCATCACTAGTAACCTCGCTTTTCAGTCTTTGCTCAAGTCATACAAGGCAAAAAGCAGAGTTGATCTTGATGCTAAATGACACGCAATGTAATGGCCAGCCGCTAAAACTGCCAAGTGAGCAAGAACATCGTGCCTCAGCGCCCATCCGCTAAGTGGTGAGCAAGAAAAGCAAGCGTGCTACCATCCTGTATGCATGTGGCATGAGCAAGACTTTTGCCAGAGTGTTGAATGACTGCAATGGTTGGGTGGCACATGTCCCTTCCAGCAAGCTATGTGATGAACTGGTGTACATGAAGGACCCCTTTGGAAGATTGAACTAACTTGGCTCCATGTACATATTCACATGCAAAAAATGTAATTCACTGTCAATCTGGCAATGTTAAGAAGCACCCAAAGCAGGATAAGCACTATCTCTTTAAAAGCAACCTTATTTCCGACGCATTATCCGAACACCAAGAGAAAACAGGGCCTTCTATACACTAGCACTAGGCATCCATAATTTCCACTGCGATATTACCGACGCAATTACTACTAAAATCACTGCATATTCAGATGACATGCTAAGCGATAGGAAGGACACACGATAATCTGCCTGTCATCTATGCATGCGCTCTCCGCCATCTCACCTGTACAGAACCAAACCATTGCCTCTGCTGTCATTTGGGAACAAAGGACCCATACTGGCTCCGAAATACAATTTCTTGTAATTTCATTATTTTTTAAAATATCATTGGTGAGTGTTTGCTTTATGCCCCATAATACAAAAACTATGAATAACATTTAAACACAATAAAGTTTTCGAGGTTTGACTAGCTATTGGCAGTACTACTCAGCTGCATAATCCAAGGCTACGAACACCAAAATAGCCGGAGCGTTAAAAAAAAAGAAACAAAAAAGGCTAAGTGCATACAGGAAGGTACATTTCAAGACGACTTTAGCAGCTTAGTCAGATTTCTCAGCCTGCTCAGTACTGGCTGTGATTTTGTTAGTTGTAGCAGTTAACCATGCTATTAAAGCTGTTGGGACTTGGCGCCTAGTTTTGTCATTTTCGTTTTCATTTCAATCATGTGTTGCAGCTATGAGAGTGTCTGCTCCGCAGAGCTGATGTATTCGATGTTGAAAGCCCCAGTACATGGAAAATAAAATTAACCCCGTTACACCGGAAGTGAAGTCCAATACATCTACACATACATATCCACACTTCACACACAGGGCCTTGGAAGAGATGCGGTTGTCACCAGTGTACAGCAATGTGGGGTGGGCAAACTCCTGTCCTGGCGTCTGCAAAGCAAACATATAAATACATAAATTGTTGGTGCACAAAAACAATACGGGTTGCTCTGCGACAAAGTTTTAAAGAACTGACTTTTATTTTAGGTTAGTGTTGCCGAAATGAAAAATTATGCAGAGAAAAAGACCAAAATTGCTAATTTCTGTTTGAAGTAGGCAAAAATGGTTTGTTATATTACCAGAAAATTAGAACAGTTCTAAGCTTTTACTTCAAAAGCAGTAAGTACCCATTTTATTACGCTACAAAAAAAAGATTACCATAAGCTGCAGTTCAATTTTCATAACTTGGTTTTGCAAGATCATATGTGCAGCCATGGATGGTTGCACAAGATTTGCTCTGTCATGTGATCTGATCTGCCACTTTGACATATTTAATTGCTTTGATAATGTCCATTAGGTAGAGAGCATAAATGGTTTCTCTGGTTACTTTCATTGCTTTCA
Source organism: Dermacentor silvarum (assembly GCF_013339745.2). NCBI lineage: Eukaryota > Metazoa > Arthropoda > Arachnida > Ixodida > Ixodidae > Dermacentor > Dermacentor silvarum. Next base: position 62,610,437 of record NC_051158.1, on the reverse strand, counting down.
AAGCCCAACAAAAAGTACCACTAATAATTTGAGTAAATAGAATGCCACACATAAAGCGCCTGCACACACTGATTAATTGCTTGACACTTCTTAAGCCTTAATAATCAAGTTTAACAAAATTATCTCATTTTAACTTAAGGCTATACTCCAATTGTTTATCTTGGTGGTTTTCTAGCTCTGAAATTTCCCCACAGTTATACAGGGTCTTGAATATTACGCTGTGCATGTTCAAAAGAAGGTTTTGCGCTCACCGCTACACTGTTCTTGTTCACATTTTGCAGAACAATCCCATTTTGGGGTCGGCTTCGTTTAGCCAAAAGTTTTGGCGTCGGCTTCGTTACGCTTACCAAAGTTAACTGCCTGGTTTTTAAGAAAAATGTGCAAATTTTTCTTCACTTACGGGGATGCGAGCTGCTGCGGCGACAGCGCTGGCATAAACCTGTGTCGCCGCCTGCCGGCAGCTGCAAAAAGCAGCCGGTCAAGGATGTTTACCACTGGGTTTACCGTGTGTTGCCCGCTCATGAACACACTGCAAACGTCCCTGATCGCCTGCATTCTGCAGCTGCCGGCAGGCGGCGACACATGTTTATGGTAGCGCCATCACTGCAGCAGCTTGCATCCCCACAAGCGAAGGCAAATTTGCACTTTTTTCTTAATACCAGGCAATTAACTGTAGTAAATGTCATACTAAACGAAGCAGCCCCCAAAATGCAATCATTTCGCAAAACTTGAGCAAGAACGGTGTAGCGGTGGGTGCAAAACCTTTCTTTGAACAGGCGCAGCGAAATATTCCGGGCCCTGTACATATTGACCATTGCCTCATACTGACACTGTGTACTTGGTCGTGTAAGCAGCTCAAAGTTCTAACCATTTTTGTGAATATGTCGTCCCCTCGCTCATTGACAAGAAATGGTAGAACCATGATGGCGCTCACGCCTTTTGCATCTGAAGAGAAAAATTACAGCAGTGAAAGGGCTGCAGCTGCTGACCAATTTCGCTGCTTGTAATTATTATGTAAACTAGCAAGTATAAAACTGCCAGCAGCAACAGCTTATAATATTCATACAATCATACAGCAGTCCACTTAGGGAATTTCGGTGGCGCAATTCAATGCTAAATGGGTAGTGAATAAATAGTAACTGCATATCATCATCATCAGTCTATATAAATGTCCCCCCAATGCAGGACGAAGGCCTCTCCCTCCGATCTCCAATTACCCCTGTCTTGCGCTAGCTGATTCCAACCTTCGCCTGCATATTTCCAAATTTTATCACCCCACCTAGTTTTCTGCCACCCTCGACTGCGCTTCCTTTCTCTTGGTATGCATTCTGTAACTCTAATGGTCCACCGGTTATCCATCCTACGCATTACATGACCTGCCCAGCTCCATTTCTTCCTCTTAATGTCAACTAAAATATCGGCTATCCCCGTTTGCCCTCTGATACGTTAGGCCTAACATTTTTCGTTCCATCGCTCTTTGTGTGGTCCTTAACTTGTTCTCGAGCTTTGTTAACCTCCAAGTTTCTGGCCCATATGTTAGCACTGGTAGAATGCAATGATTGTACACTTTTCAACGGCAGTGGTAAGCTCCCAGTCAGCATTTGACAATGCCTGCCATATGCACTCCAACCCAATTTTTTCTTCTGTAAATTTCTTCTCATGATCAGGGTCCCCTGTGTAGGTATATACAGCTATAAGCAGCTAACTGCATATAGCTATCTACAAAAAAGGATATTCGCAAGATGTTTTCGGCTATTTAATGGGTGATGCTTATGGAAGTGTACTGCAAGTGGGTCAAACATGAATAGGTGGAACAAATGGGCCAGATTTTTGTTAATCAAGACTGTATGCAGCCAACAGATAATTAGGCCACGGAAAGTACAGGGTAAATTAAATGTCACTTTATTGAAATGTAAAATAACTAAACATTGGAAAAGAAAGTAGGCAAAAAACAACTTGCCACCAGTGGGGGCAAACCCACGTCATATGCATTACACATGTGAGCCTGTATCAGTTAAGCACGATGGAGGTTATTCTCCCATTCACCTCATTCCGCATTTGTTATGTTTATTAGATATGGCCCTGGAACTGTTAGCACCACTCAAGGCCATGGCTGACGCTGCAGCATGTTCGTTGAACCGTAGGCGTCATGTGGTACATGACATTTAAGAGCAGGCAGATGGCACTGTATGCTACCTGAAGGCATCAATGCTGTTATGAATGCAAAGGCTTATAGGCCTGCTGCCTGCTCCTAGGGGTCATCCCCTTTGTGATGGTTGCAGGTAAAAGTATGTGCCACATCATCTGCCATGATTATGAGTTTGGTGCTGGGCCACATTTAGTACACATACACAAATCCCCAAGAATGTGAATGAGAGGACAGCTACTACCACAGCTCAATAAGTAGACTATTGCATGCTATATTTGCAAGATGTGGGTTTTGCTCCCACCAGTGGCAAGTTATCTTTTTTATATTTTTTTATGACTTCTACAGTTCAATAAAACCACATTTAATTTCCGCTGTGGTTCACTTGGCCTTTCAATGGTTGGACCAAACATGAAAACCTTGCTCATTATATTACATTGTTCTTTTTTGTTTGTTTAAGAAAAACTAGCAATAACTACGTATTTGAAAAACATACTATACAGGCACTGATTTAAGTTATAGTTTCCTTAGAATTATGTAATGCTAACTTAGAAAGCTTAAGGATGGGCCTAGCTAATGTGAACATATCTGCTAGTTTGTTACTCCTATTCAGGTGGACACACTTGGATTATGTGAGGACGCATAGAAAAAATACTCAGTGCAACGTGTAATTTCCTCAATGTGCTTTCACTTTGTATCCTTAGCGCTGTTTCCACTTGAATTTGGGGCTAGTTCATTATACATGTCGAAGTCAAATGCATGAACGAGCTACAATAAAAAAATGGTATCATCTGTTTCCTTTCTGCTGTGCTTTCTCGTGACACAGTAGCACGTTTCAATTCAAGGCCATGTAAACAATCAATTGTGAGCAGATCTTACATTGCTACCATACTGCTGCTGTACTGCACGCCACGGTTCCTTGGCAGTCAACAGAAGCTATTCACTGGGAATAAGTTTTATATTCAAATAGCATTGTGGCTTCCTTAATTAATGCTGAAAAATAGCTTGTGACCAACATCACTTTATTCCTTTCAGTCATGACTGTGTGTGTCCTCCAAATTTAAACAAACTTTCTGTATATACAAAGCAAACTCAGCCGAAAAAAAATCCAACCTGTAGCATGAACATTTAGGTGAGATCAGGCTAGTTATCATAGTTACAGAAATAACTGATTGTGAAATTTATTATTTTAGATGCATTATTTCACGACAATAAATAAAAATTGTTACAGAAGTAGGTGCACTGTTATTAATCTAAAGGCGTTCTAATGCGAAAAAGAACACCAATTAACAGCAATGATACATAGCAACACTTTCTGACTACTTGTCAAACATGGTGGTATGCTTTTTCAGATACTGTTGTTTTGCATTATTCGTCTTATTTATTATGATGTGTTTACCATTAGCTGAAGCTAACATTGGTACAGCAATTATCAGTTGCAGGATACCTAGTACACACGATTTTGCAAGAGCAGCTCTGATGCAGTTGACAGTTATGTTGCAGCACGTGGGAACAACAGTGCAATTTAGATAAATTAGGAGATTTAAGCTTTAAGATTTTGTACTTGTTTTTCAGGCGCATGTGCCAGGAGAACTAGAATGAAGTGAAAGCAACTGACTTTACATAAATACCAGTTCAGTGGCTTCCGGTTTTCAGATTGTGTAAGAAATTGAAAACAGTACACAGTAAAAACAGAGTTGCCCTAATCTTAACTTGTTTTTTGCACTGTTTCCTTCATGTTCTAAAATGTACCAGTCGAGCTATCTTAGCACACCTTTCAACACAGCAGTTGAGTAATTTCTTTCTGTATTAGTGTGGTCAAAATTTTTATGCATAAATGACTACAGGTACAAAATATATTGTTCAACCAATTGTATATTTAGCTGAGCATGCAATTAATTTTACAGAAGGTGGCCGTATTGCACCTCAGATGCAGAGCTGCTGTTGGCATCTTCAAATTTAGTCAAGCTGCAAAGCTTATAGATCACAGCATGTCTACTCAATGACAAGCACACAGACGAGAACAGTTGCGAGAAACAATGGCCATAAACATTACGAAGTGCTAAGAAAGACTTTGACAGCATATTTTAACCTTTAAATGTGCCAAAGAAATCAAAATGAAGGAAATTTACAAGGAAATGCTCTTACATAGCCAGAGTCCAATCTGTTCCTCAGGGCTGGGTACTGGTTCACCAAGGCACCTTGCAGCAATGTTGTACAGCTTATTCGGGTACCTGATGTTTACAAAAGTGTGCATAAACCTTCTACATAAAACAATATACAAAAAAAAACAATATGCAACAGCACTGTAGTGCAACCATTTCCATGAAATCATATCCAGCAGGTGAACTGTGATTCATCAGATGGGAGAATTTGTTCGGTTAACTGCACTATGAAAGCATTAGGTGCATGACGAGACAGAGGTTATAAAATTTATCGGATGGGTTTGACACAGGAGAGGGGTAACAGTATATCCTTTGGACCTGCAATAGCCAAGATAAACTGATGATGATGACCAGAGTTCACACTCTAACAGTACTTTCACCAAAACAGAATATAAAAGAATTTAATTATTACTTCAAAAGAGTTTACTACTAAGAAATGCACACAAGAGAAAATTAGCCATGAATACCAATTTGAAGAAGCATCTTCTATAAGAAATTACTAGGGCGGCTGATTAAGCTAGTTGTTGATCAATTATCGTGAGTGTACAGCCATAGCCTCCTCGATAAACTCTGTGCCTGTCAAGACGCCGAGAGAACAATAGGGAGGCGCCGTCGGCAGAGTTGCAAACTGCCGCCGCTCATTTCGCTGAGGGCGCCACCGACGTAGAGTGCCACCACGCCTCCCGTCTGCGCGGCGGGCGCGACGCCGACTGTTTTAATTGGTGCGATGGTGGAACAACGATCCACTGGGTGACCAGAGCCTTGTTTATAACGCTGTAGAGCACCATGGTAGTGTCTCGAATACAGTCTGTGAAAGTGCGAGCGCACTTGCAGCAACTGCAGCGTCAAAGTGGATTTCGCGTCGCACGTAGAAAAAAAAAGAAGAAAAAAAAAGTTTGTTTATTGCGGTTAATACGCTCTTAGTTATCGTAGTAAAGTGCAGAGAATACGCAAGTCGCAAGCGTTCTTACAGCTATATCTTGTCAAAAACTGCTTGCGACGTTGCTCTATAGTGAGCCGTCCTTCTTCCTTCGCTCTTATAGTGAGCCGTCCTTCGGGCCTCGGCGCACGTTAGTAGCATACTATTTATACGACTTTCAGACAAGTTTTCCCCAAGTTCTTTTGCAGCAGATGAGCGTTGTGGCCGACGTGAATATTTATACCCAGAAACCTTTGCACTTTCTACCACGTCCGTGTGCCTTGGCGACCAGGAAAAATAGAAACAAATATTTGAGGACCTATAGAAAAAGCGCCGCATGCCTTGAATAAGCAATATGCGAGCAAATATTTTATTGCAAACGCTTTGTTGAACGATGCATGCAGCTCAGACATACAAAATCCCGAGATGCAAACAGTTCAGACATACAAAATCCCGAGGGCGCTTCTGTCACTATATATGCGTTGCTCGAAGTCACATATGTATCCACGTGAATAAGTTCACGGTGCTTTACCCGCACATGATGTGTGTGAAAGAGCGTGGCCTCTTCGAAGGTTTTTTTCTTTTTCTTTTTTTTTTCTTTTTTTAATAACGTGATCGCACGTCAAAAGCATCTAGCAATCCCGGTCGCTCAGCGTTAAGCTCAGGTCCACGATCACCCAAGAAGGTTTAAAATGCGTGGACCGCACCAACGTTGCGAGGTTTGACCATACTGCACGAGAAAAACCGACAAAAACAATGCACCCGACTTGCGATCCCAGCGGAGGTAACGGAGAGACGGAGACGCGGGCACACGGCAGGAGCCATGAGCTAGTCAACGTCGGTGGCGGCATCTCTCGGTGGAAACGACCAATAGGGAGAGGGGAGAGCGACGGCCGATCGAGCGCCGTTTGACAGGCACAGAGTTATCGAGGAGGCTATGGTACAGCATGTCACTAATTGCCACTATATGACATGCATTTTATTTGTTTTCTAAATTTCCATGAGCATGCAGATATTCCCTCCAGTTGCAAAGTTGTACGAGGCACTAGCTGACATGTACACAAAATTTAGTTCACGTACGCCCAGCTGTTTTTTTAGAAAAAGGGACTAAGTCGAAACATCGCATTCTGAGAAATGTGCGAATAGATGTGTCAAATTGCTTGCTTAATCAATACATCCCACGATTAGTCATCTTCATACTAAACTTTACCAGTAGTCTTTCCCTCTCTTTCTGCAGTCCTTTCATTGCTGTTATGCTTCAGCTTTAGCTTGAAATTGCTTTTTTACCCGTCATGAGTCTGTTGATAGCATCCACATGGAAAAACAAAAATGTACAGGAGTGACCTCCAGATGCTTTAGTACGCTTTCACTGCAGCGGTTGCAATAAAACTCAATTTTGTATCAATGTATGTGTTTTCCTCATCAGCAACACTAAAAGGCATGAAATAGGTCCTTCACAGATGTGACGTGCCCTCCGAAAAGCACACATCAACATAAACAAAAGCAAGAGGAACGCATGAGAGCTACAAAGAGCTCCCTAAGGGCTGTAAAATGCATTACAAAAAAAAGTCACAAACCAAAACCAAAAGTACTGTCTAATTCAAGACGTTTTTATACGATGGAAACTTCATATCATCTTAAGTCTCGACGACAGGTCATGCCCACGTTACAGTCGACGCTAAAAATATAATGAATTAAATAAGTGGTTTAGAAGTCGCATATAGCCAAGTGTTTTATATTTTTTGAAAGCTATAAACATGTGCTATCAGTACAACGCAAAATCAGAAATTTACGGTTTGGGCCTAACAACGTCGAAACTCCCCCCCCCTTAACAGCTGTACCCACAATTTTCAAAATACCCGAACGCTCTAGACACTGGTCGAGAGCATTCTCAGCCCAGAAGGCATTGAGCACATTGCACTTTTCGAGCCCAAGTGCAGCCAGTCTACACTGGCTAACCTCATTGTCTTTCTATCTAAACCTATCAATGCCTTTTCATTAGTAACAAAGCTTTAATTCGGCCCTGAAACACTTTGTGCATAGTAAGAAGGCATTGCCACTCTGTTAACGAGGCTCCTGTGGGAGTGTGAACAAAATATTACACGACATGCAGCAGAGAATTCACAATCTCGTGCAAAAGCAGTTAAAAATTGTTTGCTCTCACTTAAGCATAGTTGTTATGCAGTGTCATTGCAAGCAGCTAGACCCACAACAGCTATTGGCTGATTTCGTGATCGCAAGAACATTCTCATTAATACCATTATTGCTCATTTGAGTTAAATAAACAAAAAATATATATATGTATTTGACCTCAAAAAGACAAAACAGCCATTTCACCTTTGCACTGCTTTGCTGAACATGACGACTGCACGCTGCTGCGCATGGCTTCAGAGATGAAAAGCGCAGCGTAGAAATTGCGGCCGCCACGAGCCGCCTTGCGTTCACCCTACGGACAGCAACGGGGCATTGCTTCCTTGTGCCCCCTTGCCAACTCCTCTGTGCAGCTTCCAGCATGCTAGTGGAAATGAAAGGAGACAAAAAACCACTTATCGGTGCGATAATTATGTCTAACTTCACTTGTCCTTTAAGGATTCGAAAACTTTTGTGGGAGGAAATTTTTGAGGTGACGTAATTTAATAGTGATGATATGCTATGATTACTTAGAAAAGTGTTTCAGGACCCCTTTAAAGTATTGCTCAAATACCGTTATTTTATCCTTCCAGCATATGACAGACTTTAGACATACAGAGTTAACTAACGAGTACAGATTGGATAAGACATACGGATAAGCATACAGCTGTTTTGGTGCCTCTGATGCTTCAGAGTGGCTTTGGGAGACGAATAAGTTAATCAACGCCCCATCATGCACTGCTGTGCTTTCATTCATGTTGACATAGCAAGGGAACCGATCTTTGACCTGAAAGCATACACCGGTGGTTTATCAATAGGTTTGAACCAGTGGACACTGAACAGGCATTGATTAATTTTTAGCCTTTTTCTATTGTTGCTGTAGTGTCCCAAATAGGTTTGTTATTTAAAGCCATAAAGCACAGCACAACACTAATCCTGCGGCCCATATGTGAGCTAAGTGCAGGACACATTGAGCAAACAAGTTTGAGCTTATTTAGCAATGCCAGCAACAATCAGTATATAGGAACAGATGATTTCCCAAAGATAGAACCATATAGTTGATTGCACAACGTTTTCATAGTCCTGTTGGTGAAAATGTCAATGAATGTTTTACCTGTGTTGGTTGAATTTAACTTTATTACTGCATGATTACTGCAGCAAACAAATAACAAGGCAGACAACACTCCTGTTTTCCTCGTCTTGTCTGTTTATTGGTTAAATGCTACAGAAATTTGCAGATTATGGCATACTACGACCGGTTACACAAACTAAAGCACCATTACATTGTTTGAAGCTGTTAGTACTTCACCTTTCCCTATCTAATAGGGTAGCGATTGCACACCTGAGCTCAAATCAGTAGTAAACCAACCGCAAAAGTTTGCAGAAGACGGAAGTCCCCGAAAACGTTTAGTTTCCTTTCCAGTTCTCCCCTAGGCAAAAACTGAAGTTGCGCAACGATGTGTTCCTAAGGGCAAGTATGCGCTTCACGTGTCAATGTCAGCGACGAGCCGAAAATATTTGTAATTGGCAGCACAGTGAAGTGACACAGGGCAATTTCGTAACACTCGGACTGTCAGGTAAACGTGAAACAACTCAACAGTTACTACTCGTGCTCGACATTTCCGCTACGCGTACTGTTGCTATTTTGCCCATACGAACCAAACAGTGACCAAATCATCTTTACACTCCATAACACGCAGAACATTCATGCTCACCTGTATTAGGAGATCATTGCATGTCATCAGGTGCGCGAACCCACCCATCCGCACACTTTCGTGAAGGTCGGCGAGCTTCCGGGCGCCTGTGAACTTCACAATTTTCTTTGGTGGCCCGTGCGAAACGAGGTAAACTGCTTCCGCATCAGTCGGCGAGCCTTCAGTTGAAGTCGGATCAGATGACATGCTGCTACAGTTGTCGGGTATCACAGGCGCAACGGACGCAAGAGAAAAATCTCACTCGCGTTTCGACGGTCGCAGGCTTGCCGCCATCATGGAATAAAGAACCGCCGGCGTGGTTTCAGATTCTGAGGAGTAACCGCTGCTACCGCTGCCGCGCTTTTCACAGTTGCGTATCCAAAGTCGAAGTAAATGCGAAAGCCAAAAGCCAACCACTGTACTACGAGCATCAAAACCGCAAACGACCGTGAAAGTAATTGTGAGTCTCGAAGGTTGTGCTTTTTTTCTGTACTGCAAGCCCATTTTACTTACGCCGTCACCGCGGCGTTTGAAACAGTTCTCAGAGGCTATGCTTTAGCAGGCTAGAGTGGGTCTTAAGACCCATGACTGGTTTTTTATATATTATTTTGTTTTATTTACAACATTGTGGTAAACATAAATAAAGATGTGTTGCAACGATAATTAGAGAAACAACCTTCAATTGCTAATTATTATTTTTGCTCACTGGTACACGACCCGAATTAATCGTGTTTACTAGGAGGCGACACAAATAGCTATGCACCTCTACTCGGTAAGCTCCATCAGCTTCAGTGAATGATGAGTTCCGCGTGCAACTTGGTGGACTTCATAGTTTGTTTTTCATTGACATTTAGTGTATATTCATGTTATATTTTCATTTCTTTTTTTATTCTATGCATGTTATATCAATATTTATGTACTTCCGCCCCTTATTGCTTCCCTTGAGGAATCTTTAAATACAAAACAGATATGTATGTAAACCGCGTTGTATATAAATACCATCCAGTGTTTTCACTATGAAGTTGGCGTTTTGCCATGCTGCTTCTGTGATTTCTTACTGAATATTAAAAAAAAACAATTTGCATTTCTTGCTATGTTGATAATTCAGTAATGAAGCACTGCATGAAATGCGTTTTACTTTTTGCGCCTATAGTTAACCTGCATTGTGTTGCTTTCTTTGGTATAGTCAACCAACTATTTCATTGAGTGATCCAATGAATCCACATTGGTTGATTGTATAAGGTGCTTATCACTGACTCCCTTCATGGGAGTCCTCCATTTCATGCGCGAGTCCCGACTTCGTCTCGTGACTACCTTTGGAAGAAAAGGTAGTCAACGTCTGAAAAAAGAGAGTCGAGGTAGTCGTGACTCTCTTTTGACTCTCTTTTTTTTAAGAGTGTAGTTTTATCGGCTGTGTGAATTTGGACACATTCGCTTACTAACTGAATTAACAAACATGGTGTCAGCGCGCGCAAGCAAACATGAATAGATCAACTCGAGGACCGCAGACAACCGCTGTCAAAACGCAAGCGTGAGCAGGCGTGGCAGCAGCAGTGAGCGAAGGTTCGTGCGGTCTATTGCTTCAACGGAAACTGACTGACGAAAGCATAGCGCATCCAAAATAAGAGTCGTATGGAGATCGCTTTCAAGATACGGTGCGCGCGACCACCCGCAGCCGCGCAAAGTACGAGGGACGTTCCGAAAGTAAGGTTGGTCGTTTATTTTCACATGGAATATTTTGTGCCAAAAATAACACCATGGCATCATGAACTATACGCCTCGCACTATTTTAACACGAAAGTGTTTTATTCCGGGGTCCACCAAGACTTCACTGACGTATTTCCGTCACGGAAATACGTCATAGAACATAATACAAAGAAAGAAACCAGAAGAAAAAGTTCCACAAACATGCAAAATTTGGGAATCGAACCCACGACCTCTCGGTCCGCGACGATAGATCGCCGAGCGTTTAACCCATTGCGCCACAAACGCATTCGCAGAGAGCTACACAGACGCGCCTTATATATCTAACACTCCTCCGTGTACCCGCGCTCTTGCTCGGGGCGGTGCCGCCGCCTATGAGCAGAAAAGAGAAGTACTGCATTATGACACTAAAGCCCGGGATACATGGAGCGAACTTTCTCGACGAACTTCACGCGTCAAGTAACGACGCGGCGACACGACGCAGGATGTTTGCTGTGTTGCAATACATGCGGCGAACGCCGCCGCGCGTTGGCCGCCGTGTTGGCGGCGGTCCCGGCCGCCCGCTTCGAACTGAATTTGGCGTTGTCCTTGTAGAATTCACTTAGTTGGAAGCAAATGACTGCGTAAACGGCTTTCGCTTAGTCTCAGGCCGCTTCGACGACAGAGTATTATGGATAACCTTGAGTAGTTTTCGAGATCGCTTCTCGTTTCGAACGCGTCTAAGCCTAGCGAAAGAAATATCCGATGCCAACGCCATCTATCGGGGAAGTCGGGAGATAGGCATGACGACAGCATGTGGCCTCTGAGATCAGAAGATTTCTGTTGAAGGTTGTTGTAGAGAGCTTGCACTGCTTGTCTGTTTCCTCGCAGATCAGCGGATATGGGATGTACAAATACAACGCGATTCCTGAGAGATCATACTAGGAACTACTCAATCGGTGCAGAGACATGCAGACACGGCAACACCAACGCGATTGCAGACGACGCGAAAAGGCGCGCGCGCGCGAAACACCAGCATGCATTGCGACCGGAACTAGTGCCTCCTGATTGGCTGTCGTCCACCGCTGCGCGCTAGACGCTTCCGGCGGCGGCGTTCGCCCGACGAAAATGTTTGGACAGGCAGATCGGCTGCGGACGGCAAATTTCTTGACGCCGGCCGTCGGACGTTCGCCGCCCGACGAAGTTCTTCGCTCGGACGCCGGTTATTCGCTCCATGTATTCCGGCCTTAACGCGCACCGACAGTGAACGCTTCGGTGGTCTCAGTACTACGACGCCTCGATGCCAGCATTCGAAGGGACGCTGGCATCAAGAAGCACTACCAACGCCACCTAGGTGGCGTTCACCGTACTCAGCACAGCGGAGCGTGGCCTCCGCAATTAGCTCTGAAAATGTTTCTGAAGTTGATCGCGGAGGCTGCAATTACGACGCGCTGTACGCGCTGATTTGACTCGGTGACGATTCAGTTACGTGCTTTGTCTTGCGCGTTGTATTAGTGTGTCAGTTACGTGCTTCGTCTTTCGCGTTGTGCTAGCGTGTGCAGCGTAGTGCAGCTTCCATATGCACGACGGTTGCTCATGGTCATCGACGTTGGTAGTCGTGATGGAGGAGACGTGCCACCAGGCGTCAGCGTGGGTGCATCAACGCCTAAGGGCGCTTTAGCCACAAAACACCAATAGACATTATATATCAATGTGCAATAAACATTACACTACTTCTGTGAAGACACGTTTCACTTTCGTGTTCTATACCGATTCCTATATAAGAGGGATCAACCAAATTTTTTCCACATACTCGCCACCAACACTGAGACATTTGTCGTAGCGTGAAATCAGTTTAAAGAAACCAGTCTGGTAAAACTCGGTACCCTGCAATGCAAGGAATAGTCGCATAGCCTGCTCCACCTCAGCATTGTATTGGAAGTGACGTCCTGATAAAATGGCTTGTCCTGTACTCTAGTAATGCTGTTTTCATTCGTGTATGTGGAGAGACGCCCACTTCGACTTCCATCCTCCACACCCTGCCTTCCTCCACTGAACATGCAGCACCAGAGACCAACCATTTCACGAAACATGACCGCTTCACCATAGCCGACTTGTAGGCGTTCATGGATGACGGACACACTAGTCCCACGTGCTCATTCATACAGGATATTAGCACACACTTCCATTGGCGAGCACGTTGTCAGTACACGTCTGACTGCGATCGTGATTTGTACTGGAAAAGCCTCGGGCACGCCATTCTGCTACTACTTTATCTTCTTCGGCGCCCTGCGCATGCGTCATTCCACCTCCGCTGACACTACTTCCGTCGTTGGACCTTTAACGGGCGTGGATTCTTAAGGCAATTGTTTGCTTCACCTAGTACATCATGTTTTCCTTCAAGAAATGATGAAACTTACTTTCGGAACATCCCTCGCACAAGTACGCAGTTGCTGGCAAAGTAGAAGCCAAATTCCCTCCCTCCCGCGCACACTCTCTCTCTTTTCGCGTTCGAGATTCGGTCGCCAGTTCCCTTTGCGCCCAGTCGCAAGATACGCAGTTGTTGCCGCAGCACAACGACACTCTCTCTCCCTGCCCCCACGGCCTTTCGCGCGACAGAAGACGTCGTGTTTCCTCGCCCCCGTACGTATAAATACCAAGGACATTATACGCAACTTTATACGCAAGGTTCCATTTAAAGACGCAACGGACTTTACACGGACTTTATACCTTGGACGGCGATGGCGACGACGACGGCAGAAATGCGCTTGGAGTGTCCATATAAGTGCTATTGCAATAATGAATAACATGCCACGGCGGCAGGTTGTTTGTTTAACGTCCTTTAATAGCAGAGTGGCCAGTGCTCTCCCCTTGCTCTTTCAGGCTATGCCTACAGATTACGTTGACTATTCTGACTCGATAATAGATCCTTGATTAGTGCGCGACGTGGACGTACAATATTCCCTACTGTACTGGCTGACTATATAGGTAAACCCGTACGTGTATTTCAATCGGGGGCAACAGGTGAAGGGGGCGGCAGCATTTCGAAAATTTCTTCAACCCCCGCAGGCTGACGCTAAGAGGTGGCAACAACTTAAACACACAATCACAGCTTCATTATCTGCTTCCAATTTTTTTTGCCATGATGTACATCAGCTGTTCTACCAAGGGTGCACTTTCATTGCAGTATGAAAGTTCATGGCTCTCAGACACTTTCTCTTTTTCATTGTGGCTTCACTGACGTTTGGCATCTAATTACAGCTTGAAACAATGATGCACGGTTCTGGAGTAAAATCGGGGGATTTCCAATATGCAAATTGAAATGGCATAAGTGTGAAGAAGGCATAATCAGAGCCGCGCGTGTGTGAATGTAGTCCCCCAATTATGCAACCATTAGAAACTGTACCGCAAGACGGTGCCAACTTTTATAAGAAACTCCGGTAACAAAGCATTAAATTAGTAAGCACTGTACTGAAGACCACTCACACTTGGCTGGTGAAAGAGCAAAACACACATACATGATCTTTCGTGGGGCACACTCAGTCCTCCGTGGCCTTTACTACCTTTTAGGAAATATGCTGCGAATCTGCGTTGAGAATTTACAGCGGATGAACACCCTCATTGTACTTAGTGGAGGTGCTGGGTTGTTTCTCACGATGCTCCAACTCCGCAGCCGGACGCTACCATCAGCTTTCGCCATAACAGATCACGGGTAATCCCATGTTGCTCCCATACCCAGAACCATTGTCAGCCCTGGCGTACCGTGGTGCTGCGGCACCGCTATATTTAGAGGAACTGGCTACAACTGCATGGAGGAAGGAGATCAATAGCAAAACTGAAAGCTGCGTAAAATGGCAATTATGTATGGTAAGGGACGCAGATATGCGCGAGAGTGAGTCCCATCTGTTATACTCACTATTAAGAACTCACCATTTTGAATAGCATATGACATTTTGAAATTTCTTGCATTATCCGTAAAATGTACATGCTCATTGCAGTTACCCGGGATACACACACACACACACACACACACACATATATATACATATAAATATATATATATATATATATATATATATATATATATATAATCGCATCCTGAAATAGACCTAATTGGGCATAGAGCTCCTTTAAAATTACTTGTGTCCTTCGTTCTTTGTGCTAGTTTTAGCATAGTCAAAGAAAACCCATGCAAGAACGCTACTTCTTTTTTTTTCTTTTCAGCAATGCCCCCGCTACAATAAAAGTGATGTAAGTAAAATCAAAATTACCTTACTCGTGGCCTAGACGATTCTGAAGAACATTTTCGTTTTATTCACACATTTTATATTACCTTGTTAGTCCCCTGTTACAGTATTTCGCGCATAAAGCATATTATTCATAGAGTGGTCACGGGTTCGACTGATAACTCTATAAATGTAAGAACCTTACCATTCAGTCTTAGTAAACAGTGCATTAGTAAGGAAACCGCCAAGCGGTGGACGATAGAGATTAGTGCAATATTTGGATTACCGCAAGAGATGCTGGTAATAAAGTGAAAAATGGTTATTATCCCCAATATGCTTTAATGCAAACATTTCTTTGCCTACATTCAGTGGTTTTCTGGGGCTGCCAGGCTGCTGTTTGGTGGCACGCTATCTCAGCGAATATATTTATTCATTTATTCATATTTATTCGTTTAGCAACCCATTTAGCAGCCAAGACAGGGGTGGGCCGCAACAACAGTAAAATTATGTACAAAACATGAACATGAAATACAGAACGTCACAATGTCCATAAAACCTCAATGTGAATACAAGATCTTATGCCCTACACACATAACTAAACATAGCGCACACGATCGAAAGAAAATATACAGCTATCTCGAGGCAATATGCACTTGGTGCACACACACACACAAAAAAAAAACAAAGGAATACAACTAGTACAAAGAATGGAGACAACAAAAATGAGGACATTGGGCTTGCATTGGTCTAGCATTCATCTTGCTTTCATCTAAGGCACTTGTAAACTGCAAAAAAAGCAAGACATGAAGATGCAGAATCCTGTCACGCTCAATTAAAACGCAAACTAGCTCCGAGATGAATGAGGCGCAATGATATGAAAAGAGCGTACTATAAATTGACATGTTGTGTCATGCGCCAAATTAATGACGATATAGCCGCTACAAAAAATTTTACTGACAGTAAACACGTAACGTGTAATGGAAGTTTATTCCTTTCTGAGATAGATTACGGAAAACAAAAGATTGACAGGTGACCGCTCTACTAGAAGGCGATACTGCGGTATGTCCGTGTTTACCACGAGTTGACATTGCACTGTGAAAAGTCATGTAGTTGCTAAATTTAAGGCTAGTTTTATTGTTAATAAAGTTGTATAGCATTTCGTTTTCTGTGTAACCTACGGCAGGCTTTAGCGCTGGCAATCGGGCACGACGGCTACGTTCTGTTAGTGACACATGCCTTTCGCAGGCGTGATCAATGAATGTGAGTTAGGCACATATACACAGACTATGTGTGCCGAGTGAAAGTACCACCGAATTGGCTGATGTAACCCTTCTATACTGACCGAATTTGTACAACTGTGCTCTGCATAAAAAAATTCACTTGAAGGCGTTTTAACGCTGAATGAAAGTACGGCATACTCTGCTCGTCTGGCGCGTCGCTTAGAAAAAAATAGGGTGCGTCACCTAGCAACAACCTAGTTATGAAAAACTGAGCGTGCGCATCTTATCGCTGAGGATTAAGTAAAAAGAAGTTATGAGACTGCGTTCCAACGCATCATGGTAGCGTTACAAACAGTTCTACGAATGATATAGATAAACGTTTTAAGATACAACAGGGTGCGTCTGTACTGAGAAGAACGGCAATATCAGAATAAAAAGCGGCGAAGAGGTGTCAGAATAAAATCATAAAGAAGAAAACGAAGCAATAGAAGGTGTGGAAA
This sequence comes from Dermacentor silvarum, assembly GCF_013339745.2. Classification (NCBI taxonomy): domain Eukaryota; kingdom Metazoa; phylum Arthropoda; class Arachnida; order Ixodida; family Ixodidae; genus Dermacentor; species Dermacentor silvarum. The sequence goes on along the minus strand of NC_051158.1, from coordinate 62,593,754 downwards.
TTTAACAAAAACTGTTGTCAAAACAATGAACATGTAGCGATGTAAATACGACAAAAATTGCGTAGCGTGCAGGGGTGGCGCAATGCTAAAGAATTATCGGAGCTGATTGGCGCCTATCTGGTCTTGGCAATACGGGTTATGCTTTTCCGGAATTTATTGATTATTTGTTGATTATCGAATAGCTATTGATTGGCTATCGCATTGTACTGGCCACGTATTTGGGCTAGGATAAGCACTACCAAGTCATCCCCAGCATTTTACGGAACTCATTGATTATTGATCGAATATTGCTTAGGTATTCATTAGAAATCGATTGACTATCGATGATTGACTAACCGTAAGTAGTCCTTACCAGGCTTAGCTAGACTTAGCCAGACTTAGTTTCACTAATTCACAGCGGTATGTGCCATTGCGCTTGGACCCTTTCTGCATGACGGCCATGGTCGAACCACATCTTTTGTTTACGCATCATGGACTTGGGGCTGGCTTAAACAGCTCCGCTGTTAAAACTTATGTGTATGTTTGTGTGTGTGTCCGCTACTAAATAATATGACATGGCGAAGAACGCTTCCAAAGCTAACGTTCACTAAGACAGCAATCCAAGGTTGGCTCTACGGGTCCATTTTGAACTTTCGTTGAACTGTGTAATGCAGTCTGCATTTCTTTTTCACTTGTGCCTCTAAATGTGCTTTAAATAATGGTCTCTACACATTACTGACATTATTTCCGTACAATACAGAAAGAAATGAGTGCGTTAATTGCCACATAATTACAGCACCGGGCTCCCGTGCTAGACATCCTTTGTTCGAATCCGGCCATTGAACAATTTTGTTTATATTTACTTATTATTGAAATATATGTATACTTGGATATATGCCGAGCATCACGGCGACGTCGACGCAGATGGCGAGAAATTTCCTTAGATGTCCATGCAATTTCTCTCGCAACAAAATCGAACAGATTGGCCAGGATATAGTTTCGGCAATCTCTGAAAGAGAGCTGCATCCAGTTGAAGTGTACTCATGCCCAAATGGCTCAAATATGTCACTTTGCTCTGGCATGACATCCCAATGTCAAGTTATTTGTAGAAGGCGATGGTGTGGATGGTGTCTCATCTGATGAGTTAGCAGGGGACCCTGTTTAGTAGCCCCGATCGCTGGTCGAGGGCTGAATAGGAAAACACCCCCATCGGACACATAAACACTCCCCATTAGATAATCTTGGGAAAACCTTAAAGAGTGAACATATTCAGAATTTTATTTAAGATTGATGTCTATACGCATTAAACTGCAGGGATAAAATCCGCGTAAGTGCCATAGGAAGTGACTTTTAACGTGTTGACGCTTCTTAAGTCGTTTTTATTCTAGTTTTCAATCGGGTAATACAGGCAAAAATGGGCCTCTTTTTCTCTCTTTGAATGAGCCTACAATGTACGCTATCTCAGGTAAGATGTTGGCGCGTTTCATAACATCTACGCATATGTCACTAATAAATTTTTCTGACACTTTGCATGTCTCCCAAAGCCCATTGGCAGACGCTTTCTGCATTTTCATCCGGATTTCTGAACATTTCTCTCCGAATGTCAATAGGAGAGCATGGCTTGTTTCCTGCCTCCTTATTGATAGTGTGGTTATACAAACAAATAATTATAATGCCATGTTTTGCATCTTTCAGAATCGCAAGGGACAGAATGATAAGAGAGTACGTAATGTGCAATTTTTTAACACGAAAGTGTTTTATTCCGGGGTCCACCAAGACTTCACTGACGTATTTCCGTCACGGAAATACGTCATAGAACATAATACAAAGAAAGAAACCAGAAGAAAAAGTTCCACAAACATGCAAAATTTGGGAATCGAACCCACGACCTCTCGGTCCGCGACGATAGATCGCCGAGCGTTTAACCCATTGCGCCACAAACGCATTCGCAGAGAGCTACACAGACGCGCCTTATATATCTAACACTCCTCCGTGTACCCGCGCTCTTGCTCGGGGCGGTGCCGCCGCCTATGAGCAGAAAAGAGAAGTACTGCATTATGACACTAAAGCCCGGGATACATGGAGCGAACTTTCTCGACGAACTTCACGCGTCAAGTAACGACGCGGCGACACGACGCAGGATGTTTGCTGTGTTGCAATACATGCGGCGAACGCCGCCGCGCGTTGGCCGCCGTGTTGGCGGCGGTCCCGGCCGCCCGCTTCGAACTGAATTTGGCGTTGTCCTTGTAGAATTCACTTAGTTGGAAGCAAATGACTGCGTAAACGGCTTTCGCTTAGTCTCAGGCCGCTTCGACGACAGAGTATTATGGATAACCTTGAGTAGTTTTCGAGATCGCTTCTCGTTTCGAACGCGTCTAAGCCTAGCGAAAGAAATATCCGATGCCAACGCCATCTATCGGGGAAGTCGGGAGATAGGCATGACGACAGCATGTGGCCTCTGAGATCAGAAGATTTCTGTTGAAGGTTGTTGTAGAGAGCTTGCACTGCTTGTCTGTTTCCTCGCAGATCAGCGGATATGGGATGTACAAATACAACGCGATTCCTGAGAGATCATACTAGGAACTACTCAATCGGTGCAGAGACATGCAGACACGGCAACACCAACGCGATTGCAGACGACGCGAAAAGGCGCGCGCGCGCGAAACACCAGCATGCATTGCGACCGGAACTAGTGCCTCCTGATTGGCTGTCGTCCACCGCTGCGCGCTAGACGCTTCCGGCGGCGGCGTTCGCCCGACGAAAATGTTTGGACAGGCAGATCGGCTGCGGACGGCAAATTTCTTGACGCCGGCCGTCGGACGTTCGCCGCCCGACGAAGTTCTTCGCTCGGACGCCGGTTATTCGCTCCATGTATTCCGGCCTTAACGCGCACCGACAGTGAACGCTTCGGTGGTCTCAGTACTACGACGCCTCGATGCCAGCATTCGAAGGGACGCTGGCATCAAGAAGCACTACCAACGCCACCTAGGTGGCGTTCACCGTACTCAGCACAGCGGAGCGTGGCCTCCGCAATTAGCTCTGAAAATGTTTCTGAAGTTGATCGCGGAGGCTGCAATTACGACGCGCTGTACGCGCTGATTTGACTCGGTGACGATTCAGTTACGTGCTTTGTCTTGCGCGTTGTATTAGTGTGTCAGTTACGTGCTTCGTCTTTCGCGTTGTGCTAGCGTGTGCAGCGTAGTGCAGCTTCCATATGCACGACGGTTGCTCATGGTCATCGACGTTGGTAGTCGTGATGGAGGAGACGTGCCACCAGGCGTCAGCGTGGGTGCATCAACGCCTAAGGGCGCTTTAGCCACAAAACACCAATAGACATTATATATCAATGTGCAATAAACATTACACTACTTCTGTGAAGACACGTTTCACTTTCGTGTTCTATACCGATTCCTATATAAGAGGGATCAACCAAATTTTTTTCAAATTACTTCCCCGGTCCACTGCATGGAAACATAAACAGTTGGAAGGCAATGGAACGTGTAGTTTACGTCGATTAAAGAAAATCGATGGCTTCCTGAGTGAGTTGCTGGAGAAACGTGATGGGGGGGGGGGGGGCACCAACCCTAGAAATTCTTGTGATAGCCTCAGCGGGATGTCAGCGTTTGATCGACGTCAACTAGAGCTTGAATTACCTTCCAACATTTTTATAGTGCATTCATCGCTTCAGTTCTCAATTTATTTAGGCCTTGCATGGGAGTGCGAAGGCGAGAAGAGACCGTGTTAGCGCTGGTCTCATTCCATGCTGCTCCCTCGATGTCCTTATATTTCCCCGGAGCGCTCTGCATCGCTCCTTTACGAGCTGAAGGCGAAGTCACGGCGTACGGCCCTTTCTAAAGTCACTCCTTGTGTGAGGAGTGCAGGAGGTGCATAGGACTTATTAATGCAGAATCTTTGCGATTGTCACAAATTTTTAAACTGCATATCTCCGGGAACGGCCCACGAAAGACGCTGGGAACGCACCGTGCACGACACGTAACAACACAGGCAATTCGATAAAAAGAATGCCAAAAATTGGCCGCATATCTGCTTGCTTCGCTGCAAATGACGTTGAAAGACGATAGTCCTCTGCGGCCCCTGATACGTAAACCCACTCTATTCTCCTTCCCTCCTACCCCTCACACTCTTCTGCTCCCCTCTGACTCTTCCCATGATTGATGCAATGGTGGTTTTTCGGAATTAAATTCAATTTTCCTGCGTTCGCCCTGCTCTCGCGCAATCTGTTGGGACCTTTTATTACTGTTGGCTTAAAGCCAGCTACAGAGCCGCGGCTTTACTCGGCTTGTTTTTAACGCGTAGCGTCTCTTCGACACTATTGCTAACGCGTTCGACACCATTTCTGGCGCGTTGATTTTCCATTAACGTAAAAACCAATGCAATGTGTATTCTTAATTAAGAGAACGCTGCGGATTACGGTTATGTACGTATATTTTGCCTCAAATAGACCTGAGGTTCCCTTTGAGCTGTATAATGCTGCCGTGTATGACCCCGTGCCACCAGTACTAGTAGCTTGGTTGGTTTTGGCCGGGCGGTTGAAGCGAGTGACACACACACATGCAGACAGACAAAGTTTTTGGCGTTTCGGTAGCCCAAGAAAGACTATCGTCTTTAAAAATCACCAGCCCTCCCCTGTCGAGAAAATGGGGGTAAGCGAAGCTTGTCGTGTGTTTATCTGACCTTCGTCAGGGAACTTTCGGAAGCCGTTGCCTCGGGATTCTCTGATCGTTACTGACGGCGGACCCCGGCTTCGGAAGCGCTCCCCACTGGATCGTCGACTCTTCGCTGACAGCAAGCCTCGGCTATGGAACCCACGCGCTTGAATTGGCACGTCGATGACGAGCCCTTTCCCGAGAGAGTTCCCACCGGCGTTCATAAAGCGCAGCTTGGTACTTTGCAGAACGCACCACGCGTGGCCTTCCCATCTGTTCGCTGAAATTGATCTGAGGCAAGGGAAGCCCGGAGGAGCGTGCGCCAACCCGTTTTCCTTCCATGTCGCGCACGTGTCACGTGATCCGCGTGTCACGTGATCCGTGATCAATCGTGTAGCATATTCAATGCGGGTGTGCGCCGCACAGGATTGCCTTCTTTTTTAACACGAAAGTGTTTTATTCCGGGGTCCACCAAGACTTCACTGACGTATTTCCGTCACGGAAATACGTCATAGAACATAATACAAAGAAAGAAACCAGAAGAAAAAGTTCCACAAACATGCAAAATTTGGGAATCGAACCCACGACCTCTCGGTCCGCGACGATAGATCGCCGAGCGTTTAACCCATTGCGCCACAAACGCATTCGCAGAGAGCTACACAGACGCGCCTTATATATCTAACACTCCTCCGTGTACCCGCGCTCTTGCTCGGGGCGGTGCCGCCGCCTATGAGCAGAAAAGAGAAGTACTGCATTATGACACTAAAGCCCGGGATACATGGAGCGAACTTTCTCGACGAACTTCACGCGTCAAGTAACGACGCGGCGACACGACGCAGGATGTTTGCTGTGTTGCAATACATGCGGCGAACGCCGCCGCGCGTTGGCCGCCGTGTTGGCGGCGGTCCCGGCCGCCCGCTTCGAACTGAATTTGGCGTTGTCCTTGTAGAATTCACTTAGTTGGAAGCAAATGACTGCGTAAACGGCTTTCGCTTAGTCTCAGGCCGCTTCGACGACAGAGTATTATGGATAACCTTGAGTAGTTTTCGAGATCGCTTCTCGTTTCGAACGCGTCTAAGCCTAGCGAAAGAAATATCCGATGCCAACGCCATCTATCGGGGAAGTCGGGAGATAGGCATGACGACAGCATGTGGCCTCTGAGATCAGAAGATTTCTGTTGAAGGTTGTTGTAGAGAGCTTGCACTGCTTGTCTGTTTCCTCGCAGATCAGCGGATATGGGATGTACAAATACAACGCGATTCCTGAGAGATCATACTAGGAACTACTCAATCGGTGCAGAGACATGCAGACACGGCAACACCAACGCGATTGCAGACGACGCGAAAAGGCGCGCGCGCGCGAAACACCAGCATGCATTGCGACCGGAACTAGTGCCTCCTGATTGGCTGTCGTCCACCGCTGCGCGCTAGACGCTTCCGGCGGCGGCGTTCGCCCGACGAAAATGTTTGGACAGGCAGATCGGCTGCGGACGGCAAATTTCTTGACGCCGGCCGTCGGACGTTCGCCGCCCGACGAAGTTCTTCGCTCGGACGCCGGTTATTCGCTCCATGTATTCCGGCCTTAACGCGCACCGACAGTGAACGCTTCGGTGGTCTCAGTACTACGACGCCTCGATGCCAGCATTCGAAGGGACGCTGGCATCAAGAAGCACTACCAACGCCACCTAGGTGGCGTTCACCGTACTCAGCACAGCGGAGCGTGGCCTCCGCAATTAGCTCTGAAAATGTTTCTGAAGTTGATCGCGGAGGCTGCAATTACGACGCGCTGTACGCGCTGATTTGACTCGGTGACGATTCAGTTACGTGCTTTGTCTTGCGCGTTGTATTAGTGTGTCAGTTACGTGCTTCGTCTTTCGCGTTGTGCTAGCGTGTGCAGCGTAGTGCAGCTTCCATATGCACGACGGTTGCTCATGGTCATCGACGTTGGTAGTCGTGATGGAGGAGACGTGCCACCAGGCGTCAGCGTGGGTGCATCAACGCCTAAGGGCGCTTTAGCCACAAAACACCAATAGACATTATATATCAATGTGCAATAAACATTACACTACTTCTGTGAAGACACGTTTCACTTTCGTGTTCTATACCGATTCCTATATAAGAGGGATCAACCAAATTTTTTTCTCAATTCTTGCTGTCTTCCTTGCTTCGTCTGTTTCTTTCTTTCTTTCTGGTCCCTGGTATGTGCCATTGAGCTTGGACCCTTTCTGCACTACCATCAGTATCGGCGCCCACGGCAGGGGTATGTGCCATTGAACTTGGACACATTTTGCACATCGCCAGGATCGGCCCACTTTACAGCGTGACACCACCACCACCGCCGATACTTGTGAGCCTATAAAGTTTTGCTTAAAAAACGCGCTGCATATCCACGAAGGGAATGATGATGAGTGGGCGAAGCACCGGGGGATCATTCGGGTAACCTTGAATTCCCCGTACATTGACCACTCGAACATGCAAATGAGTGACAACACATGTGTACAGTATATACAATGTTGTTTTATTGGTCGTATACGGTATTGAGGTGCGGACTTCGTTTTCCCTTCATTGAGACTGCCTTGTGATCAGTGCAGCAGCACGGCGACGTCGGCAAGTGGACCCAGAGGCGGCGAGAGCGCGGGAAGCGGCGGCAAAACGCCGGAAGCGTTCTTTACCTGAGCTTGGTGGCGCTCGGTTCCAGCGCGAGCTTCGCGAATCCTCAGCTCCGGGTGCGCTTGCCTACGTTACCGTACTGCTGCAGCTTTGCGAGCATTCGGCTCCGGGTCCGCATGCCGGCGTTGCCGTACTGCTGCTGCGGCGTTGCCGTTGCCATGCTGCTGCAGCTTCGGGAGCCCTCAGCTCCGTGTCTGCTTGCCGGCGTTGCCGTTTTGCTGCAGCTTCCCGCGCTCTAGACTCCGGGTCCGCTTTTATTGCGATAGCAATTATATGGACACTCAAAAGCAGATTTCTGCCGTCGGCGTCGCCGTCGCCGTCGCCGTGAGGTTCCGTATGACGTCAATGGAGATGAAATCGTCGCCGCGCGCCGAACGCTGTATGTGCGAGTGAAAGGGCGCGAGGGACGCGCGCTTTCACGGGGAGTGAACGCACGGCGGAGAACAAACGCGCGTTCTGCTCTGTGCTCCCTTAAGGGCTGCAGAAGTAGGCGTCTCTTTCCTCCTCTACAATCACCATATATGTAGAGCAAACGTGCCTTCTTTCGACGCACGAAAGGCCGTGGAGGGAGGGGGAGGGAAGGGAGGCGACGTTTAGCTGCGGCACCAAGTGCCTATTTATATCAGAGGCTCCGGCAACAGTCACCAACGCCGCACGCATTTTGAGCGAACGCGGGCCAAACGCCGACGGCGTCGACAACAGTTCTGCGTGTTGCCGGTGCTGCTGCATGTCCAAGTTTATACAGCTGATAAAGCTGCTATCATTACTCCGCATAGCTCTCTTCAAATTTGCTATCGCAATTGATGCTTCACCTTTCAGGTGAAACTGCGACAAGTTTTTTGTCTGCGTTGCCGTGCTGCAGCAGCTTTGCGAGCCCTCGACTCCACTTGCAGTTGAGCCGCCACTCTCGCCTTTTCATCCATATCGGGCGCGCCGTTATCATAAGCGAATGTTATCATCCATGGCTGAAGCGAGAAAGCGAGCGCGCGTAGGGAACGAGAGCTTATATAGCCCTTCTGCACCGCAGCGCCCCTAGCGGACTCCATGCAAACCAGAGCTATGGACGACGAGGGAGGGACAAGTCTCGGCCCTAAGGTGCTTCGCCCCTAAAAGGGCGACACGCATAACGGTGACGTAGTGATACCAAAAAATTATCATCAAAGATTGTGGTTTCCACTCCCACCAAAGGTCGAAGGTTCGACTCAAACCAAAGATCGTGGGTCCTAAATAAATTCCCCTCAATTACCAACACAGATAGTACGTTCCACTACCACTACCACCAAACATCGAGGGTTCGACTCCCTCTGAATTTTTACGGTAGGAATTTGGTGCCATAATCCTATGACAGCTTAATGTCGGACATCAGATTTTTCGTCCCATGAACCGTCTAACGCTTTCGCCTTAATAATACAGAATAAATTGGCAGTGTCAACTGTGCAGTAGAAAGGCTAATGACATCGAGTAAATCTCTTGTTGACATGCCTTGAAACTGCATGTTATAGGTATGATTGCTTATTTATAATGAAAAGTCTGCCGCATACCTGCGCATTCTGGACACTGAATTTAAAATAAGAGATGCTGGAATGTACCTCGAAAGGCCAACGTCCTTGAGGCGCCCGGCTCACACGGGTTCACTAATGGGAGCCGCCGCCAAACTAATTCGCCGTATTCACGGTTAGATAGACCGAGAGAGGAAGAGGGGACGCAGAGGCGAGTGCACGGAAAGTCTAGCGTGGAGATTGAATATCGATGATAGAGTATTTCACAGGTGGTGGCTGCAGAACCCAGGTGAAGTGTCGCCGAAGCAAGCAGGCCTGTACAAAAGAACTGCGCATTTGGCTCTCATGTGTTGATGGTTGTGTACGATCTTGCAACAATATTCATTTTACCAACGAACCGCCCCGTTATCTCTGGTGGCGAAGAACATCTGCCACCTGCAGTGATCAGCAGCGGTCGGAACCAATCTGTGTGGATATATACTGCCACATTCACACAGACTTCGTCTATCCACCACAAGGCATTGCTTCTAGAGCCGCACAGAGGAGTAATGACTATGACGCCCCAAACGACGGAGAAGGCACAATAAGCTGCACTCCAGGAGCGCAAAGCGCAGTTGCGCGTAGAGTGGTAGAGCTCTGCGTGGCAAAACACGAGAAGCCCCCGCGAGTAGCAAGAGTGGTGAAATGGCTCCGAGAAGAAAAACGTTACAGTAGCGTTTGACATCGTGAACGCTTGTGACGCGCAAACGTATGGGTGCTATTGCGCACATGAAGTTTTGGCCCTAGGTGCGTCTTGACGCCTAGACTGTGCGCATCACAGATCGCTTTCCAAATAGCGATAGGGAATAGATAAGCAGCAGCTGCCGAAGTAATCCCCCTCCGGTGGGATGACGGCGCGCTTCCTCCATGCTTTCTTCCCTCGCGCGCGCGAGATTGAGCCGCCATAGTCGGCTCATCGTCGCACGCTTTCACTCGCACATACAGCACGCGGCGCGATGACGAGACGAAACCCGTACGGCCGTTGAGCGCACAGAACCCGTAGCCACTGCCAGAGGAGGTCAACCCAGCGCGCCTCCACCTACCCTCCTCCTCTGCGAAGGTTTGCCTCTTTTCTCCTTCCCCGCTTCGCTCAAGGCCACCTTGACTTTCCTGTAGGTTGCGTGTTCTTGCAGCACGCTCATCGCGCTCCTTCTTACTTTCCCCTGCGCACTATTGTCTTCTCCACCTACAGTCGCCTTCCTGCTCTGCTTCCTTCGTGGCTTCACGCAACCCCTCGACGGCAGTCAGTGCGCTTAGACATTTACACTTACGCAGAAAACGCGCATACACGGAATCAGCGCACCGGTCTGGCTTTTCTGGTTCGTCAAAGAAGCTGGAAAGCGGCCCTGAAGTGTCTGGGGCCCTTTCGGACGCCGCCACCTGATCATACAAAGATGACGAATCTTCGAGTGGATTCCCTGTTCTCGATACAGGTGCGCACAGTGTAAATTCAGCAGGCCGCGCTAGATGAGAACTAGGTTTGGGCACTTCAACCCAGATAAAGCTGGGACCGGCATGGCAGACAAGAGGGCGAAAAGTAGCCGCGACGATGACTGCTCGTTCTCGGACACCCCCCTCCCCGATGTTGACGTGGAGGAAAGCAAGGGGCCAAAGGAGGCAAGGAAAGAATGTCCCAAGTGGACAAATACAATTAACTCCAAATAGCTACTGAAGATTATCGTGCCTCGAAAATGCAGTTTGAAATCGCCCGCGTCACTACGACAGTGCCACGCGAGCACGAACTGATATTGGCGAGACGACACATGGGAGCGGTCAGATGAGCCTGAGGCAATATACAAAGCTATGTGCGGGAGCATTCAAGAAAATTTAATAGAACGGTGAAGTAGCAGTACAGATCGAGCCAGGCGATAGTTCCCTCGAATTTTACGAGGTTCCAAAGAAACAGTGGGGGCAAATTGTATTCCCGGTGGTTGCGGAATGGGTGACGTATCTGTCAACAATTTTTCACACCTGAGCATGCGGAAATCAGCCGTCATCGAGGAGCTCAAACTAGTCTCCGCGGAGTACCACAGGTGGTGTTACAGCGAAGCTGCATACCTGTACCCCCCCCCTCAGTGCATTTTTCGTGTGCGTGGGCATAACTGAGAGCCGATCCCGGAGATGGTGCAATACCTGACGTAGGCAGAGGTGCGATACCAAACGTAGGCAGAGGTGGAGCAGGCTTCAAGCACTCCGCCGCTAATAATAATAAAGATAATAGATGTTAATATATGAAATAAATAAACCAAGCTGCATTGTCTCCTCTTGGCAGGTACTATGCAAGCGTTTTTGAACAGCACATGGACTCGCGAGCAGGAGTCCTTTCCATACTACTTGATTGTATTTGTTATTTATAGTTATTTTGCATACTTCTAGCTAGCGTTTATTTGCTGTTGTTGACTTCTTTTTATGTATGCTTGACCATTCCCTATGTAAAACCCCGGAACAGGGGTATACTGAGGTACATAAACAAATAAACAAACAAACAAATAAATAAATAAATAAATAAATAAATAAATAATATGCAAAGGACAAAATGTATGTACAAGCATACTCCCTTGACTCGCAAGAGGATAATGCCACCGACTGTGGGAATTTCGGTGCGTACAATCGAAAGAGGGAATTGGTATAACCACTGTGTATCCAGGCATACCGAAGTGTGATGTCTAGTAGTATGTGAACACGCAATTTGCATGGGTTAGTCATGGTGAGACTACCCCTGTGATCATCGATGGAGACTTCAATGTGGACACTCCCAAACCAGACAAGAAGCGGTACACTCAGCTTGTGAGTTCGAAGTTCCACGCCAATCCAAGTCACCTAACTACTCAACAACCACCGTGTAAAGATTTAACTTTGGTCATGATCTTGTCTAAGTCTCGAAGTGAACCAATCAATGTATATCACAGTAATCAAAAAGCTATCGTCACCATTACCAAATAATGAAAATAAATGCATGTACCCTTGTCTAACCCTATGGGATGTGCTACAGCTTTGCTTGTCATCCACCTTCACAGAGTGAAGAGGTTCCTCAAGTTTTTTTGCTAACCACGAAATGTACTGTAAAATATTACAGTGACATTTCACTACGCCAACGCGGGTTAGCGCAAGGGTATGGGTGCTATGCCGATGAGATTGACATTGACTGTGATGTCTCGCATATGCCAAAGACAATCACACACAGGGCGCACGTACCCAAACGGTTTATCGATGAAATCCCTCTTAAAGATACTGATGGCGCCCGCGTGCACCCGGGCATACTGCTCGGTCTCGCGCTTCCGGGCTTCGCGCAAGACAGCTGCGATGGTTTTCCAAATGGGCTTCACGCTGTTCAGGATTTCCCAAGCTATGCCGCCTTGCCTGATCCACCCGCATTGTCGCAAGCTGCCTTGCACGTTAATCGGGAGCAGAGTTGCCAGATGCCGCCTAGCAAACTAGCTAAAATCATACCAAAAGAAGTTCAAAAAAGGGGAAGTTGAACGAATTTTCTCATTCTTTAAAATAGTTTAATTATAGCATGAAAAAATCGCACAAATGCAACAGCAAGGTAAAGAAATAGCTTTAATTATTTTGCAGAAGGAAAATATGAACAAGAATGAACGAAATCACTCATCTACTTTTTAAAGTAGTCCCCAGGGTAGTCTGCACCCTGTTCATTGTACGTTTACCAGTACAAGAATCTTACACTTGCAATACTTGCATGCTGCTTTTTTATCGTCTCCGTTCACTGGGCGTGACCATTCCTAGAGCTGCGTTTCCTTTTTCCACTCTTTGCAATATATTTTGCCATACTTCGACCACTTCGAAACCATTTTGCACAAGGAACACTGGCAACATACTATACGACGACCGCGATTGTTGGCAAGGCGTCAAAACATTGATGAATGAATAGGGATAGTTTCATACTTTGTGACTACTGCTACGATCGCGTATTTTAACGACAAACGTGCATGACGGGCACTTAAATAACAATATTTACGGGGAAAACGCGAACAAGCCCCCTAAAACGCGTCAAGAGACTGTAAAAATCTAGAAGTGACTCGGTGAAAAAAGAAGCCCAAATTCGTTTATTGTATAAGCGGAACTGGCAACCCTGTTGAGGAGTCTCCTGCGCACGCGAATCCCGCGTGTTTTGCCGGACTTGTTCAGCTCGTGCCAGGCGCTTGGCGATGACATCAGGGTAGGTCGACTGGCGCTCGGCCTGCCGCCGTTTGCTTCGCTGCTCCAGCCTTCTCGCTCGGCGCTCGGCCTCTCGATCACCAGACGAATCTGGTACGTTACTAGCGCGCACAGAACCCGTACCAAGTGCCAGAGGAGGTCAATCGAGCGCGCCTCCACCTACCCTCCTCCTCCGCAACGCTTCGCCTGCTTTCGCCTTGCCCGATTCGCTCAACGCCACCTAGACTGTGGCGTTGCTTTGCCGCACGCTCTGCGCGCACCTCCGCGTTTTCCCCGGCGCGCGATTCTGTTCTCCACCTCCAGGCGCCTTCCTTCTCCGACACTGGCTTCCCTCGCGGCGACACATAGTCTCGGCGATTTCACTGACGGGGCACGTACGCTTGCGCGTGAAAAGAGGGAAGGCATTCGCCACGTGCTTGCACAGCTATCTCACGTAATATGAGGTGTTTTCACACGTGAGGTGTTTTCCTTAGCGCAGCATCTGGAACTGTTACCCCCGTAATCACAAACGCTCCTCGCCTCGAAGCTATTCTTCCACTTGACCAAGTGGGCCATAGCGCCGCCCCTCGACTGAAGAAGACACACGCTTCTCAAGTGCCTGAAGCTCTGCGAAGGCGAAAGTGCTTTTATGCCACATTATGAGATCGTGGTTTCGGCGCGTAAAACCGCCCATAACCCCAGAATACCGAGTCAGAGTTTCACGACTTGCGCAAGAAGGAGCTTAGGCTGCCAACCAAGGGCAGGTGACAGGCCCGCGCCAATCATTGTTTCCGGCGTAGAAGCCCGAAGCACCTCATTGCTGAATGCCACCCCGACCAGGGAGACAAAGCGGAGAAAGTTAAAAAATTTGCCCCATCATATAGCCTGATTGGACACGCGTCCCTAGAAAACAATTTTATTCCCGTTGAAAGTTGCAAAGGTAGAGGTCAGCGTGCTATACACCCTGTGGTTAACGTCATTCTCAATACGGAAGCGGATGTCATGGTTCTCTTATAGGAGACTGTGGTATTGGCTGGGCGAGCTATGCCTTAGCGTATGGTAAAGCTAGCTTCGGCGTTGGGTGGTACAGTGACGACAAACATGGCTGTTCTGCCGTCGTCTGTGTGTGGTGCAGAGCACGGCGCGCGAATAGTTTGCGCTCTGACGAATCAACTCACTCACACAGACTGGCTGATTTCAGCGGATAATTGGCGGGAGCTGTAATAATCGCGTCAGGTAAACGAATGTTTATCAAATCAGTCTATAGAGTCAGGTACCAAAGGAACGGATAGTCCTAAGCATCCATCGGTTACCGTTCATACAAACTCCGGTCCCGAAAAACAATTTCAAGTGTCAAGATTTGACATCCCAGAAAGGCTACATAGATCATTGCCGCCACCAATACCCACGGCAGCCCACCATTGTATGCGACTGGCAATTGTACCCAACATAAAAAAAGCAATTAGAATGTTTCAATGAGGGAGACGCGAGGAATGCAGTCTCACCATTCCCGTACGTTGAATGGGTGGAGCGCATGACAGGCTCAGACTGCACAGCAGCCGCTCAGTATGGTGGATCGTGGGCTCACGCATGTGGGCAGTGTCGTCCGTTGCGACACTGCAGCGGATTTGGCTTCTTTTGTGTCGGCAACGCTATGAAAGCATTGAAGGATTGCAGTTTATGTGTGCAGTGTCCTTTTTTTGTGCCAGAACATCGACGGCAGTATCGAACAATTGCGCATGTTGCAACAAGACCTTCTGTTATTACGTCAAGACGACTGAAATCACTTAGAACCTTCTACCACTTGGCACCAACGGCGTACTTTTCCGCAAATGTTTATTGAGTTTTTTTCTAGATGGTAATGACGCATGAATTTCTTTCGTTCATTATGAATCATATATATCTGTTGTTGCAGTGCACGCTTGCTGCGCATACAATGGATCTGCGCATCTTGCATACTCCCACACGTTTTTAAATTTTTCATTATTTTACTGCATTTTTACTAGGCGCTATTCATGTTTATTCTCAGGTGATTTTTACCGTTTGTTTTGTTTATGAGTGCTTTCTTTATCTTGTTGTTTTTTAAAAACTCTATAATGACGCCTCGCATTTCAGAATTTTGAAACGCTTTATTGATACTAACCCCACTCTCCTCTTTAAAGGTTTGGCGATTTCAGGTATTTGAAATAAATAAATTATTACCAAAATAATATATCAATAAATAAAAATGAATAAAATGCGACGTTGCATTATGAAATCTTAGACTTCCTTATTTGCAAATCTGCAAATAATGCATTGCCATGAATGAAGCGTTTCTTCAACAGTGTCAATGAACTGCATGCAGGTTTCGTTTCTCTTTAAAACCCTTGATTTTTTTCCAGTGATGAGAAGGTTGACTTCCAAGTAAAGGAGGCGAATGGGGTGACGAGAGTCGATCTCAAGTCTATAATATACAGTAAGAAATCATTATTTTTTATTAATTTTCTTGCTTCATGGATAACAAGTAAAAATACATTTGAAACATGTGTGCGGCTACAATTGTTACACGCAGTGTTGTTATGAGAAATTTTGATTCTATGCACGCCTTCGAAAAAAATTACCTCCCTTCACCTCCGCGAAGATGGTCGAACAGCGAAGCTGTGTTAGTTGCACCGAGTTTTACGAGTGTTACATGTGCATGTGTTGCACGTGGTGCAACTGCGTAAACACAAGTAAAGACAGATCTACAACATGAGCTTATAGTATATTGAAACGTTGCGAGGCGAGAAGAGCCGGCGACTTCCGACGTTACTCGACGAGTGGCGAGTTCTCTCGTCGAATCATGCCGAGCTGCCGCCAGAGGCAGCGGCTGCACTCACGGACACCGCGCGCGTTCGGGGGGAACGCGGCGAATCGGGGACGGCGTCGGCAGCAGCTCTGCGCTTGGCGCGTTATCCGAAGGGGCGCGCCACACAGAAACACCATCTCTTATAGCCACCACCTCTACTCCTCGCGCCCAGCTCGGCCTCTCATTCTTCGCCTCCTCCCCCAGCGCGCCTCTCATCCTCTTCAGGTCACGTGACCTATTCTCCTCCATCGCGGCTCTCATCCACTCCTGGTCACGTGACCGGCGTGACACCGGTGGACGGACGGATGGCGCAGCCTCGACCTACAACAGCTCCGCTATTAAACTTCAAAAAATTCGTGCTTTGTTGGTCACTGAATCCAATGGCATCACGTTTGCAGTTGTCTTGACCAACAAAGAATACATATGAAACTTGTTTGATTAGGTTAACTCTCGAAACTAAAAGTGCTGCATCGCGTAATGAACTAACTGTAAAATACATACTCAAGAACTTCCTAGGCAATAATATAGTAGCGCTCAATTCAGTTATATGCTTGTAATGGGATATTCGGTCAATAGAATTTTCATGAACTGAACAACTTCCGCCAAATATAACAGTGCGTAAATTGAGAATGCCGCACTTAAGCGGCAGAGCTCGCAACAGTGTTTGAAGCGAACGAAACCTGCTTCACTATCTCGCAGCGAGCCTAACCCATAAAAGAGGACTCCAGGAAGACGCAAGATCAAGACACCCCTGCCCCCCCCCCCCCCTTGTCTTGAGTAGGTGAAAACACCCTATCGTGCGGGTTCTATTGCTCTCTATGACCGCCGAATGACTGTTAGAAAGATATCAGACAAACATGGTTCCAAAAGATCGTCTGTTCACCCCGTGTCTAACGGAAATTTTGGAAATGCAAAAGGTTTGCGCCGTGACGGTGCGAAAACTCTTGACTCCAGAGCAATATTTTCGACTAAGAGAATGTTGAAATCATAGGAAAACTTGAGGTTGCAACTATGAAGTTTTGCAGATGGTCGTAACCAGCGACGAAGCTTATATTTACGAATACGATATCGAGCTGGAAGCCCAAGCGCAACCGAGGCCAAAAAAAAAAAAATTTCAACCGCACCAACTGAGCACTTCTTATAAGTTGAGAATACCAAAGAATTAATGTCCAACTAAACGCCGTTCAGAGGTCCTTCGAGTTTTGCGCTGCGAGTAGCCTTTTGGAGTTGTGCTGCGGGGTATGTTTTCGATTTTTGCGGTTAATTTTGTGCGGGTAATTTTTTTGTGTCTACATGAGCAAGTTGGCTCTTGACCGGAATCATTTGCACGATATTGCTTAGAAATCAAGAAAGCCGCATGCCACCAATGTCCTGCGCGCCGAGAGAGCGAGGAAGCTGCAGGCCACCAAGGCCGGAGAGCGTGCACAGCAGCTAAGCCCAGTGAGGGTGAGAGAGAGAGATACGGACTGCGCACCGGCTTCCGAGAGCGAGACAGTGGCACCCTCTTGCGCGCGTCACGCCACTGCCTGTCCACCGACTGCCCGTCTCGTCCCACGGCGTCGCATCGCCGTATCGGGTCCGTGGAAGCACGCTGGTGACGTGGCATTGCGGTGATGCCGGCTCCCCTCACGCAAGACCTGGAGCGCTGTCGCGGCAGTAGATGTTCGGATTCACCCGCTCTGCTCCATCGAGGTGCGCTCATGACGTGGCGTCGCAGCCAATGGGAGTTTAGGTGCCGTTTCGGTGTTGCAGACGCCGAGTTTTTGCTCAATGGGCCATTAGATGCTTTTGGATCAACAAAATAGAACAAGTGACACAATATTTTTGGAAGGACAAAGCAACAATACAAGTGATGTTGATATTGTTTTGGGATTGTGCACGAATAAATTGTACCTGAAGGTCAAACTGTCAATGAGGTTTTCTACGTTGAGGCCCGGAATCGTCGGAAAGACTGTCTGCGCCGTGTGGGACCAAGTTTATCGATTAAGGGCTGATCAATTCTACACCTATATAATACCGTTGTGCACTCTTCATTTATATTGCGTGAGTGTTTGGCACACAATTTCATGACTGCCCTGCAACCCGCTACCCTCACTGCTAGCTCGATTTAGCCAGAAAACATTTTGTTTCTTTCCCAACTGTAAACTACTGCTCTAGGTCATCACATCGGCAATTTGATGGCGCTTCAGCATTACTGCTGAAGCGCTTCAGAAAATAAAACTTGCAAGGTGCTCTTAGCAATGCAAAATGACCTGTGACCCGAATGTGCTGAACAGGTAATATCATTAAGGTGACCACGTTTGGTGTTAGAAAGCTTGTGATAAACAATTTTTATGCGTACTGCGAGGAATTCGAGATATGCAGTGATAGAGAGAGAGAGAAGAAAGGGGAAAGGCAGGGAGGTTAACCAAATAGGAAGATCCGGTTTGCTGCGTGATAGACAGTGAAATTCTAGGGTGACATAGGGCGTCTAAGTTACATATTGTTTGCTCCTGCAATATTTCCTTCAATACACATGACATTTATCCTTGACTATATTATAGTGTCATGCAAGTGTTACTCGGGCCAAAATATCATTATTTTTTGCAAAGATACGCCGGTTTGGAAACTGTGAACTTTGTCCCATTTAAATCATCTCGTGGTGGGAACATGTATTGAGAGTATTTACGGGTATTTATCTAAGCTCGCCGATCCTCGTGTTAATTGGGAAATATACCACATTATGACAAGCCCACAGCAACAAATGACACTTAAGTACGAAGTTTCAAGAATAGTTAAACGGTATTGCGCATGTGGCAGGAAATTCTATTATTTCATTGTACTAATGATCGAAGAAGACAATGATACGAGCAGAATCATAAAAGAGATTAGCTACAATGAATGCAAACAAACTTGCCCAACTCACAGTAATTAAATTACGGCACCCGCTGTATTATTCATGCCATGCTGCTTGGGAGCAGAAAGATTATATTATTGTCCACATTGAAAATATGTGATGCCTGCCACAATAAATAACATTGACAACAGCAGCAAAAGCGCTCGTCAGAGAGTCGTCAAGAATATGTATCTCCCTATGTTGAAGTGAGACAGGTATTTACACCTCAGTGATAACTGCACCTTGTAAATCCTAAGCATTGTATTTAGGTGAAAGTTCTTTTGTTATGCATGTGTCATTCAGGAGACAATGGTTCAGAACAAAGCAATCCTTGGCGCCCATTCTTCGCATAAGGCACTAAAACCTGTGCAGAATATTTACCGTAGGTACCTGAATGAAGCCTACACACTTACTATGCTGTGATTGTTGCGTTGTTTTAGAGGTTTTGTGGAAGTAGAGTATTATGTCGGTCAGACCACACAAACCAATTTATATATGCACCGTAACTACACAAGATTTTATGCAGATGGTTTTCTTCTGTATAAATTTAGGGCACTCATTGGCTCTAAGAAATATTTCACTGCATTTTATTTTCAGTTGAACCATCAGAAAATGCACCAAAAGAGTTTCCTCACATTTACGTTGTGTTGAAGGCTTCTGAAAATTGTCTACTTCTTTCATATGACCAAACAAGTAATGGTAAGAGTTTTGCACATCGTATGAGTGCAGTGGTAGGTGATTTTTGACAGACCACAAATCATCCATAAAATGCATTATCTAGCGAAACGAGTGCCATCTGATTGTGCAGTGGATGACGTGATCCATCTATCACTACTTACTTTAGCCTACGTCTTTTCCACATGGAACATCATTGTGCTTTATGGTGGGAAATTTCTTTTTATTTAAGAGGGATGTGTAGGGAGTGGTTGCTATTCTGAGATAGTAAATTAGCGAGGCCACATTTTTGACCCCCACTTGTCATTTCTGCGATGAGCTAGTGGAGGAGGGAGGCTTGCAACCACGAGGCAGATCACCAGCGGCCAAAATGTGGGCTCGGATAAACCGTCGTTTTCGACGACGGAAAACACTGTGAAGAGCGGGTCTGACACAGCAACAGAACTGCTCCGAACACATTATGAATTCATTAAGATGAATTCATAAAGATGATATTCTCATAGCACTTCTACATCGTCCTTGACAGCGCTGAATAATGAGCTGATTGTAGGCTGTGCAAGCCTGGCAGCTACTACAATATTTTGGGAGTTTAGAAAAGATTAGGTGTGCAAATATTTCTTCGTGGCTCTTGAAAGCTCTAAAAGTCTGTAATGAACACAGGATTTGCTCGGCGGCGTTCATATGCACTTGGCTTTTGCGCAAGAGTATTTGCAGTAGTGCCGGCAGTGGGAAAAAACACTTCTGCCGGGGTTGCTGACGCCGAGCGCTAAGCTGTCCTAACATGGCGAACTCAAGATTACAAGCCTAGCAGCAGCATTTTTGTCTCGTCTTGTCTTCCAAACTTTGGCTCATACCCACTACGGGGGATTCGCCAAGAAGCACGCCGTTTCAACAATGTTTACGAGAAATTTAACAAATACAAGTCAGCATAGCAGCCGTTAGAAAAATACTATTAAGGATCTTGAGATAAAGTAATTGTTAATGAAGTGAAACAATATGAATTATTCATAATTTTAGAAATTCTGCAAGGTGCTACTTTTCTATCTGCAATGAAATTGTGAACATCAAGAAAAGCATTCCTGTGGCTTT